>NW_025423866.1:379748-754496 GCF_020740605.2 Lemur catta | reverse complement strand
TAGTCTTATGGATACACATCTTCCTGCAAATATGACTTGTCTGTCTGATTTCTCATGTAGGCAATCCTTTTGGCCTTAAAAATATAATAAACCACATTCAGGGAAGTTTCTAATACCAATTGGTGTACCAGGTCCATTATTGCAAACATAGGAGTTTGAGATGTCACCTAAGGGTATGGCTTCACCTCGGAGAAGGAGACTCTGCCGGCTTTTTCTGAGACGTGTCTCCATGAGAATCCGAGTATCCTTTCTCTGCTTTCCCCCAACCCCCACATTTGGAAGATCTTCTATATATTTTGTGGTTTGGGTTTTCGATACCTCTCATTTTAATCAAAGATGAATCAAAGATGATGCATTTTTGTTCCTTGTTGCTTGGGAATGATTTCTGAGAGGAGAAGGGGTAAATGCCCCCTTTCTCACACTATTTTAAAACATTAAACCTCTTTCTATTGCTTTTGATTATATAACTAAGATGTGTTTTATGGGAACCAAAAATTTAAAAAAAAATGCAACCTCGAAAAGTCTGAGTTCGCTAATTGTCTGGGAAGTGGCGATGACAATGACAAGCTAGCGTAACTCGAGGAATGATTGCACAGGATTTTCAGAGCTTGTGAGTAACAATTCCTTTCTTCCCCCCAAATTCTTCCGTCCACCACCCACAATCACTTCTCTTTTTACCATACTTTGTTTTGCTTTGCTTTTCCTTAACTTTCTGGCCTTTAATTGGATTGATAAGGTTATTTTTTTTTAATTCCTTCTGTTTTATTTTTGTTCTTTTAATGAATAGCCCTAAAATTTTAATTTATATTTACTTTCATATTCTTGTAACAAAGCCTAAACATATTCTTTTATTTTTTTAATTTCAGCTCTTCATGGGGGTACAAAAGCTCAGGTTATATACACTGTCCGTGTCCCGCCCATCCCCCTGAGTCAGAGCCTCAAGCATGTCCATTCTCCAGACTGTGCCTGGCACTCACCATGTAGTCATACCTCCATCCCCTCCCCCCACCCCCCACCTCCCCGAGTCAGCACCTTCAAGCATGACCATTCCCCAGACGGTGCGCAACGCACTCATCATGTAGGCATACACCCATCCCCTCCCCCCACCCCCCCGTCTCAGTCTGATATGCAATTGGTATCCTTCCCCGATGTGCAGGTAGGTGATGATCAGGGAAACCAATTTTCTGGTGAGTACATGTGATGCTTGTTTTTCCATTCTTTGGATACATCACTTAATATAGTGGGTTCCAGCTCTCTCCAGGAGAACCAAAGAGATGTCATATCACCGTTATTTCTTATAGCTGAGTAATACTCCATTGTATACATATACCACAGTTTACTAATCCATTCATGGATTGATGGGCACTTGGGTTGTTTCCACATCTTTGTGATTGTGAATTGTGCTGCTATAAACATTCGGGTACAGGTGTCTTTGTTGTAGAATGACTTTTGTTCTTCTGAGTATATGCCCAATAATGGGAATGCTGGATCGAATGGTAGGTCTACTTGAATCTGTTTAAGGTATCTCCATAATGCTTTCCACAGGGGTTGCACTAGTTTGCATTCCCACCAGCAGTGTATGAGTGTTCCTGTCTCTTCGCATCCACGCCAACATGTGTTGTTTTGGGATTTTTTGATAAAGGCCATTCTCACCAGAGTTAAGTGGTATCTCATTGTGCTAAACATATTCTTTATCACTATCTTTTGTCTTCTTTTCTTCTTAACACTTAAAAGCTCACCTACTATGTATATGGAGGGCAACCAGAGTTCATCTGGGTACTGTATCAATTTATGGAGGTTTTCCAGGCATGGTAGCACCCACTTCCACTCTCGATAGCATTCTGGTTTGACTCTACTTAAATATCATATTTCCTGGTATTATTTTACATCATTGTTTGTTCACTTTTCATCTCTCCCATTAGAATGTAAATTCCACAAGGATGGGGTATTTTCTGTTTGTCCATCACTCCCAAAGCCTACAATAGTTCCTGGAGTGCATGAACATTTGTTGAATTGAATGAATGAAGGGAATAGGGCAAGCCTCTTAGCATGTTTGAATTATTCCCTGAATTTCTCTCACCCATGTTGTTATCTAAAATTTTAGTTCCCTGTGTAAACACAAAAATTGTAGTTGCCATTGTTTACAATCTAGAGTTGATTTATTTCATGAACTTCTTTGCTGTCTGTGATTTCTTATATCACAATCCTTCACTTGGCATCTATTTTCCTTGCTGACATGTGCCCTTAGCAGACTGTTCAGTAAGGTTTTGGGGTAGTAAACTGGTGTAGTTTTCATACGTCTGAAATTCTCTCTCTCCCCTCCCATATGAATGATACTTCAACTTGGTAGAATGGTCGATTCACTTTTTCCCTTCCACAATTTGAAGACACTACTATTTTCTAACATATATTGCTGCTGAAATAAAGCCTGCTTTGGGGTAACTAATTTTATTGTAGGTGATGTGTCCTTTCTTTCAGGACGTTTTGATATTTTGTGTTTTCCTAACTAGAGATTCACTTTGACCTTTGTAGGTGCAAATTTATTGATACTCATCTGGCCTGGCACTTGTCACACATGTTTAAACAGAGAGTATGTCTTTTTTCAATCCTAGAAAATTCTCAACATTGTTTCTTCAAGCTATTGTTATCTGGCTTCTCTACAATTTCCTTTAGTTTCTCCTTATGGGATGCCTCTTAAATTGGAGTCTCTCCATCTTTCCTGTATCTCTTTTAACTTCTCTAACACATTTAAAAATATTGTTTCTCTCTGCTGCACACTCTTCTTAAATTCCTTTAGTCCCATCTTCCAAATTGTTTTCTCTTAATTTGTATCCACCTAGAATTCATTTAGCTTATAATTTTTTCTATCTCAGTGAATTATATATTTCAAGTTTCTTTGTAGATACTAAATAGAATTATTAAATTATTTGAAGTTTGTGTTATTATTTGCATTTTTTGAAGGTGAATTCATTTTGCCATTTATTGGGTTGATTTTTTCTTTCTTCTTGATGTTTTTCTCCTGTGCTTTGGAGCTGTGTTTTGCAGAGTTGTCTTGAGAGGGTGCTCACACTCTTTTTCCTCTTCCCTCCCTATCTAGTAATTTTTCTATCATGTCCACCCATTCCTAGTCCAGAACCAGCCTTTTCTGGTGGCACTGAGCTCCTGCGTGGCAGTGACATTGGAGATATTGCAGATAGAGACTTGGGCCAAGAAGTCGGCTGGCCCAGGTTGGTCTGCTTTCTCCTGCCACCATACACGTGCTGGTCTGTGTTGGCCACATCATCTGGTATCCACTGCAGCTGTTTCCAGTTGACTCTCCCTGGTAGGTGAGAAGCCCCACATCTCTGGTAGGGAGCCTGGCTTGGCTTCCCTCTGCAGATGGGGCATGATTAGTTCTCCCTACCTTGCAGAGAGATCTCTGTTGCTTGTGCACTCTCACTCCCTTCCCCACCCCCTGCCCCATGCTGTATCTATACTTTTGAAAATATATTTTATTTTTCCATTTGGAAACAAAGGGAAAATTCCAATTTTAAACTCAAAGCATAAGGTTTCTCAAATGACAGAAATGTCTTCCTAGCTTGGAGCTACTAAAATGTCTTCATTAATTATAATTAATCTCAATGGAGTCTCTCCTTTCTACTTCCTTCCTTAACATTTCCCTTAGTCTTTACCACTACTCTTTTTCAGCGAAGGGACATTTTTCAGTCCTCAACTTGCTTGTGTCCTGAAGCATTTGGCATAGTCAACACTCCCATTTTGCCTTAACCCATAAACATGTATGAGTGTCTGTTTTGTGCAAGGAGCTGGGGAGACCAGTGTCAAGAGATGTCTTGGATGCAAGTGACTTCTAAACTCAGATGCAAGTATTAGTTAACCAGATAAAAAGGTTGGGAATGCATCGAGCTGAGGGAAAATGTGAGGAAAGGTGCATAGTTGAGAGAAAATAAGCCCAAAAAGTACTCCAGACAGGCTGGAAGCCTGGAATTCAAGACAGATTGAGTCAAGAGATGACACTCAAGATGTAAACAGACATCAGATCACTCAGGACTCTGCCAGCCACACCGGAGATTTTGGATAGTATCTTGAAGCTGTGTGCCTTGGTGTATATGGTCAGTAAAATGTTTCAAGTAGGAAATTCAGATGTGGTGTGTATTTTAGAAAAAAATTTGTTGGACAATTTTACTGTACGTAACCTAACTAGTATTTCTCTTAATAGTATAGAAACATCCATCTCCAGAGTTTCAGGGAAAAGTGATTGCATTATTCACTTACTGGAATTAATTTATCAGTACCTATGACAACACTTTAAAACATTTCCTCTCTCAGAGATTAGGACGGCAGGATAAGAAAACTGATTTGGAAGTCTGCCTTTCTTCACTCAGGGTAATGCATTTAAGATTGCTACAGCACTTTAGTGCTTTAATGCTCATCTAGTCTTCTAGATGCTTCCTAGCCAAGGAAATATATTCTAGCCATTTCTTCCTCTGCCCCACAAAAGCTCCTGAACTTCATCCGAGGAAGATATAAATACAAGATTTAAAAATGACAATAAAATAAAAAGAGTGGTTGAACATGTACTCACCATCAAATCAGTACTCTTCGATCAAAACTTTTGTGCACATATGGAAGTAACATTCATAGTGTGTCAGGCAGGTGGGAGGGGGCGCAGGGGATGGGTAAACTCACACCTAACGGGTGCGGTGCATGCTGTTTGGGGGATGGGCACGCTTGGGCAATTTATGTCACTAAAGCGTTAGTACCTCCATAATACTCTGAAATAAAAAGGAAAAAGAAAACAAAAAGAGTGGTTGAACAGTGGGTTGTTTCTTTTACAGTTTAAAATGTTCCTTCTTTGGACCTTTTAGAGTTGTTGACTCTGGGGTCCTCGGGAGAAAGACCCAGGATATGCTAACTTCTCTCCATAGAGGCCATAGCTTTACAGGCCTCATGCAGTGATAGGTTAGAGAGCTTCCAACTCAGTTAGTCTCAGCTGCAGGGATGAAGTGGGCAGGGTACACCTCAATCCCTTTGTACCCAACAACCTGCTGGTCTGTAAGATGTGTTATCTTAACTTCCACAAAGTGGAGATTCCTTTCGGTATTTGAAGAACTTGAGAGGGGGCTTAGAAGGCACTGCTTAAAGCCCAACCTCTTTGTTTTACTGCTGATTTGGTTCATGATCCATTGAGATTATTTAAGTACTAAATACTACGCTAGCAAGTGGTTATATGGGTGATCAAAACACACTTGCTCCCTGTCCTCAGGGAACTTGGAGTACAACTGGCCAAGGCCAAGACAGACAATGAACAAGACAATAAATAAACACATCATTACAAATTGTGATCAAGGCTTTGGAGGGTAAGAATGGATGCTCTAAGAAAGGGAATAACCTACTTTAATGAGGGTGGTCAGAGGAAGCCTCTTGGAGACCCTGATATTCATGTTAAGAAACGGAGGTGAGAAGGATTCATGCAAGCAAAACGTGTGACAAATATTTGGGCAGAGAAAAAAGTGGGAATCAAAGTTAGGAAGCCAAGTAGTTTATCGATAAGAGCAAATGGTAAGGTAGTTCTATGCCTCGGAATCTATTCCCCTATTTTCACAGCATCGAAGATCCTGGGTAGTCTCTTAATATTTTATATTTCCATTTATCACCTATTTTCAATATAACAGAATGGAATATTAATTATTTAATACCTTTTAAGGACTATCTGATCCTAGCAACTATTTATGTAGCTAGGGTGTGAGGCAAGCAATGGTATGGAGTATAGTAACAGAGGCGCACGAAATCACCCTGGGAGCACCTTCAGACTGAACAGGTGGGCTCCTCTTCCCGTAATCTCTGTGAGGTTCCATTTCCCCATTTGAAAAATAAATATAATAGCAGCTACACTACAAGATCATTGCAAGGCCATAGACAATGTATGCAAATGGCCTGGCGCATATTAGCTGCTCAATGAATGTGAAGCAGAGGAAATAAGAGCCAGTTACATAACCCAAATATTTCCAGGCCTCTTATAACCAAGGCACCCTGGAAATGCAGAAAGGCAGAATTGTTAATTCACCAAACCCAAAGGAAGCCTGCCGGGCGTGAGGAGCTAGACATTCTCAAGCTTTGTTGCTGAGTGTAAGGAACTGTCGCCTTGTCAGCAGAGACCCTCTACTGATGCCATCCTCAGATGAATGCCAAGGGGTAAGCATTGTTCTGATTGCTCCGGGATTTTCCTGCCTTTAAATGATGATTTCACTACCACAGCCTCAGAGAGGTGAGCTACGAAAGATCGTCCTGAGTCAGTGTACCCAGGACCCCTAACTACAAGATTCAAGCTGAGCTCCACCTTGAGTCCACTGCAGGGAAGGAATGCTTATCTGAGAATCCCCAAATATAACAAAGGGAAACATACATCCATACTGGATACCCCAAATCTGACTATCTCTGGCACGTTCCTCAAAATTCATTTTCTGGGCATGATCTAATAATAAAAATCCATAATTTTAGTGAATGGATAAACCAAATGTGGTATATCTGTGCAATGGGGTACTATTTCTCAATAAAAAGGGAATACTGATACATGCTGCCACATGGATAAACCTCAAAGACATTATGTGAAGTAAAAAAGGAAAAAGACAAAAAAAGACCCTATCTCCCTATCTTTTATGATTCCGTTTATATGAAATGCCCAGAAAAGGCAAATGAATAGAGACAGAGAGTGGACAAGGGGTGGCCCAGGGCGGGGGGTAGGAATGGAAAAGTGAGTGTAAATGGACATGAGTTTAGTTTGGGGGGCTGGGGTGGAAATAGTCTAAAATGAGATGGTGGTGATGGTTACGCAACTCTATAAATATACTAAAAATTACTAAATTAAAACAGGTGAATGTACGATTTGTACATTATATCTCCACAAAACCCTTTATTAAAAAGTATCATTTAAAAAATCAATAGTTCTCACTTTAAGCCTCAGCTCAGAGGCAGTGATTTCCTGATGGGAAATGGCCTAAATCCTGTCACTCTGCAGCATCAGTCTGTGTGTCCAAATCCAACTCACCTCTCCGGTCCAAAAGCAAAACCAAAGTGGTTCCAGGGATGAATGTTCCGAGGTCACGTAGGGCGCGGCAGCTCAGGAATGAGCTTGTCTCGCTGGGCAAGATGAGGAAGGAAAGGGCCTCTAGTCGGGATTTAATTGTCATGTTTTATTCACAGGAACTGGCCAGCTACTGTACACACTAGAAATTTCAAATATCCCTTGGCTCCAAAAACCTTAATTTTTCTTTTTCAAAAGAGATGAGCTAAAGAGAATAAAATGTTTTGTTTTTTGTTTTAAATTGCTAAGCTGCAAAAATGAACCAAAAATGTATTAACTGCCAGTGGGAGGGACAGGGAGCATCAGACACCTCAGTCTTCAGCAAGGAAGCTCTTCTTCATGAGTCTTTTACCCCCTTATCACTGGTCTGAAAGATACATTGGAAAGAAAATTGCAGAGCGGGAAACTCAATTCGAACCCAAGTTTTAACTGTTTTCTATTTCCCAATTCCGTAATCAATGATTAATTCCTTTGCATATGTATAAATAGTCTGAGACAGGGAACATGTACTTAGGAGGAGCCAAAATCCACTCAGGGTCCAGGCAAAAGGGTTTTCATCCAAGGATATGGTACATATGTGCATGGAGCTCTGTGGACAGGAAACAAAGGACCCTGGGCTCTATCCCGTGACCCAGACATCAGCAGGCAGCTGCTTCCTCTGTCTCTGCTCTGTCTCTTGCCTCTACCTCTCTTTGTATCTGCCATGTCCTGCTTTCTCTGTTTACTAAACAGTGTGTATATGGCCCAAAATGGCTGAGCAAGGCCAGGTTTACATGACTTTACACTCCGAGCACTCAGCAATGTCCGACTCATTCCAACTACAGACTGTGCCACCAATTTCTAGTTCCGCCCTGACCCAACCAGCTGTGGCCAGCATAGGAGGGTCACAGGGTCTGTCATGGTTACATGGGCCCACACTGGAAGGCAGAATGACAGCCCCCAAAGATGTCAGTGTCCTAATCCCCAGCACCTGTGAATATTAATAACTATGTTACACGGCAGTGGGGAATTTAGGTTGCTAATCAGCTGACCTTGAGATGGGGAGAGTGGCTTGGACAACCCAGGTGAGCTCAGTGTAATCACAAGGGTCCTTATAATTGAAAGGGAGGCAGAAGAGTCTGAGTAAAAGATGCAAAGACAGAAGCAGAAGGCAGGGCGCTATGAGAAAGGGGCCATGAGCCAAGGACTGTGGGTAGCCTGCCAAGGCTGGGAAAGGCAGGGAAACAAAGGCTCCCATGGAGCCTCCAGAAAGGACAGAGCCCTCCTGACACTCTGGTTTTAACACGTCTGACCTCCAGATCTGTAAGGCATGTTGTTTTAAATTTGTGGTAATTTATTACCACTAAATTTGTGGTAATTTATTACAGCAGCATTAGAAAACAAAAAGAATGAATGTCTATGTTGAATGGATTATCCTCAGAAGGACTTCAAATTTAGGCTTCCGGCCTTGCTCATTAGCAAACCTAGGAAAATGTCCCATTAAGAGACTACTGGGGGCTGGGCGTGGTGGCTCATGCCTGTGATCCTAGCACTCTGGGAGGCCAAGGTGGCAGGATCTCCTGAGCTCAAAAGTTCAAGACCAGCCTGAGCAAGAGAAAGACCTTGTCTCTATTAAAAATGGAAAAATCAGCCGGGTATCATGGCCTGTGCCTGTAGTTCCAGCTACTTAGAAGGCTGAGGCAGGAGGATCACTTAAACCCAGGAGTTTGGGGTTGCAGTGAGCTATGATGACACCACTGTACTCTAGCCAGGGTGACAGAGTGAGACTCTGTCTCAAAAAAAAAAAAAAAAAAAAAAGGGACTATTGGGAAAAGGTGCTGGTATCTTGTTTTTTGTGTTGGGCATGAGAATCTTGATTGCAGTTGTGAATTTGCAGTATAGCTAACCAGACATCTATATAACATCATATACAGAGTAGTTCATCAATTTGAGGCATTTGAATGACAACAGAATAGATGGGGACTAAGGAATCAGAACCACATGTAGTTTATTTAACAATTAACTGAGAGAATAAATAACATATAGGCTTTGTTAAAGTTAATGCCCAATGTTTTATTATAAGTTTGGTCTACTCTACCTTGACATATGTAACTGTCTTTCTTAGTGAGTAAGCATCTTCTCAGCTTCAGGAAGATGCTAAATGTTTAGGAAAATCAAGACCATACGATTAATACTTTTATGTTAAAAAATATTCATAAATTTCTTTCTTATGTGTAAAATAAATTGTCTACTAGAACTTCAGCTTTGTAACTCTAAAATCAGAGATGGAGCAATTGATTTAGACTTGTGATTTTAAGATGAAATCTTCCTGACTTGGAACATTTATGTGAACTTAAATTTCACTGTATTTGTAAATTCAATTTATTACATTTATAAGAATTACTGAGTATTCAGGGAGGTTTTGTTTACTAGATCAAAATGCTTTTGAAGGAAATGGAATATATTAAATTTGCAAATGCAGTTTAAGGTTTAAAGGCATAAAGATTATAAATGAGGCCAGATTTAGCATTAATAACAGGCTCCCTAGAAGTGACAGTGAACAATTTCTCAAAATAGAATAAAAATGCTGTATCATATTAAGGACTTTAACACTTCAGGAAGAATTAGGATCTTTGAATTCGTGACTTTAATAAATTGAACATTAATTTTTCACAAATCTCAATAGACTTTTTGGTATATACAACATTGCCCCTGATACAATATAAAACATAACCCCTCATATTTAAATCCTCTTTTTCTAGAATTAATAAACCCTTCCTCCAATCTTTCAAAGTTTTTCTAGAATAGTATATATAAAAATTTACTTTTGCTTTTTTTGTATTTATTTCTCCTTTCTACCATCCAGTGAAATCCCAGACCGCAGGGACAACATCTTATTTGTATTCGCTTTTGTCATATCTGGCATGGTGCCTTGGCACACAGTAGGTGCTCGATACATGCTGACTGAACACAATACAAAGTATCAGGGAAAAGAGAGATAGTAGAGTGACAAAAAGTCTCAAATTTATACTTATTCACTATCAAGTTAGCTGGATCAAAGCAAATTGTCTCACGTGCATGTCCAAGATGATCTGAAACATGATTCCCATTTTGGTCAAGTCTCAAAATGCAAAACTCATGTAACAGTTTATCTCTGTTTTCCATCCATTCTTATGTCAGTTAAATTCCACAGGAGTTCCTATTGGTCCTTTCTTTTTTTTTTAAGACAAAATAAGCTTTATTCATAAACATTACTTCATATAAAGTTAAAAACAAAGAGAGTGCCCGCTACGAAGGGATTATGAGAAGGTTCTTGGCCATTTCATTTAAAAGTTAGTTATCTTCTAAAATAGAAAATAGAATATGGTATAATTAGTCCCTGGTTCCTGAAAGCTACTAAGTAGCACATCTGATGCACAATCCTTAAGCAGCTACAGAAATTGATGTCAAATTCCAGAGTATACAAGGAGGACCAGATTTCTTCCCTCGTGGAAGAGAGGTCACAGCATCTGATGCACAAGTGAATGATCCAATGACCTATTTCAGCTTCCTCAGTCATCTTTCAGAATTAATCTCTTCACCCTCTTTTTTGTTTAGGCTTGTTGAAGTTTTCTTCATTTTGTGTGCCAAATCAAATCTTATAGAATCCTCTTTTCTTTGGATTTTTCCTGCCTTACTCACCTGGATGGGGAAAGACAGATCACAGGTGTGTTGATTTGGTTGTTTGAGGTGGTTCATAAAACTACTTGATGTTAGTTTTACGTGGCAGAATATTCCCTGGGAGAATTGTTTCAATGCCATGTTGATAAATGCTGTAGAAAAATTCATAGGAATCTTCTAGCCCCTTGGTGACAGGGCATCCTTCACCAGGGTATGCATACGGTTTGTCAAATATAATTGCTTTCATCCTGACCTGGATCCAAGAGGGGTCACGTTGTACGTGAACTCTACGGATGGGGGAGGGAGAAGAGAATGAGACGTTCCAGCACCTGTAAGCCACTTTGTGATACCTTTCTGGCTTTTTGAAAGATTCCCCATCAAGGAAACAAGGAGAAACAGCCACCCTAAGGGGAGAAAGCTCTTGGTTTCATCAAACCCTGAGCCAAAGTCCACTCAGGAAGCAGGAAGTTGTCTCTGTTGGTCCTTTAATGGCAGGTACTTTGTACTTCCCATCCTTGAGTAACGCTGATGCTTCCGAATTCATTGACACCAGATCTTGATTTCAAACATTAACTTTGTAAAATTAAAAGAATTTGGAAACAAAAACTTGAGCTTAAGGCCTGATTTTTGTCATAAGCCTAATATAATGACCATCTGTGCAGCCTAGGCTGATCACTTACCCTTTCTGAATATCCTTATCCTTGGCAGGGAAAGGAAATATCAATATCTTCCTTACTGCATTTCCATGTTTATAAAATGCAAAAATAATTTATAAACTTGCAAGAACTACACAGACAAAAGACATACATGCTGTATGCCCATGATGACTATTTCTCTCATTTGTCTTGACAGTACCATCTAGATCTTTCCTCTTTCAAGTGTGGTTTGTGGACCAACAGGACTGGTCTCACCTGGGAAATTGTTAAATATGCAGAATCTCAGTCCTCACCACCACAAAACTACTGAATCAGGGGCTGCATTTTAACAAGGTCCCACAGCATTGCACATTACAGTTTGAGAAAGAAGTACAGTCTACATAGAACTGAAGGTGTATTAATTTCTTATTGCCACTGAAATAAGTCAACACAAACTTAGTGCCTTAAAATGCACAAAGGTATTATCTTACAGTTCTAGAGATCAGAAGTCGTAAAATCAAGGTGTCACAGGGCTGTGTTCTTTCTTGGGGCTCTAGGGAAGAATTCGTGTCCTTACCTTTTCTGGATTCTAAAAGCCACCTGTAGTCCTTGGCTTGTGGTTCCTCCCTTCCTTCATTCTGACCACTGCTTTTGTCTTCAGATCTCCTTTTTTCACTCTGACTTTCCTGTCTCCATTTTCACTAATAAATACCCTTTTGATTGCATTCAGTCTGCCTAGATAAACCAAGATAATCTTCCCATCTCAAGATCCTTAAACTTTACTCATTTCTACAAAAGGGTCCATCATATAAAGTAACATGCTCACAGGTTCTGGGGATTAGATTATGGACATCTTTCAGGGCTATCATTCCATCTACCAAAGATACCATGTGACTAAACATAGCTCAATTTCTCAGAAACCCATTTCAAAATAATGACAGCTGAATGACATGCTCTCATTCATCCATTCACTGTATCTTTAGTATGCTGGGGTCTAATTGCTCTCCATAATTAATCTATGCTCTTTTTTTCATCACTGTCTTCCATTCACACCCCTTACAAAACTCTACTTTTAGTCTCAATAGGTAACTTAGCCTCCTACTTCACAGAGAAATTCACAAGCCACCAGGTAAGAATGTCCTCAACTTCTTGACATTCTCTTTTTTCCTCCTATTTATTTATTCAGCAAATATACATTCAGTGTCAAACTATGGACTGAGCACTGTTCTAAGTTTTCAGATAAAATGGTTCCAGTGGTCATGAAGTTGACATTCATTTGGGAAGAGATGAAAAGAGAAATAATGAGGAAAAGAGGGAAGGAAGCAGAGGAAGGGGAAATGTCAGACAGTAGAGCATGCCATGCTGAGAATCTATAATGGACTAGGTAGCTACTTAAGAGAGGGTGGTCAAAGAAGCTCCTCTGAAGAAATGACATTTATGGTAGGATGTGAACACAAGGAGGAGCCTGCTATGAGAAGGTAGATGGTAGCACTCAGTAGAGGGGCGTGGAGAGGGGATAGGGAAGCTGGTAGTCACTTACCATTGAGCAATTGCTGCAGAGGTGGTGGTTTGGTTGGCATCCTGGACTAGTTGCTGTAGAAGCTGTGGGTCAGAGTTCTACTGTCATATATGGTCTGGCCATTGCCTGCTTGTACATTACATCTCTCATAAAAATTTCTGATAACTTCAAAGACTGAGTAGCAAATCCCATTGCAAGTCAGGTTATTTTGACTTCTTTGCTTTCAACAGAATTGCAGGAAGGAATCTAGATCACTAAACATTTTTGAAGATAGGTCATTCTATGCTATTTTGGAATATATCCTAGAAGGAGTTAAGAGCATTAAATACAATTGCCTCAGTAAAACTCCCTGTAGTCCCTCCACTTATTATATGAACAAGATGTTTGGTTTTTTTAAAAAAGTACTTTAATAAAAAGAAAAATTTGAATAGAGTTGATGCTGAAACTTGTTTAATTTTATTAATATATAATATGTATCCACAGATACATAAATCACACCACCACTGTTAGAAACTCCAAATATACTGAGGGACTTATTAATATTTATTGTCCTTTTAGTGTGCTCTCTAGTCTTTCTCACCTCTGGGGATGCCATTAACATGGTCTGGAAAACTTTTCTGTTCCCCCTCCACCCTTATGTACTGTGCTAAGTCCCATCCCTCTTCAGACTGCAGATTAGAAGTCACTTCATCCAGGAGCTCATCCTGGACTTTTAATGAACAGCTCAAGTTCCTCCAAGTGTGTTCTCAGGACCCCTAATTTTGGCTTCAATTGCACCTACCACATGTTGGGCCCAGAAACCAATACTCCAAAATATGGTGCTTTGACATGCTCAACTGAAGAATAAACCTCAAGGTCTCTCTGACACCTGCACCCCACATCCCCCTACCCACCCACCTGAATCCCCTGTCTCTCAGTCTCTCCATCCTCCTTCTCTCCCAAAGCACAGGATGAAGTTGTTCTCTGAAGTTCCCTTCTCTGCTGAAAGTCCAGACCCACCAAAGAAGAAAATAATTAGCTCTAGTCCCTTTCCTGAGTTTTCATGAACCAAACTCATATTGCAGGAAGAAAGACTGAAGTCTGTCAACACCCTCCAGGACAGTTTTGTTTCCCTGTGGGTCTCAGGCCATTGTATGTTCTTCAAGCCCATTGAATCCTCCTAAAGATAATTTATTACTCCCCTAAAATCATCCACACTTCCCATCTCCCTTTTCCCTAAGATAAAGCTATCTGTACCCCATTGCATGGTGGAGTAATCACTCTAATTTCCCCCGTGCATGCTAATAAATGTGTCTGCCATTTCTCCTATTCATCTGCCTTTCATCAGTTGATTTTTAGCAAACCTTCAGAGGATAAAGGGGAAGTTTCCCATTAGCCCCCACACATATTTTATGGTACTTGTCCATTTGCTTGTGTGTCTCTATCCCACTAGATTTCAGTCCTCTGAAAACAAGACAGTGTCTCATTTACCATTGTATCTCTAGGACCCCACTCAGTGCCTGGCACGTAGTAGGTGTGTCTTCAATGCATTAACGTACCTCCCATTTGCATTGTACTAATGCCAAGTTGCCAAGAGTGGTTAATATACTCTATGGTTCCTGGCTTTAGCAATTCCACATAAGAATGTGGCAGGAAGACAAAAACATGAGAGAAAGAAAAGACGGAATGGTTAACTGTGACAATAAGTGGCACAGAGTGTACATGCAACAGAAATTTAGGTTGGGCACAGTGGCTCATGCCTGTAATTCCAGCACTTTGGGAGGCCGAGGTGAGAGGATCACTTGAGCCCAAGAGCTTGAGACCAGCCTGAGCAACATAGTGCAACTCCATCTCTATAAAAATAAAAAAAAAAATAGCTGGGTATGGTGGCATGTTCCTGTAGGTCTAGCTACTCGGGAGGCTGAGGTAGGAGGATCGCTTGAACCCAGGAGTTTAAGGCTGCAGTGACTATGATAGCTTGGGTGATAGAGCAAGACTCTGTCCCTAAAAAAAAGTGCAACAGAAGTTGAGAGAGAGGGGCCATGGTACTTGATGGAATGATTGGAGGACACCAAATGATGAGGACCTTGAACCTTCACATTTCCTCTTTGCTATTTTTACAGTTCAGGACAAGGGCCATCTTTATTTTTGAGCCCTTGGGCAAGGTGATGAATGATTTATTTAGTGTCAGTCTTTCCGAAGAGTGGAGCCATCAAGAAAAGAGGGAGTTGTCGCCTGCCCCATGACCTTCATTTGCAATGAGTCCATGGCTTATAATTTCTATTGATTACTATTATTTTTGTGCTTAGTTTATATCTGATCACAATTGGTATACACAGGTACAGAATTCAAGATATTCAAAACCGCACAGAAGGCTTATTGCATCAAGTACATGACAAAGTGCCTCCAAAAGCTGGTTTGGTAATTGCTCTAGTTGAAAAATATATATTAATAACAGTATCTGCTTTCAAAATGGTTTAAAGGCTTACACTTTCATTCAAGTCATATACTGTACGGAGTGAAAGTGCTCAAGGATTCTAACAATGAGATATTCTTATGCCTAGCATAAAGACAGTTTTCGAAAACCTTTTAGTGTGTCAACCTGGCACTTTTATTAAAAATTTCAAAATTCCTGACAGCAGTGGTTACTAAAATACTACATCAAAGATGTAAGTTTCCCGTGTGTGAAGAATAATTTTAATTCTATCATCACTGTTCCATATGACTATCAGGCAATAGTATCATTTCTGCTCATATGTTTGCTTTATTTACTAAAAAGTTATGCATGTTTATTTAACATATATCGATGCAGATTTCCTGATTATTCCTATTTTTTAAAAAAAAGTACCCAGAAAAAATTAAAGCACTAAACAAAACCTTTCAGGGAAGGAAAGCGAATTGCCATACACGGGCTGGAACAGCCCCGAGTGTAACACGCAGACAGAAAACAGGGACACTCACAGCCTGGAAAGCTCTTCTGGGGACACGATTCAAGGCAGCGCAGTAAGGAGGTTTATGAATGTTCGTGGGAGGCAGTTCCGAGCCTAAAGGTCAATGAAAAACAAGGGACGGAGTTTGGGAGTGGGCGAGGGAGACAAAGGGTGCAGTCAGAAGATGGGCTTGGGCAGAGTAGCCAGAGAGCTGCGGGTGGGAGGGTGGAGGGTCAGGAATGTACCCAGATGCCAACTGAATCAGATCTATATAAAGCAGCAGGATGCCAAGAAAAGAATGCAAATAAAAATGTAGCCCCAAAACAGGTGAAATTTTTGGAGCAGGTGATCTCTGGCTAAAGAGGAAGAGGTAGAGGTGAACAGTGAGAGTGAAGTGGGGAATATGTCACAGTACTTGCAAAGCGTGACAAATGAAGTGTGCACACTGCTTTTGTAAGATAAACGCTGTATATTCTTTAGAGAAAGTAGCTATAGGGGTGAAGAGGAGCAGTCAACTGATTTATAATGCAGAAGAAAAATCACAAAGTTTGCAAAAGATAATCACAAGGATTATCTTTTAATGTCATTGATAGGTTGGATGAGATGGAGGGAGTTACTAACAATTGAAAATAAAGAATATCAAGAAAGAAAAAGAGTTTTGTACAGATGAATAGAAGAAACAAGGTACCACATGCTATGTAGTAAGTATATAAAAGTAGAGTATATAAAATGTAGAGTATATAAAATGTATGAAACCAAAACTATTACAATTATAATTATTTTGCATATCTGTGCAGCACACATTTAGGTTTAACAAATATAGTAGAGGAATATTAAATATATTTTGGCATCAAAACAAAAAAGGGCCTGTTAGAGGTAACTGAATGTGTCCTCCTATAAATCATAGCAGCGTAAACGAGCATCCTTCATAGCCTTCACTGAAGGATCATATGCAGATAACTCATATTCAAAATTTCAAATCCAGCTACCTGAGTGGATAAGCAGAGAAGTAAATATTAGTTTCTTCCCTCAATTTATTTGCCTATGCAGAATGAGACTGAAAATATTGAATATGTTTGCATTTTTCTACCATGCTTTATAAGGAAGTTAGTTTAAGATCCTAGGGATTGAAAAACAAATATTGACTGGCCACAGAGATATTCTTTGTTGGAAAATGTATGCTGTAATTTATAAACAAGTATTTGAAGTTGTTTGTTTGTTTTACAACGGATGTGAAAGCTTACACTCGGTTGATAAGAGTATAGGTGTCATTTTCTGGCATTCTAGTGTACTCATAATTTTGGCAAATTTTGTGAAAATTGTTCAAATGAAACAAACTTTAAAATAACAGACAGATTACGTGAATTCTTGCATGCATTTTTTGAGAGTGAGCTAAGTGTTTGAAGTCCCTTCAGCTAGCTCTCCTCACAGGAGCTTAGCAGTTGCTATCTTTGTGTTACAGATGCAGATGCTGAAGCAAAACTCATGGTTAATGACCTTATTCAAGGTCACTGAATAAATCAGTCCTAGGGCTAGACTTCTAACCACAGAGTCATTATATGCAGCCTGTCTCCTGGGCCATGTTGCCATTAATTGACACTTTAAATACTTTCAGTTTTCAAATCTGGTTTAAAAATTTAATGTGATGATACCAGAAAAATGGGATCACACCACACACACACACACACAATTTATTTTGCAGCATTGTTTAGTGCCAAGTAAAAACCTAGAAGCCTTCAGATCTCAGACAAATCCAGCCTGTAGAAATGTGTTATTTGGCCGACAGACTGTTGGAGTTTTGAAAACTTTGGTTTTATATTAGTTGACAACATTCAGAAATTAAGAATTTTGTGTAGAGTGACTATGAAGAGCAGCCTTGAATATTTTTCTTAATTTTATCTTTCCCAGAAACTTCCTAAAAAATTCAAATTTTTAAATTAAAAAATTACACTAAGACTTCAAAGCACAGCAAGAAAAACAAAAATAGACAAATGGGATTATATTAAAGAAAATGCTTCTGCACAGCAAAGGAAATGATCAACAGAGTGAAGAGAATGGAAGAAAATATTTGCAAACAATTCATCTGATAAGGGACTAGTAGCCAGAATATACAAGGAAATCAAACAACTCAACAGTAAAAAAATCCAAATAATCCCATTAAAAAGAGCAAAGGACCTGAATAGACATTTTTCCAAAGAAGACATTCAAATGGCCAACAAATAAATGGAAAAATGCTCCACATCAATAATAATCAGGTGTTGAGCCTAAGAATACTGAGTCATAGAAATGCCCCCTGTATTTCTGGAGATAAGATTTGATTTCAGAAGTCAAATAAGGCTTTGCCTTAAAGAAAAAAGAAATGTGTTAGTTCAAAAGCTGCCTTGTCTCAGGAGGGCGTCTCCTTGGTCAGTAAAAGCTGCACTTCAAAGAGACAGCTGTAAACTGGGCCTATGGTTCTCACCTGTTTTGAAAGACAAGACAGGCCTCTCCTAGAGCCATGGGTTGCCAGAGCTGGCAAGGACCCCCGGAGATGAGAGCTGATCAGAGAGATATGCTAATGCCCAAGCCGGGCCCAGAAGGAGCCATGCGGTTAAAGTAATTAACACAAAGCACAGCTCGCGTTGACTTCTGAGATCATCTCTGTCTCCAAGAACACAATCACTGGAGCCAAGATGTCTCTGGTTTTTGCTAAAGTAATAGCCTTATCAGAAAACTTAGAAGTTTGCCCCAAGAAGATTTTACAACTCATTGTTCCCCTAGATAGAGTTAGTCAAAGGATCTGTAGTAGCCTTTTAGAAGACTTTGACCCTAAAGCAAACTGCCTGTTAGTATGTGAATACTGTTGCCCTGGGCAACGGGAGTTTGTATCTACCCTATATAACACCTGTGTGGATTTCCAGTTTGGGAGATATTTCTGGCGGGAGGAAATATCCCCATCCGGATACCCTCCTTTTATCTATTTTCATAAACCTTTACTTTATAAACTATATCTTTGGCTCTGTGTATTATTACTATTATTTCTGTTTCCTACTATTTTTTCATCCTTTGCGATGACCCTGCCTGAGAGACCTGATCGGAAGAGAAAACCTCTTTGCGGGGAGCGCAGCTAACTCCCCGCAAACTGGCGTGGTCAACTTAGAGACCTGATCCGAAGACAGAGATAAAACCTCTTTGCGGGGAGCGTAGCTAACTCCCCGCAATCAGGGAAATGCAAATCAAAACCACAATGAGGTATCATCTCACCCTAGTTAAAATGACTATTATTAAAAAGACAAAAGATAACAAATGCTGGTGAGGATGCAGAGAAAAAGGAATTCTTATACACTGTTAATGGGAATGTAAATTTGTATAGCCATTATGGGAAACAGCACACAGGTTTCTCAAAAAATTAAAACTAGAACTACCATATGATCCAGGAATCCCACTACTGGATATTTATCCAAAAAAAAAAAAAAAAAGGAAATCAGGATACCAAAGTGAAACCTCCACACCCTCATGTTTATTGCAGCACTATTCACAATAGCTTAGGTATGGAATGAACCTACATATACATTAACAGATGAATGAATAAAGAAAAAATTGGTACATGTAAGATGAACTATTATTCGCCACAAAAATGAATGAGGCCAGGCATGGTGGCTCATGCCTGCAATCCTAGTGTATTAGGAGCCAGAGGGGAGAGAATTGCTTGAGGCCAAGAGTTAGACACTTGACTGGACAACATAGCGAGACCTTGTCTCTATAATAAATAAATAAATAAAAACACCAAAAACCCCTTCTTTAAAAAAAAAAGAAAGAAATCCTATCATTCATGGCAACATGGATGAGATTGGAGGACATTATGTTAAGCAAAATAAGTCAGGCACAGAAAGATAAATATCACACATTCTTATTTATATGTAAGAGCTAAAAAAATTGATCTTATGGACGTAGAGAATAGAATTGTGGGTATTAGAGACTGGAAAGGGTAGGGAGAGGGGAAGATAGGGAGAGGTTGGTTAACAGATACAAAATTATGGCCAGTTAGAAGGAATGAGTTCCAGTGTTCTGCAGCAATGTAGGGTGAGTACGGCTAATTATAATTTAGTGCATATTTTCAAAAAACTAGAAGAGAGGATTTTGAATGTTCATAGCACAAAGTAATGATAAGTGTTTGAGGTGATGGATATCCTAATTTCCCTGATTTGACCACTACAGATTGTATACATGTATCGAAATATCACTCTCTGTCTTATAAATATGTACACTTATTATATGCCAATTAAAAATAAAAGGAAAACAATTAGATGTGTAAGACATAAAAAAGCAGTATTTAAATGAAACATAAAAGATATGAAAAAAAGTAGTCTAAAGAAGAAAAAGAGATGGCAACACAAAGAAAATTAGATGTTAGGGAGAAGGCCAGCTAATTACAAGAATTGGGAAATAAAAGTTCTTTAAATAAATCACAGATTATTAGAATCATAAGCAAAGAGGGGACAGAAATCTGTCATATTTTGAATGAAGGAACAAAGACCCAGTAAATGTAACAGCTTTCCAAAGTTAACAGGCCAAATTTTGATTTGTGATTCAGAAATAATGCTCAGTTCAATATCATCTCTCTATCCAGTTTACTGTAGCTGTTCCATCAAGCCTTAGATGAGATCACAGCCCAGGCTGAGAGCGTGACTGCAACCTCCTAAGAGCTCTTGAGCCAGAGGCGCCCAGCTAAGATGCATTCAGATCACTGCCCCACAGAAACGGTGAGATAACACATGTCTATTGTATTAAGTCCTAAATTTTGGAGTAATTTGTTATACAAATTCATTTCTAGGAGTTTATCCCAAGAAAATCAGAAAATTATTCAAAGATGTATGTGAAGTGATAGCCATCAAAGATCATTATGGTATAGACAAGTTGGAAATAACATTAACATCCAAAAATTGTGGCTTATTTAAATAAACTAGTACAACCTCTGTGGAAAGCAATATGGAGATACCTCAAAGAGATACAAGTACTGGGCATCTACCCAAAAGAACAAAAGACATTCTATAAAAAAGACATCTGCACTAGAATGTTTACAGCAGCGCAATTCACAATTGCAAACATGTGGAAACAACCCAAGTGCCCATCAACACATAAGTGGATTAATAAAATGTAGTATATATATACCATGGAGTTCTACTCAGCCACAAAAAACAATGGTGATATAGCACCTCCTGTATTATCCTAGATAGAGCTGGAACCCATGCTACTAAGTGAAGTATCCCAAGAATGGAAAAACAAGCACCACATGTACTAATCATCAAATTAGTTTTAACTGATCAACACATAAATACACATATAGTCATAGCACTCATCAGGTGTTGGGCAAATTGGAGGGGGCAGGAGGGGGGGTATATACACACCTAATGGGTGCAGTGAGCACCATCTGGGGGATGGACACGCTTGAAGCTCTGACTCAGGTGGGGCAAGGGCAATATATGTAACCTAAACATTTGTACCCCCATAATATGCTGAAATAAAAAAGAAAAAAAAGAATTTAGATTAAATAAGAAAAAAAATGCAACTTAAAAAAAAAAAGAAAACCCTAAAGAATCCACCAAAGAATGATTAGAAATCATGAAAAAAATTAGTAAATTTGCAGGATACAAAATCAAAATATAAAAATCAGTTGAGTTTCTATACACTAACAATGAATTATCTGAAAAATGAACTAATAAAACTATCTCATTTACAGTGGCACCGTAAAGAATAAAATACTGAAGAATAAATTTTACAAAGGAGGTGAAATATCTGTACACTGAATATTATAAAACATTAACAACAAAGTTAAAGATACAAATAAATGGAAAGATACAACAGAATTATCATGCAATTGTATATTTCATGATACATTGACATAATTTATTTCTGTTCTTCATCCAGAAGAGCAGACCTTTCAAGCATCATCAGAGACAGGGTAGAATTCACCAGGCATGCTCATTTCCTAGAAACATATATTTTTTAGGCACTCTCACCTTAAAATTAATTGTTCAATGAAAACACCACTACTAATTTAGAGCTATATCAAGCTTTATTTGTCCGTGCCATTATTGCTTTATGAATAAAATCCTGTCATTAAGCTTTAGTTCCGTAGAATCTAATATTCTGAAAGGCCTACCTTCTAATGGTGAAGCTCTTTAATATTCATAAATCTCATACTCGCAATTGACCAAGAGGGAAGTGAGCCTCAGAGACCGTCTGGGTCCAGCCATTCTGGCGGGGGATGAAGGTCCTCTGAAGTCCCTGCTAGTGTCTGGGCGGAGCAGCAGAGCTGGCCTCCCGCTTTCAGTAATTGGTAAATAACATCACAGCGTGGGCTGCTCTGAGCCCAGCCCAGGTGGTGTCAGAGCACCGCTTCTCAGAGAGGAAGCAGGAGGCTAATCAGAACTGTCAGCGTAATTCCTCTCTGCTCAGTGTCAGAAAAGAAGACTTGTTTGTGTCAAATTATGGGGCTCAAGACATTTTATTTTGACATGGTTCACCAGAAACAAAGCTGAACCTGCCACTAGCTGAAAGGAACTCTCAAACCTTATGGAATTGCTCCATTCTGATCACTTCAGTTCAGTTCTGATTGGATTCACAGAGAACCTACTATTTAAAAACCATTGGCTGGGAATCTGAAGACACTAAGCGGAAAAAGAGCTTGTCTATTCTCTCAGGGTCAGTTGCTGAAGGGGTTGGTGACACTGGGCGAACCACACCCTGTCTCTGGGCCCTCACTGCCCCACCTGGGAAAAGCAAAGATGTGAGCAGTTGAATTCTTAACTTCGATTTGTGTCAAAAGGGATGTTTACAAGGAAATAAATTACAGAATTTTCTTAATCTAGGCATCCTTAGAATGCAGAATAGGTTTTACCTTAAGTTCCATATGTTTTTAAATGATAGTGTCATAAACATAAAAGAAAGGCATATATATGGCCACAATGTTTAAATTATTTTATTTCCATTGGTATTAGAATATTGTAGTCTCTGCTTTTGTCATTGAGTTTTCTTATTCCAAGAAGCAGGGCAATTAAATCATACAATTTTGAAGTAATTTTTCAGATATTGGAAATTATTTTCTAGCAAAACCACCATGAGATTACTTTTCTTCCTTACACATTTATAGACATCAGAGCCCCTATCCCCAGGTGAGGATGCTGGAAGAGGCGGGTGGAGAGGGGTTACCCTGGCTAGCGTGGGCCCCCATGGCCAGCACACTGGGGGTGTCTCCTAACTGGAGTTGGGGTGATGCTGCAGTCAAGGTCGAGTGCAGAACCAGGAGCGGGTGATGGCAGGTGGGCCAGAGCAGGGAGATCCAGTGGGCTGCCCAAGGGGTTCAGAGGTGTCCCCTGAGCCCTAGCGTGAAGACACACACAAGAGCATGACCAGAGAAGCCAAAGTAAGCAAGAGAAGTTAAAGCAGTGCAGGGATTCTGGGAGATACCTGGGACCAGGTACACCTGGGCTGGGGGACACCATGGGAAGCCAATCAGGTTTAAAGAGCCCAGCAACAGGTGTGTTGGCTCCCACCTGGGATCCCAGCACCTCGGGAAGCTGAGGTGAGGGAATCGCTTGAGGCCAGGAATTCACAACCAGCCTGGGCAACAGAGTGAGACCTCATCTCTACAAGAAAATAAGAAAAATTAGCAAGGTGTGCTGGTACACACCTATGGTCCTAACTACTCGGGAGGCTAAGGCAGGAGGATCACTTGAGCCCAGGAGTTCCAGGCTGCAGTGAGTTATGATCTTGCCACTGCACTGCAGCCTGGTCTACAGAACAAGACCCTGTCTCTAAAATAATAAATAAAAGGATTATAATATTTTAAAAATGAAGAGCCTGGCAGGTTAACAAGGAGCGTGCTTATGGTGACCTCATATCTGGGCTGTTCCAAGACAGTCCCAACTTCATATAGTGTTCAACACCCTGTCAGCTCTCGCATCCCAGGTGCATTCATTCACTGAGCAGTATTTGGCACCTCTGCTGTGCCCGGTGCTGGGCTGGGGCCTGTGACACAGTCAGAACCAAGGGGACACTCTGCCCTCGGCTTGCTGACTGTCTTACGTGGGGGACTAAGGATTATAATAGAGTGTGTAGTAAGCAGACTACTATGTAATTCTAAGGATAACCTTATCTTTCCCTCAGTATTGTTACAACTGCTTGCCATTATGCTGACTTGATGCTCTTTTAGGATATAAAGGATTTTAGCAAAGTTCCCCAGAGGAAAAAACCACCCAGTGCTTTGGGGATAGAAGATAATGTGTACCTGACCTTGGCTATGCTAATCACGAGACCTCCCACTTGGACAGATTTGCACTGACACCTCCTGCCAAACACCTGTAGTATGTCCTCCCCTGTTTCAGTTACTTTCTGTCTCACGTGCAGACCACTTGCGACCAAAAGATTCTTATCACAAAGAAGGAGTAATATTATATAGACACGTGTTTATAGATGGATGGATGGAGGTGGGGGGAAGGGTGGTGGGGTTGGACAAGTGTTTTACAAGTCTGTATGCGCCGCAAGGTGCATCTTCAGGTTTGTGGGTTGCCTTATATACATTTATTGTGTGAGATTTTCATTAGCTTCCTAGTTAAATTTGTAAACCTTCTGGAGCAATGCTCTAGTCATAAGCAGTCTACCCTCTCATGGCCGATTGAGAAAATGACATGCATGCATTGGGCTGTGCCCAGTGTGTGGTCCTTAGGTGCAGTGTGGCTATGGTCACTCCTGTGCAGGTGTCTTGGGGCACACGAGCCCACCTGCCTCTGGTGACACAGGAAGGAATGGGATTCCAGAGTCCTGTGTTATGCCAATACAAGCCTTTTGGAGGTTAAAAAAATTGAAAAGCCAACCACGCAGATGACAGAAGTCACATGAAGATAACGAAACAAAAATGAATGTGCAGAAAGCACTGGAAGTTTCGATTCAGGGCTGTGGGTCACAGTCCTGAGCACTGTGTTTCCCCCGCTCCATTCTTGCTGCACACCCTGACCCCGGCGGCTGGAGTCAGGCTCAGCAGTGGGACGGCGTGACCTCATGGGGTCCAGGCTGCATGTCCCTTTCATGGGGGAGATTCTTGTGCTTTGGACTCTCCAGAACCACAAGGTGAGGGTGTGGCCAGTGCAGGTCTGGGGAGGTGGGTGGTAAAGGGGACAGCTCTGTGCATCATGTAGAATGTGCCCTAAGCCTGGGGAGTCCCCGTGGAAGAGTCCCCAGAATCAGGGAAAGGAGGCGGGGTGAGATGCTGCTCTTGTGGGAAGACAGAGGCTGCAGGGGGAGGGACCAGGGTGAGCTGTGAGCAGAGAGTGGGATCCAGGCGTGACCTAGAGAGAGGGGCCGCCATGCAGGGGCCAGGGAAGAGAATCACCTGTTGTTCAGCTCACATTCCCCTTCCTCCTCCTCCTCTCCCCCTCCTATGCCCAAACCCTCCCTGCCCATTCCCCTCTGGCTCCCCCTCCATCTCAGGATGCCACACGGGGGTGCTATGGTCTGAAGGCCCAGATCCCCCCAATCTTATGTTGAAATCCTAACCTGCAGTGTCATGGTAATATCAATAGAAGATGGGACCTTTGGGAAATGATTCGTTCCTAAGGGCAGAGCCCTCTTGAATGGGACGAGGGCCCGCATAGAAGACCCCAGAGAGCTGCCTTCTAGCACGTGGGGACACAGAGAGAAAGGGCCATGGACTAATCAGGAAAGGGGTCCTCGCCAGAGAACGAGCCTGCTGGTCCCCCTTGTACCTGTCAGCGTCCGACCTGGGAGAGAACGAATTTCTGTTGGTCATGAGCCCCCGGTTCATGCGGTTTTGTCACAGCAGCCGGAATGAGCTAGGACGGGGCCACAGGGACGGGCACGGTAGGCTCACAGGCACATTGTAATTTATTTTAAATAACTTTATTTTAGGCCAAAGAAAATGTTTTAACATAAAATATTATGCTTTCTCTTTATGATAAATATAGGGTAAAATATGGGAAAAGGTACTGTATAGAAATAAATAGGTAAATAAAAATATTTATTCTGAATTATATCCATGTCAACTGTTGTAGTCTTTTTTTTTCAAGTAGAAATGCTACTTTCTGTGAAACACCTTTAGTTTTTCATGGTTCCAGCAGTACTTGGTATCTGAAAAAAGAAAACAATCCAATGAGAGTCTGTCAATCCTGCTGGTGGCTGAGTCGGGAGGGGTGGCTGAGGGGGACGGACCCAGGGCCACACTGGGCTCCTGCAGGAGGCTGTGCTGAAGTGGACAGTGACAGCCACAGGGGAGAAGGAAACCTCCCTGAACTTAAGGTCACCCTGAGGGGCAGGATATAGGGACCCTGTCCCTGCCCTACCAGGACCTGGTTCTATCAGCCACTTTCCTCCTTTGTTTGCAGAAAAGCACGGCTATCCAGCCGTCTGCACCCGCAGGCTTGGAAGACAGTCTGGCACGACCCTTCCACGTGTGCCTTCCCGAGGGACAGCCTCCCCTGTTAGGCCGACCTGAGTGTACGGTCCTGAGCTCAGCTGCGGAGCACGTGTGTGATCCCCTGTGGCAAGAGCTCCCCCTGCTAGGAACGCAGCTACTGCTGTGGCCCACCCGGTGGATCAGCCCCACCAGGGTGCCACGAGCTCCGGGGGGCTCACCCTGGGCCCAAGCCACAATCTTCCTCCCCGAACCTTTGCAATGGCCCCAACGGGCCTCCCCATGCCCTCTAGCTACTGTGCAGTCTGTGCCCTTCACTGTAGCCAGAAAGACCTTCATTACTTCTAGAATATGAGCCTGCAAGGCCTGCGGCCCTCGCAGAATTTGCTCCACGACAACGCTGCCTTTCAGGGCTCATATTGTTCCCACATCAGGACTTTTGTATATGCTCCTTCCTCCTTCTGGAAGGTTCTTTACCTCCCTGCTCCCCCACAGTCAACTTCCCTGATCTTCCAGATTTCAGTTCAGCTTCATTTAAGGAAGATTTCTCCAACCCCCAGGCTAGGCCAGACCTCGGTGGATACCTTGTAGTTCTCCACAATGGTACATCATCGTAGCCCTAACCTGGATTTCACTGCTCACCTGGTCGACACCTGCCTCAGCCCCAGTGATCCCCAAGTGGCAGGGACCCCGGTGGTGTCCAGTTCGCAGGGGCCCTCGGGGGCTGACGGTGCTTACAAGTGTCTGTTCCCGGTCGTGGGTCCCGGGAGGGGAGGGCGTGAGGACACTCGGCATCTCTGCGTTTCGTTCCCCTTCTGCAGTAGACATGATGATACAAATGGTCTGTCCCTCATCATGGTTGTGAAATTTTAAACAGATAATAGTTAAAAGCATTTAAAACAATGCGTGAAACATGGTAAACGCTGTATAATTGATGATGAGAACAGTGATGACAATTGAATTCCCAATGGATTAAAGGCCTTCAGGTAAACAGTAAAACCATAAAGTTAACAGGAAAACTATATATAGCCTTGTTACCTAGGAATGAGGAAGGACTTCTGAAATCAAAGTTAAAAAGCACAAACCATAAGGCAAAAGAGGGAGAGACAGAGAGATTTAATTACTTAGGGGAAAAGTAAAAACTTCTGTTCAGCAAAGGGCACTATGGACAAAGCTAAGACACTGATGACAGATGGGGACATTATTTTTCTTCTAATGGCTAAAATTAACGAGGAGAGACTAATGTCTTCAACATGCAAAAGCTCCTATAAATTCAAAAAAACAAAAAGAAACAGGAACCCCCCCAAAACAGGTAAAAGAATTCTCAGAAATACCACCCACACGTGGCAGGTGTTGAGATCACCGGTTGCTGGCGCAGACAGACTACGCTGGTCCGCCGCGCACCTGCCACGCAGGCGGGAGGGGCGGTGGCAGCCAAGCCCCCCCTGCACGGGAGGATGAGACCCCCGCCAGCGGGGAGTCTGCCCGAGCGCTGTCCTGGGGCATCTCGGCACCTGGCCCGGTCCTGGCCCTGGGGGAGGGGCAAGGCGCTCCTTTGCCAGCCCCAGGGGAGTGACCAGGACAACCGCCTGAGACCCGCACAGCCACTCAGAACAGCAGACAAGGCGGCACCAAGCAACCTGGACCGGCGTCGCCACAGGCAAGGAGGGGATGAGTTCCCCGACAGGACACTGCCCAGGCCAGTTTTAAACACCTGCAAACCCAGCGTATTTCACAGGACACACATGCAGGGTGAGACATGGCGGCCCATGGGACACACACATGCATGATGAGGCGTGGCGGCCCATGGGACACACAGATGCAGGATGAGACGTGGCGGCCCACGGGACACACACATGCAGGGTGAGACGTGGCGGCCCACGGGACACACACATGCAGGGTGAGACGTGGCGGCCCACGGGACACACACATGCAGGGTGAGACGTGGCGGCCCACGGGACACACACATGCAGGGTGAGACGTGGCGGCCCACGGGACACACACATGCAGGGTGAGACGTGGCGGCCCACGGGACACACACATGCAGGGTGAGACGTGGCGGCCCACGGGAGGAGGGGGGTGGACAGGAGCTGGGAATTAAAGTGGGTCTTCCCGGGTTGTGAACCGTCAAAGTCTGAAGACTGAGTAACTCAACCCTGGGCCTCTGGAGTTAAAAGGAAAATAGAGCGGGGGTGGGGTGGGGTGGGGGGGTTATTGAATAAATAAATGTTCTCTAGAAAGTTCCATTGAATTCTGCTGAAGCATGTGGCGCTCTCAATGGTGAGCTGCTTCCTCCACGGGGTTACACCTCAGCACGGTGACCCTGAGTGTCCCCTCTGCCGTCCTCCTCGCTGTCACACAACAGCCCCAGTGTAAACGTCGCAGCGTCACCGCAGACACCCCCAGCACACGCCGCAGACAATGTCGCATGGCTCCTCCCGCGCCAGCCCCTCCTGCGACCCGCCAGGCCGTCCTCCACGCAGTCGCAGCGCGATTCGATTGTGTTACTCTCAGGCTTCAAACCTCTCCGCGTCTCCTGAATCCAGTGGAATCCTGGCACGGCAGGCCGGGCTCGCCACAGTGTGACACCTTCCTCTCCCTCCGGCCCCTCCCCCACCGCGCCCACCCAAACGCGGCCCCGCCGCCTCGCCACGCCTCGCCCTGCACCGCCGTTCCCCGCCATCCTCCGAGGATCAGCTCCAGCCTCCACCTCACACACCCCGGGTAGGGCTGACCCTGCTTGAGCCACCGCTGTGCCTTGTGCACACCTGAGCCTCCGACACCAGGTTATGTGCCCTCCCCACGGTTCCTGTGGCCCCTAGGTTTGCCCAGACTGTGGCACCGTGGGGTAACTGCTCGGGTACCGTCTGCTTCCCTTTTAGATGCAGGTGCCTTACAGAAAGAAGCAGGTCTCGCTAAAAATTAAAGTCCTGGCCCCTCGCACAGTGCTGGGCACGGAGCAGGAGCCCCAGAGACATCTGCTGAATAGAGGAATGAGTGGATGAATCTCGCGTACCCGCCGGCAGTGACTTCCTACATCTCTGTCCCTCACGGGGCCCTGGAGAGCAGGCAGGGCCTGAGTCCCGTCTGCATCGCCGGTGTCTGGACGGAAGCCGGCCTTGCGCAGCAGGGAGAGGGCGCTGCACGCTGGCTATTCGGGTATCTGGACAACTCACGGCCCCTGTTTCTCTGAGACCCCAGCAGGAGCCGGGACAACCTACAGGAAGCCTGGAAGACTGGGGTGGCGGTGGGGGTGTCTTTGGAGCCCACACTCACTCCTCACACAGCTGACTCCAGGGTTCTCCCCGCTTCAGAGTTCAGACAGAGGAGCCGCCAACAGAAGCCAGGGCTCAGCCGGAGGCGTGCACGCCCAGCGTGAGTGTGTGTGTGTGTGTGTGTGTGTGTGTGTCCGCACATGCCAAGGAGGGGCTGTGGGCATCTGGGTGGTTGGAGAGGGGAGGGTCAGCGCAACAAACAGCACTGCAGGAGCCAGGAGAGAGCGCAGCGGCTGCAGGGTGACAGTCAGTGGGGATCAAAGGCTCAGCCTGCCTGGCTCAGGCTCTCCCCGGCCCCTCTGCGGACCCTGGCGTGGAGCCCTCCAGCTTGCCCTGTGGCCTCACAGTGACGCTCCTCCTCTTAAAAAAAAAAAAAAAAGGGAAGGGAGGTGGCTAATCAAAAACAAACAAACTGCTTCTCCTCTTTCCTCAGCTCTCGGGAATCATCTCCAAGATTTAGAGATCTTTTTCTTCTAAAATCAAGGGGAACTCATTTTTCCTGACAGCCACCTTCTTGCTGCTGAAATGTATGGTCTGAATCCTTGTCTGCTGGCGGCTTTGCATGATCAGCTGAGAGCACCGAGCCCCGAGTCCCAGCCCTGGTCCACTGTGCCCCCATTTTCCCACCTAGAAACAGGCAGCGCCTCCCTCCCGACAGAGCTCTCTGCGGTCACGGAGACGTCCCGCCCTGCGCCGTCCGTCAAGGCAGCGCCCACCACACGTGTCTTTGCAAGGTGGCTGCACAACAGAGGACTTCATCTGTGATTAAGCTGGTTCATTAGTGTTTAATTAGCTGGACAGCACAGCTCTAAGACCTAAGGGGGCTCTAACATCACAGCCCATTCTGACAAGGGCTCCACCATCTCTCCAGCTCTCGCAGGGACTTTTGCCACAGAGTGATAACTTGGGTTATTTATTTTATGTGGAGCCTTTAAATATAGGATGGGGTTCAGAAAGAGCAGTGTCAGAGAGACAGCTTCCTTCGAAGGTAAAAGACAAGACTAAAAACAACGCACTGAAGAGTCGCGCCTTGCCCCCACCCCCCTCCCCTCTGTCTTCCTGCAGAGGCAGCGCGGGTTGCAAGGTGAGGTCCAGGCAAGAGCAAAACTTTCATCTATCGCATTTACTTCCTTCTGCGTAGTCCTCCGTCTCAAACCCAACACCTCCCAGCCTGCCCCTTGGGATCTGTTCTGATAGCAGTGACTGTAGCTGTCGTGCTAGGACCGGTGACTCACAGCAGGAGCTTGGGGACCTCAGAGTTACCAGGACACAACTCAGGAGACCGGGGCACACCCGGTGCTCCAGCAGGCACAGGCACAAGAGCTGCAGGAAGTCCGGGTGCTTCGGCATCCTCAGGCCCTGAACATGCTGTCGGCTGAGTCCCACCCGCCCTGCCCAGGGCACGGTCTCTGTCCTGCAGTGCTGGCTTTTCTGCCCTTGGGCACATTTGCTGATTCTCCCAGTACAGGCCAATGTTCCTCTCCCCAGAGGCTTCCTGGCAGACCGGTTGGCCCTGCCTTCTCTTTTCTCTAAACTTTCCGTGCAGCCCCGGTCACAGGGTCACTCACAACCTGCAGTTCTGCACAGCTGTTGTCTCAAACACTTCTGTGCTGTCCCAGCCAGGCCAGAGCCTTCCTGTAAGCAAAGGCTGAGCAATCTATCTTTCTTTTCCAGCCGGCTGCACTCAGCTACTCCACTAGCACTTAATGACTGATTTATTCACCCAGAACCCCTTCAAGCAGTCACACCGGCCACCCTGACCTTAGCAGTGCAGACAGCAAACTAACCTGACAGGGTTGGACCCCAATGACTCGATGCGGCTTTCTTTCTCGCTCCGACTACTTACTACTGACTGGAGCACCAGAACGTCCTGCCCAGCTCCCGGGACCCAGCTTCGGCTGACGCTGCAGGGTTCCTGCTCCGCAGGGCTTCCGCAGCCACACGGGGGACGGCCGGGGTGACCATCATAAACGCACGCGTGACAGCCGCCTGGTTAGTGTAAAGGGCAGGTTCGCGCCGCACAGGACTGGCCCGGTCACAGGGTCAGTCAGGGCAGCAGCCAGGACACACCTGTTCTTTTCCGCTACAGTAAAAATTCCTTTTCTCTCTGCACACATTTCTTTCCTTCCAATTTCCACAAGGTGGCTAGAGACCCTGCTGGCCAATCCTCAGACGTCTTGGGAACCCACAGGGAAGTGCTCTGATGGGCTTTTGAAGCCTAAAATTCACTGTCTAAAATGAAAATCCCCAGTACTTGGGGACCTGGCACTTGCCTTTTGAAAGCAACTTTCCCGCCACCCCTCTGTCCTTCCAGGCTGCCGTCTCTGCCGTAAATCCTTCCTTGGCCGCTCAGATGTCTCCTCGCCATGGAGCCCCCCCCCCGGGCCCTCACGTGGCTGAATGGCCCACACCTGGGTCGGACCCTGGAGGAACTGCTCTGTGACACTGTGGAAAAAGGACAAAGCCACGCAGCACAAAGGCCCAACCCTCACACGATACAGTCAGGAAAGCCACTTCGAAGGGCCACGCCGCTTCCACGTCTGTGACTCCAACACTGTCTGGCTCACAGGACCCGGCTATCTTGCTTTGGACTTCTTGGCCATAATTAACACGGGCCAACAGGACCTAAAGTTCTCCTGGTTCTTCTGAGAATGTTCAGGAAGTTTGTGTAGGCAGGCGATACAAACAATGTCTGCATTCCTGCCCCATAGTGAGGCTCAGAGCCTGTGATGGTTAGTTTTATCTGTGAACTTGACAGGGATAAGGAATGCCCAAACAGCTGGTAGAATATTTTTCTGGGTGTGTCTATGAGGGTGTTTCCAGAGAGGTTAGCTTTTGAATCGGGAGACTGAGCGCATCGCTCTCACCAGGGTGGGCGGCAGCATTCGATCCACTGACGGTCTAAACAGAAGCGAATGTCGAGGAGGGACGGACCTCCCTCTCGTCTGGAGCTGGCTGTCCGTCTTCTCCTGCACTCAGACATCGGGGCTCCCGCTTCTCTGGCCTTTGAATTTCAGCCCCTCCATCCCCCGTCAGGCCTTTGGCCTCGAGTAGCAGCTGCACCGTCGGCTCCCCTGGTTCTCCGCTGTTCACCCCTGACTGAACCACACGACTGGCTTTCCTGGGGCCTTGGCTTGCAGCTCATGGGGCTTCTCAGCCTCCACAATCGCCCGTTCCAGTCCCCATGATCAATCTGACCTTATATCTGTATATCCATGTCTCTGTGTCTCTCTCCATACACACACGCACACACGGCCTGTTGGATCTGTTTCTGCTGCTCTGGAGAACATGAATACACAGACTCATCTGTTCCGAACCACTTCCAATATCCCTTCATAAAATCCCTTCATAGAAGGTGCCACTTTTGATGATTTTGTGCTCTTGATGAGGCCCATGATCATTCTCTTAAGCTGTTTTTCCCTTTGCTTTTCCACAACCTGCTTCTCAGGCTGGAGGTGGCACAGCCACAGGCCTGTGCACGGAGCATGCGGAAGAGCGGAGTGTCTGTGGCGCATCTTCAGGGAACATCAATGTTATGATAAGATTTGAAAGAAAGGAAGTGAATTTATAAAGCCACCCCTCCCCTCCCAACGTGGAAGCAAAGAGGGAGACTCGCCCCAGGAAAGCAGCCTCAAGCCTCAGTTAAAACGTTACAACTTATGCCCTTGTTCACTTCCTTCCTGACACCTCCTAACACTCTCCATTATTTTATCCAAGTGAAAATTTACTTTCTGTTGCTTTGCTTTCCCTCACTAGACGGCAAACCCCCCGGGCAGGGCCCAGACCTAGCTCCGCTCTGTGTCCCCAGGGCCAGGAACAGCTCCTGGCCCACAGCAGGTGCTCCCAAAATACCTACGAGATGACAAATGCTCGAGGAATCAGGAAAAAATGGCTTTCTGGAGAGGTGAGAGGTGAGAGGCAAGAGCAGGAAATAGGATGGAGGGGGAAGGAGAATGAAAAGCGAACTAAAGGTTCCTTGGAACCGCAAGGCGCCAGGAGCAAAGGGAGGGAAGGAACACGAGGCCGGGCTAAGCTTGGTCCGCAGGGCGCGGGGCGGCTGGAGCTCTGCGCGGTGGGAAGTGACGGTCAGACTAGACCTGCTGTTCTTAGGGGTCAAACCAAATTATCAATAAAGAGTCTCGGTTGCCCTGCAGAGCAGGGAGCTGAGCAAGACACGGGAGGTGGAGGCACGAACCCTTGCCAGGACTGCTGTTCAGTGAGGGGGGAAGGGTAACCCCAGCTGTTCTCCCAGTGTTCCTTGTAGTCAGTCCCCACACTGGGTGTCCGCCAGGCCCGTCTCCTCCGCCCAGAGGCCGAGGTCCGGGTCTCGGGGAGCAGGGAGTGAGCGCTGTCCCCTGCCCGGCCTGCAGGGCCTGGGCATCCAGCACGTCCTCGCGGCAGCCCCCAGCGCCCTTCCCCTTGGACAGGCTCTTCCCGATCCGCAGGTTGGAAAACACCAGGCTCTGGGGTCCCACTTGCTCTTCTTCTTGCCGGGCCCCCGCCGCCCCCTGCCCGCTTGCCCTGCTGGCCCAGCGCCTTCCTGCCCCGCTCCCCTTCTCTGTGGCTTCCACATCCCTGGGCCCCAGAGCGTCCTGGGCGCCGCCGCCTTCGTGCCAGGCACCCCCTGCGCCCCTCTCAGCTGCCCATCCTGGCTCCCCGTGTCGCCATCCCGCCGCCGCGCCGCCGCGCCCGGACACTCAGGCCACCCGGCCCTCCTGGGCCCCGGGCCGGGCCGCGGGGGTCTCCGGCCCAGTCAGGCGGCGCGGGGAGGCCCGGGGACGCGCGGGGCCCCAATGCTGAGGCTGTAGCTGCTGCTGCTGGGGCCGGCGCTCTTTCCTGTCTAGGTAAATGGCAGTTTGCTCAGGACAAAACCTTGGCATCCTGCTCCATCCCTCTCTGTCATTCACACCCACATTTGGTGCATCAGCAAGTCCTGCCTGGCTCTGCCCTCTACACATCCAGAATCTAAAACTTTTGCTGGTCACGCTGCTCTGCCCCGCTCCCCTTCCGCTCCAGCCCAAGCCTCTTCCCTGCAGTTTTCAGTCTCCTGGCCTTCCTGCTTCTGTGCTTGTCTTCCTGCGGTCTATTCTCAACACAGCTGCTAGGACAATCCTATTATAAATGGAAATAAACAAGCAAAATAAAGAACAGCTCTCCTTTAAAACAGCCAGTGTTGGGAGAGGGAAGGGAAATACAAGGCTCATGATGCCCCCTGCTCAAAGCTTTCATCTTGCTCACAGCGGCCTCTGTGGTCTGTGCCCCTTCCTCCTCTTCTCTCCTCCTGCTCTCGCATTCTCTTGGCTCTGATCACAAGGGCCTTCTTGCTGCTTCTTGAACACATCAAGCAGGCTTTGGCCTCAGGGCCTTGGCATGTGCTTTTTGCTCTTCTGGAATGCTCTCCTTCCAGATCCTACATATCCTCACAGCTCCCATGTTTTCTGCTCATGGGACACCTTATGGGGAGGCCTCCTCTTTCTTATGTAAACCAGCACTGCCTCAGCACTTCATTCCCCCAGCACTGTCTGCCCCTGCATTGTTACTGCCCCTCCATAGCATGTAACACCACTCCACATACATACTGAGTACTTAGTAAGTACTAGGTGTAGTGCTAATTGCTTTTCAAGTACTATAAAACCTAACTCTTACAACAAACTCATGAGGTAGGTGTTATTCCATTTTACAGATGAGGAAACCAAGGCCCAAACGGATTATCTATTTTGCCCCAGTTCACACAGCTAGCATGTATCCATGCTGGAATTTTTCTCTAACAGCAAACCAGACTAGACACCTCTCCTTTTCATCCATAACGTGTAAGAGAAAAAAATGCAGTATAAAAATGTCCAAAATGCAGATGTGATTTCAAAAGACATTGAATGGTTTAATGCAAGGAAACCTAGGGCAAGCAGTGCCCTGCTGAGCCAGGCCTATTCTGAGTGCCTTATGTGACTTCCCCGGGCCTTTATGACACCTGGCCAGACAGCTCTCCTTGTTCCCGTTTTACAGTCAAGGGTGACAGCCAACCAGGGTTCTTCCTTGCACTGTGATGCCAAATAAGTATGGAGACACGGGTGAGATATGTATGTGAAGGAAAAAAATTCCCAGAGAACTTGTATAAACCATGCATAAGCTGAGGTTAGCTTTAAGGTAGAAAATACTACTGAAGTTAACATCCAGTTCTCCAATACTGAACTCAAGTCTTTGAGCTTCTCATCCCCTGAAACATATAGACTTTTGTTTGTCTAACAGGAATGTGCTACAGATGTTTGATGTAACATTGTACAATGTTAAATCAAATGCTGTGCTGTGAGTATATTTCTTGGTTCAGTGACATGATAATTCCCACCTTCATCTTTTAATTTGAAAGTTACCAGCACACCCCCCATCGGCTCTAATGGTGATTCTCAGCCTTTGTCTGTGTTTAACAGCACGTATACCCAGACATTATTCATCAGAGTCATTTAAATTTTTGTTTTGTGTTCAGAAAAAGGATTTTCTGGTTTCCCTTTTCTTGTTAATCATATTTTATGTATCAGATTAACTATCTGATGACAGTAAAATGCATGTGTTTCCCCCCATATTCTGATAAAAGTGCCATAGAATTATCTTCAGAAAATTTTTCTGTTTCTTTTCCATACTGTGTTTCTAATCAAATGGCCTGTTTTCAGCCTGGTTTTGTGTTAAAAAGATGGCTTACAAAACAAATGCTTTTTTTTTTTTTCCTTTTTGGATTTTCTATGTGATCACCACCAAATATATTTAACTGATATTTTCTTTTATGGGTTGATTTAAAAATTCTGATCTGCTTTACTGTAGTATAATTTACATATAACAGAAGTCACCAATTTTAAGTGTACAATTCAACGAATTTTGACAAATGTACGTGGTTGTGCAACAAGCACAATGTCACACTGTAGAACTTTCTGTCACCCCTGAACGTTCTCTCATGCCCTTTTGTGGCCCTTCCTGGGCCGGTTTTTAGAATTGTTGATAGAGGATTATTGGCTTTCACATGGGAAAATACAGTACGCTCCATGAAATTGGGGTGGCGATATTCCCCCTGCAAAGATCACCCACTGTACCCTCCGTCTCTGGAATTCTCTGCGGCCTGTCGTTCCCGCCCTCTCCGTGTCTTCATTTGTGTTCCACCAGCTCTTTATCTGGGCCCAGACAGTAACCAATACCATTTCCACCCATCAGCTTGGTGACATGTGCCCTTTAATGGAAGACTAATGAGGCCTAATAGAAGGCGTTTCCCGGGCTTATTGATGTTCCCTGCAACTTTGCAGGAGAGAGAGATTTAGGTCAGAGCCATTAGAATTTCTCTCCCTTTCCCTGAAATTGTGTGGACTGTCAGGCCAGTAGGCAGGTAATGTTTCACCATGTCACCTTCCTGCGTTAGATGGCTGGGGCTGCTACATAAACAAAGTACCACCAACCGGGTGGCTTGACAACAGAAATGTATTGTCTCACAGTTCTGGAGGCCGGAAGTCCAAGGTCAAAGTGTCCGCAGGGTTGGTTCCTTTGGCTGGAGAATCTGTTCCAGGTCTCTCTTCTGGCTCCCTGGGCTTTGCTGGCCATCTTTGGTGTCCTCAGCAAGCATCACTCCTATCTCTTCCTCATCTTCATGTGACATTCTCTCCATGTGTGTCTGTGTCCAAATTTTCCCTTTTTATAACAACACCCATTGTACTGGATTAGGGACCACCCTAATGGCTTCGTCTTAACTAACCACATCTGGAGTGACCCTATTTCTAGATAAGGTCACATTCTGAGATACTCAGGGTTTTAGGACTTTAAAATATTTTTTTTTGTTTTGGGGACATGGTAGGGGGACACAATGTAGCCTGTAACAGTTTTCATCACCAACATGTCCCACAAAATCACAAACAGTACAACAGTAACGCTTTGCATTTGGACAGGCCCTGTCAGAAGTAAGGCACAGATTTCTACAGGTTCTCAGACTGTCGGCTACATGCAGATCGCCTGGGGGCGCTGTGACACGTGCAGACTCGCAGATCCCGTGTCCAGAGGCTCTGATTCACGGAGGCTGGGTGAGGGCCCAGGAATCCATCATTTTTAACAAGCACGCCAGGTGTTCCTAATGCAGCGGATCCCAATTTGGAGAAATCCTGTTGTAGTTTGAGGAACAGCTTTGTTTCCAAAGGATCCAGGCACTGCTGCTTGTGGAAAATGAAACAGAGCAGCAGAGGTTGGATGGAGCATTAAGTGCAGTGGGTGAGAAAATCTTATGTCCGAGTAGTGAAGACATCTTGCTCGGAGATATTCCTCTGGTCCTTACTCAGTTGGAAATATATATGGGTTAGAAACATACCGTGGGCTAAATTTTAAGCTACACAGGTGTTTTTGTAGGCCACTGCCCTTCCCTGCAGGAGCCATCCACGCCTTTCTTCCGTCGGCCAGAGCTTCCTGTCCAGAATCCAGCAAGCAAGAGTGGCCTCCAAAAGCAGTGGAAAGGGAGGCTTTGCCATGGCAGTGCCCCCTGCTCCTTCCCGAGTCTCACCCTGCCTTTACATTCTCTCTCCTTTCTTAGGGAGGATCTTGACTCACAACTTTTCTCTGATCCTCTCTGTTGAGATGGTTGGTTTCCTTCTTAAAGCACAATATGTTCAGTTCCTTTTTGTTTGTTTTTTTACCTCTCTGCTAAATTCTCTAGGAGATGGCTGGGCATGGTGGCTCACATCTATAATCCTAGCACTTTGGAAGGGCTAAGGCGGGAGGATCGCTTGAGGCCAGGAGTTTGAGACCAGCCTGAGAAACATAGCAAAACCCCATTTCTACCAACAGTAGAAATATTAGCTGGGCATGGTGGCACATGCCTGGAGTCCCAGCTACTTGGGAGGCTGAGTTGGGAGGATCGCTTGAGCCCAGGAGTTTGAGGTTGCAGTGAGCCATGATGATGCCACTGCACTCCAGCCTGGGCAAGCCTCTGAGAGGGAAGAGACCTGAGCTTCATTGTTCCCATTTGTCTTTTTTTGTTTTCTCCTCTAGCACCTGCCTTAGTGCCAGGCACATTTTAGGTGCCCAACAAATACTTGTGGAATGAATGAATGAATGAATGAGTGCTGACCCCATTTGTAGGGACACCATAAGGATAACCGTGGAGAGAAGGTGTTGAGCCTTTAAATCATCTCGGGTGGGCCGAGTCCGTGTTCAAGGCTGAGCCCCGGAATCCCAGGGGGCAGATTCACCACTCGGCAGGACTGGCTGCTCTGTGAGTTTCCTCCCAGCTGCTTCTTGACCATTCTGGAAGAATTTCACATTGCATTTACATTAAGGAGAGGCCTTTCCTTACTCAATAGTTGGAGGAAGGGAGCTGGACATTTTAAGGGAGGTGGAAATTTTGTGGGAGAAGTGGTTTTGGAACGTGGGGGCTCTTTGAGGCCTGGTGTGCACAGGGCTTGTGGGGCGTGTGTTGGGGCAGGAGGGGCAGGAGGGCCCAGCAAGCAAGTGGCAGCCGGATGCAGATTTCTCCTCTTGTGCAGCTTTGCTTTGAGTCGAGAATTACCTCCCAGAGACAGGAGATGGACCCTTGCCCTGGAGAGATCGGCTTAGAGGCATAAACTTCCATGAATTTCAGACCCAGTGGGGAGCTCCTGACCCTCTAATTGAGCTCTCCCTCGCATTCCAGAGCCATCCAGGGGGCTGGTGGATCTAGCAGTAACTGACTACTACACACTGGGGCCCGGAGAGACAATGAGTTTTAAAGCTGCTCGGAAATCCGTGATTGAAGAATCAGGAAATCCTTGCCTCTCTCTGGGTTATCAAATTTAAAGTTCCTAATTTAAGAAATAAAGTTAAGGAAAATTAGTTATGGGAATTTAATGAAACCACCGGCATTCTTGAGTTATGTTCTGGTCCCGTGGCGCCCCCTGCTGGACTCACTGGTGCACTCCCCCAGAATGCCTGTTTGCCCAGCTGCCATCTGGGCCAGGAAAGCCGGCAGCAGCAGGGGATTCCAAGAATTCATCGTTTAGGCCCAGTCCAGTGATGCTAAGGGAGAACATAATTTATGGAAGTGCTATGGGTTGCATTGTGGCCCACCCAAAGGGATATGTTAAAGTCCTGAGTCCTCATACCTGTGAAAGTGACCTTGTTTGGAAAAGTCTTTAAAAGGGTCTTTGCAGATATTGTTACAAAGTTAAGATGAGGTCACTAGGGTGGGCCCTTAATCCAACATGACTGGTGTCCTCACAAGAGGAGAAGAGAGACACTGGGGGAGAAGGCCATGTGGCAATGGAGACAGACACTCCAGTGAGTGACGCATCGACACACCAAGGAAGCGCGAGGGCTGCTAGGAAAGGGCTGCGGAACTGATCCTTTCTTGATGCCCTCAGAAGGTTCTAACCCTGCCAACGCCTTATCCCAGACTTCCAGCCCCCAGAGCTGTGAGACAATACGTTTCTGTCGTCTAAACTGCCAAATTTGTGCCGCTTTGTCATGGCAGCCCAAGCAGGCGCATATAGGAAGAGGGATTTTGAGTCAGAAGGCCTGGTTTGAGTCCCAGCTACCACTTAGTCCCTGTGTGAGCTTGGATGAATCATTTCAATTTTTCTGAGCCTCAGTTTTATTAACTGCAAAATGGAGAAACACAACAGTAACTGTTTTCCTCTCCAGGGCAGGGGTAGGAAAACTGTGGGGATGGAGTGTGATTGTGTATATAAAAGCATTTTGTTCACTGTAGAGCACTGTGCAATGTTATGTTATGACGTAAGGGATGGTGGGAGGGAGGAGACTGGAGTGATTAAGAGCAGAGGCTCTGAAGCCACTTTGCCTGGGTCTGTGAGTGGAAATATTATAAAGGAGTTAATCATGAAACTTAATTCTCAAATGAACCAAGAGCAATGATGCCCAGGAGTGGAGTTTTAGTAAATTAGAGAAATGTATCAGTTATCTTTTGCTCTGTAACAAATTACCCCCAAATGAGGGGCTTAAAATGATAAACATTTATTATTTTATACAGTACCTATGGGTCAAGAATCTAGAGATACTTAGTTGGGTACTTATGGCTTGGGGTTTCTTTCTCTCTTTTTAGGCCATTTAAAGGACTTTAAGGTTTGGAGTCTTTTGTGAGGTTGTAGTCAAGATGTTGGCTGAATTTGCAGTCACCTGAGGTTTAAGACAGGGCCGCAGGACTCACTCTGTGTCTTTCTGCAGGGAGGCTCAAATGTTTGCACTATGGGACTCCTTGTCCCTGCCACCTCCCTCTCCTGCCCAACCATCTTGTCCAGCATGGCATTCCCTTTGGCTGTGGTTCTCAACTTTTATGGGGTCACAGGCTCTCTGAGACATAATGAAAATTAGGGACCTTCCCTCCAGTAAAGGCCACATGTTCATTTACACAGAATATTCTAGAAAGAATTTTAGGAGGCTCCAAGGTTAATCAGCAGTCAGGCCCACAGAGAGCTCTGTAACACACAAATCTATGTGTGTAATTCCCTGATGAAAATGTTTCCAGACCACTATTGCTCACAGGATAAAAGCTCTTCGGCACGCCAGCTATAATCTGACTCCAACTCACTTTAATATCGATAACTTATTGTCATGTTGAATGTCTTCTGCAGGTGGGCACTTTGCATGCTCCCTAATCCTTAGAAAAACCCTGCAAGCAGTGGGGTTCAGGATTCTCATTTTGGAGATAAGGAGAGGCTCAGAGCTGGGGTCTGGCTAGTGCAAGGCCCCCCGAGAGTGAATGGCTGAGTTTAGGGGGAGCCGGGGTCTTCTGACTGCAAAGCCGGCATCCCTCCTTCTGCAGGCCCAGCCACGCTGCTCTGCCCCATCCGGCTGCTGCCGGGCACACTCCACACCATGTTCTGATGCTTCAGAACGACTCATCATCTCCAGACGTGCTGTGGGTTTTGCGCAGGTAGCTGTCTCTTCCTTAAAGGTCCTTTCCTCACATCTCATTATCTTCCTTCTCCAACCTTGTTCTCTAATCGTTGTGCTCTGATATCCTGTTCCTTCTTCAAGACTCAGGGTGTCAGTTCTTCCATGAAGCTTTTCATGGACTCCCTGGTCCTAGCAAGATGGGGTCTCACTATGTTGCCCAGCTGGACTGGAACTCCTGGGTTCAAGAGATCCTCCTGCCTCAGCCTCCTGAGTAACAGGGATTACAAGCATGCACCTCCAAGCTCAGGGAGACTTTAGTTCCTTGAAGGCAAGTATCAGGTGTGCCTTTCTAACTCTTTTCTCCCTAGCACTTCACGGGCTTGGTGTTGAATGGGTATTTGTTGAGTGAGTGTGTGAATGAGTGAATGAATTAAAGAATGAATGGCATTTTCTGTGAGAATGCTCACTAGCTTTTGTGTAAATGTGGCTGGGATCTACGGTGGCCTGGGCTTCAGCAGTTTGCAGGACATCTTTAATGAGTCTAGGGGTAGAAGTGTGGTGCCACACCTGAAAATACCATCGTTTTCTATTCCTTAACATTTTGGCACCCAAGGGGAGAAGCCCCAGAGTTTACCTGGGCCTAGCTTTAGCAGTTCCCTCTCCTATTTTAACAGACAGGACAATGAAGACTCTGAGAATGAAAGTCTGTGTCCGAGATCTAATCATCTGATCCTCTGCTGAACACGGCCTGGGAGCCAGATGTCCTGAGCTGTGTGTTGAGATCTTTTCCTGAAGATGTGATGCACATTTGAGTATGGGAAGACGTGAGAAGCCCCTTTGAGGACTTGTAAAGGCTCTGCCCATCTGTGAAGTCTTCCTGTGTGTTAAGGGAAACGCGGATTTTAAACAGACACTTCAAGCAGTTGCTTTGTTGTGGTTTCATTTTAATAAGAAAAAATATAACTATGTGGATGGTTACCTTGACAAAGTGGTAAAAAGGATATACATCAAAATGGTAATAATTGTTGTCTCTGGGAGGTGAGAATTTGAATTATTATGATTTTCTTTTTAATTTATGTTTTCTAATTTTTCTATAAGGTATATGAATTTCTTATGTGATTAAAAAAAGTCTTCTAGTTGTTAAAAGAAAAATGGTCTGTGCATAAGATAAGCTATAACTGTAATTTAATTTTGTGACTTTTCTTTCTTAACACAGATAAAATCATGCATATTTTGCACTTAGCATAAGAAGTGGCTTCAAGAGCAGCAGGAAGTCTACGTCACTTCCATCAAGATTATATACATTAATATAAATGTTCAGTGAAATAATTGTCTTGAGTGTTGTCTAGATCTAACATCTTCAAGGAATGTCAGGAAGCCTAGAAGCAGGAGGGTGCAGGATATGTTTCTAAATGTTTTACTAAGTAAGTGAGTGTGTCCAGCAGTGAGGAAAATCCTCAGTATTTTTCTTGTCATTAACTTGTTGATGGATTTTCTTTTAAAGAATTCAAGTTGTGCTGTGTTGCGTATTTAAAAAAAAAAAAAATCTATCTTAGGGGAGCATGAACCAAGGTGGGACTGTTCCGACTCATTCACCTCTGTGTCGACAGTGCCCTTTGGCAAAGTCATTCATTCATTCATACACCTGTTCATCAAATACTCATTGCTGCCCCTTAGTTGCAGGTGCCGTCTGGTTCCTGGGGAAGCAGCGGTAAAGAAAGCAGGGATCCTGCTCTCTTGGAGCAATACTTGCTTGTGGAAGGAGACAGGATGTGGCTGATAAATAAATACGTAGCACATCAGCGGTTGGGAGTAGGGTGGGAGGCAGATGGCAAGGGGTCGGTCAGGCATGCTGGGTCGGGTCAGGGTAGGATGGTGGTGGGACTCTTCCAGAAGGAGACATTTGAGCAGAGACCTGGAGGGAAGAGGGAGGGAGCAAAGGCTGCGGGGACCTGGGGAAGGAGCCTTCTGGGAGAATAAGGACCCTGAGGTTGGAGAATGCTGGGCGGAGGCAGGGGGCACAGCACAGTGAGCAAGTAAAGGGGTGCAGGGCAGAGTATGGGGGCCGCTGAAAGCAACTGTTCCCCACTCCGAGTGGGACATGATGCCATTAATGGATCAGGCACAAGAATCTCTCAAAAGAGGCGCTGGGACTGGGAAAGACTCAGGGAGAGTCGGGCAGAGGGGCAAGGCCCAGACCCAGGGAGCCATTAGGGGCTGTGGTCACCATCCTGAAAGATGACAGAGCCTTGGAGCAGACGGGAGGGAAGTGGTTGGATTCTGAATATATTTTGAAGGCAGAATCAACTGGATTTGCTGATAGATGAGAAGGGGGTTTCCCCTAAATAATGGGGCAGATAAACTCTATGATCAGAGCGGTCTGAGGGGCGTTCCGGTTATCTACTGCTGAGTGACAAACTGCCTGCACTTGGGGGCTTAAAGCGTCAGCAGTCGTTTGATCTGCTCACCGATCTGCAACCCGGGCAGGGCTCAGTGGGGACGGTGGCAGGTGGCATTAGTTGGGGCAGCTAAAAGGCTGGCTGGGGCCATCTGAGGCTTGTCGCTCTCAAGTCCAGCTGTGGATGCTGGCCATGGCAGCTGGGCTCCAGGAGTGGCCTCCCAAGAAAACAAGGTCCCGGTCCCAGCAGTGCTGAACACAGAACAGATAATCACTACAGTTTTAAAAAAGATGTTTCTGGAATGATCACACTAAGACTTTAACAAGGTCCTTTGTTGTAGAAAAGCACTTACCGTAGTTTCTCCTATTTCCTGGATCTGGCTTCTAGACCGGGCTGAAGGGGGTGCCCTGGGGACCCCTACCAGGGGGCTAACTTACTTAGGGCAGGGGTTTTACCACTGTCAAGAGGTCTTGTCCACCCATATGGGTCCTGTCCTTGCTATGTCATCCCAAGACTCCAGGCTTGGTTCCTGTCCCCTTCACAGAGAAGGGTTAAGGAGCCCTACATACTAAGTGATTTTTAAGTTATTTAGAAGGATGGTTCTTATCTCAAGCTCATAGCACAATACCTGTTGACTTCTTAACTTCCAGGATTCAGTGAGCTTAGCAAGTCACTTTGATTACTTAAATGCAGTGGCTCCAGAAGCTGGCCCTGGTAGTTTTAGCAAGCTTGAAGGATATACACTGTAGCAGTTTTTGAAACTGACAAAGCTATTAGGACAAGCAACCTTGTGTTTAGGAAGCTCAGCTGCATAAGGGATGACAGTAGAAGTCCCGGCATGTATGTTGCAGACAATCCCTAATGGGGCTCACAGAAAGTATCCTCTGGTTGCACACAAGTGGGATGCACTGTCCCCCAAAGGCTGAAGATTTTGGGGAGGTAACAGATGACCAGAGACCTCAATCCCTGCATCTCCCAGTTGCTGCCACCATTCAGAAATAAAGGAGAATTCTCTCATTTGTGACAACAAGAAAAGTTTCCTCTGCTCTGTCATTGTCATACAAAACATCCTTGATGTAGTTGAGGTACGCAAACTCCTTCACAACAATGCCAACGTTTCTGGCCTCAAACCACATATCGGCATGAAAGGCACAGGAGCCATGTCCAGGGTTCACGGCTGTCTGCCTCCTGCGTGGGCGTTCTCCAGCCACCGCAGGACTCCGCATCCCAGCGCCCTCGGTCCGTGCGGCTCCCGGCGGGGAATTACCAGCTAACCCGGCGGGAGACCCGGAGCCCGAGCGCTGGGCCGAGGGAGCACGCGGGCCGCGGGGACGCTGCAGCACAGACGCAGGCGGGAGAGCCGGGAGAGGCGAGGGGGAAGCCGGAGGGCAGGGGTGGGACAGGGTCACAGGGCCAGCACCGGGATGCCAGACGCAGGGAGAAGGTGGGACCCGAGCGGGCAGTTTGAGGGGATGCCCCGGATTCCTCCACCAAGACTAGACTCGTCCCGATGCTCAGTCCGGGACTGCCCGGTGGAGGACAGCCTTGGCCGGCCACGCCGGGCCGCACCGTCACGTGCTGGGAGTTAGCTACGCTCCCCGCAAAGGGGGTTTTGTCTCTTTCTTCGGATCAGGTCTCTAAGTTGACCACGCCAGTTTGCGGGGAGTTAGCTGCGCTCCCCGCAAAGAGGTTTTGTCTCTTTCTTCGGATCAGGTCTCTAAGTTGACCACGCCAGTTTGCGGGGAGTTAGCTGCGCTCCCCGCAAAGGGGGTTTGTCTCTTTCTTCGGATCAGGTCTCTAAGTTGACCACGCCAGTTTGCGGGGAGTCAGCTGCGCTCCCAGCAAGGAGGTTTTTCCTTCCGATCAGGTCTCTCAGGCAGGGCTCATCGCAAAGGATGAAAAAATAGTAGGAAACAGAAATAATAGTAATAATACACAGAGCCAAAGATATAGTTTATAAAGTAAAGGTTTATGAAAATAGATAAAAGTAGGGTATCCGGATGGGGATATTTCCTCCCGCTAGCAATATCTCCCCAAAATGAATATCCACACAGGTGTTATATAGGGTAGATACAGGCTCCCGTTGCCCAGGGCAAGGGAATTCGCATGCTAACAGGCAGTTTGCTTTAGGGTCAAAGTCTTCTAAAAGGCTACTACAGATCCTTCAACTAACTCTAACTAGGGGAACAATGAGTTGTAAAATCTTCTTGGGGCAAACTTCTAAGTTTTCTGATAAGGCTATTACTTCAAAAACCAGAGACATCTTGGCTCCGTGATTGTGTTCTTGGAGACAGAGATGATCTCAGAAGTCAACATGAGCTGTGCTTTGTGTTAATTACTTTAACCGCATGACTCCTTCTGGGCCCGGCTTGGGCATTAGCATATCTCTCTGATCAGCTCTCATCTCCGGGGGTCCTTGCCAGCTCCCGCAACCCATGGCTCTAGGAGAGGCCTGCCTTGTCTTTCAAAACAGGTGAGAACCATAGGCCCAGTTTACAGCTGTCTCTTTGAAGTGCAGCTTTTACTGACCAAGGACACGCCCTCCTGAGAGGAGGCAGCTTTTGAACTAACACATTTCTTTTTTCTTTAAGGCAAAGCCTTATGTGACTTCTGAAATCAAATCTTGTCTCCAGAAATACAGGGGGCATTTCTATGACTCAGTATTCTTAGGCCCAACAGTCACAGGCTTTCTTGCCTGCGTTCGGGATCAGGCTTCGGCGTCCCTCCCAAGCAGCGCCTGGAACTGAACCCACGCAGTGACAGGTGTGTGGACCCGAGCAGGGCTGGGGACGGTGTCTGGCGGGGGCGGGAGGGGCACGCGGAGGCCTGTGTGTCCCGGGGGCGCTGGGGAGCGGGCGGCCGGCAGGCTGGATGTCGCGCTCCTCCTGCCGGGCTCCCCGTTCCAGAAAAGCGGACTGTGCTTGTGCTTCCGCCTCCGCAGGGCCCTGCTGAACCCGGGGGAACCGGCAGTGGAGACTTCCAGACTTCCGTTCTTTTTTTTTAATCATCTGTCTAAGATCCAGAGACTGCGTTCTTTAATCTGCAACCATGTCTCTCTCCTGGGATTAGTGGTGTGACACAGGTGGCAGAGACTGGGACTCTCACACTCGGGTCTGTGTCACCAGGGCAGCCTCTGGCCAGTTCTGCTTCTTCCTGTGTCTCCGTGGGCATGTGCCACCACGCCGGCCCGGCGAATGAATGAATGAGTGAAAGAATGAATGGGCACAGCCCTGACCCCCGCGACTTTAAGTGTCCGGGCCTGGCCTGGCTCCCGGGGGACGGAGCCAGTGGAGGTGCTGAGCGATGAATCCCGGCCTCCGCGTGGCACCGCCCGGTCCTTCCTCCCCTGCAGCCCCTGCCCTGGGCGGAGGCAAAGATGTCGCGGGGAGGGGAGGAAGAGAATGGGAAATCACAGCTCAAAGAGAAGCCCACGTCCCCACCCTCACTCTACGTTTTCCTCTTTCTTGCTTTTGTCTTAATTATCTGCTAAACCACAGGTGTTATCTCTCAGTCCCTGCGGGTGAGGGAGACAGGACAGGACAGGCCGAGCCGGCGGGCCTGGGTCACCGCCCCGAGAGGTCAAGCTGTCGGGGGCTGCGGGGTCTGCGGGCTAGGCCCCTCCCGCGGGGAGCTGGGGACCGTCCCCACCGCCTCTCCAGAGGACGGAGTGTCCTCACAGCGTGGCAGCCGGCTGTCCTCAGAGCGAGTGCAGAGGGGGGCAGGGAGGAAGAGAGACCTGAGAGAGGCCGCCGTGCCTTTTGTGACCTGCTCTCTGAAATCACGGCTGTCGCTTTCACCTTACTCTGTCCCTTAGCTACAAACAGCTCTGTCCTGCCCACACCCAGGGAGGCCATTAGGCTCCACCTCTTGGGGGAGCTGTCTCGGGCCTTGTGGAGACATTCTAAAGCCACCACACCCCTGCCGGACCCCCTGGCCCGCCCCCACTGCGCTCCACTCCTCTAATGAGCCAGGCATTTGCCCAACTAATCCTAAGGGGACTGGAAGCTTCCCGTAGGTTCCCTCAGGCCCAGGAATCCTGACACCCTTTTCACTTCCTCCTCAACACAGTGTCTTGCCTGTGGCACTTCTAAATATGTTGATTTAATTAATTCACACTAAAATACAGAGGCTTGTCAACTCACTGCATCCAAGAGTGCTTCCCATTTTAAAAAGAGGCAACATCACTCCAGAAAGTAACTCTTTAACTTAAAGGAGAGACTGGCTGGTAGAAATTTACATGTGCTTGGTTCCTGAGCAGAGCAAGCTAGTACCAGAGTGACCCAAGGTGACCCTGCAAGGTGGGGACACACACACACACAAGAGGAAGAGGGACCTAGGCTGGCCTGCTGGCCAAAGCATGTGCGTGCTCTCTCTCTTCTGCTGTCTCTGTCTCTCTGGGCCTCTCTCTCCCTCTCCCTCTCCATCCCCCTTTCTCTGTCTCCGTCTCTCTCTTTGTCTTGGCCTCTGTCACTCAGTCTCTGTCTGTCTCTGTGTGTGTGTATCTTCGCAGCTGACCTGGCATTCTGAACCCCTCCCCTGCACTGTGGGCCCCTCCTGCTTCTGAGCAGCTCTGTTCTCTCTTTACCTCTCTAATTTCCTACCCCACCCCCACCTTCAGAGGTTATTATTAGAAGATTGCTGAACACTTACTTGTTTCATTTAAACAAACAAAAAGAAACAAAATGTTTATTGGGATATACTGTGTGTGTTATTTCGTAATCTACTTCTTTCATGTGAACATTTTATAGTGAACATTTTCCCATGCTAATATTTTTCTGGTGTATTACTACATAGTATTCTACTATATGAACATAACAAAACTTATCACTATTGGACATTTTAGATATTTAAAAAATTTTTGCTATTAGCAATAGCATTGTGTTGAGTATTCTGGTACTTAAGTCATTATCTACATCTGTGGCCATTTCCTTAGCATACATTTCTAGAAATAGAATAGCTTGATTAAAGGGATGTAAATTTTAAGTTCCCGGTGCATGGAAACAAATTAACCTTCAGAAAGTCTATGCTAATTTCCACTTCTATCAGCAATGTGTGAGAATGCTGTTTCTCTGTACCCTAGATAACCATGGCTACCATCAATTTTTTTCTGTTATTAATTTTTAGTTTAATTCTCTTGTGGTCAGAAAATATACTTTGTATAAATTCAATCCTTTTAAATTTATTAAGATTTGTTTTCTAGCCCAGTTTGTAAGTCTACTTGGTGAATGTTCCGTGAGCGCTTGAAAAGAATGTGGCATCTGCTATTGTTGGATGAAGGGTTCTGTAAGTTCCAGTGAGGTCTAGCTGGTTGCCACTGCTGCTGAAATCTGTCCTGTCCTCACTGATTTTCTCTGTGCTTGTTCTGTCAGAGCAAGAGAGAGATGTTGGAATCTCCCATTATAATTTTGGATTTGTCTATTTTCCCTTCTGTCAGCTTTTCCTTCCTATGTTTTAAAGCTCTGCTATTATGGGCATACACATTTAGTCTTGTTGTACCTTCTTGAAGAATTGACCTGCTTGTCATAATATCACATTCATCTTTATCCCTGGTAATATTCTCTGGCCTGAATTCTATTCTGTCTGCTATAAATATAGCTTTTCCAGCTTGTTTTGATTGGTGTCTGTATGGCATATGTTTTCCCAGACTTTTACTTCTTAACTACTTGAGTCTTTATATTTAAAGTGGGCTTCTTCGTAGACAACATAATTTGAGATTTACTTTGTTTTTTTTTTAAAAGAAAGTGACAATTGCTGCTTTTTAATTGGAGTGCTTAGACAACTTATTTGATGCAATTCTTGATACAGTTGGGTTCAGTCTCTTATCTTGCATTCCCCCCCATTTTTGTGCAGTCTGTTCTTTGTTTCATCTTTCTTTTTTTCTGTCTTTTTTTTTTGGAGTAATTGAGTACTCTTTACAATTGTAGTTTATTTCTGGTCTTTGCTTATTAGCTATGCCTCTTTGTTCTATTATTATTTTTTAGTGGTTGCTCTAGGACTTACAATATACATCTTTATCTCATCCCTGTCTTCCTTCGTGTGTAGTATAAGAACCGTACAACATTTCTGTCTTCCATTCTTTGTGCTGTTGTTGCTGTAAAATATTATGTCTTTATGCATTGTAAAACCCATAACAGATAGGTTTTTCTTGGCTTTAGACCAGGGGTTAGCAAATTTCCTGTAAAGAGCTAGACAGTAAATATTTTAGGCTTTGAGGGCCATATAGTCTCCATTGCAGCTACTTAACCCTGCTATTGTAGCACAAAACCAGCCACAGATGAGACAGAAATAAATGAACATGACTGTGTTCCAATAAAACTTTATTTACAGAAACAGCAGGCAGGATTTGGCCTTTGGGTGGTAGTTTGTGATCCCTGCTTTAGATAATCAAAAATTATATCAGAAAGAAAAAGATATTTTTATATTTACCTATATATTTCCCATATTTAACACTCTTGTTCTTTCTTTATTCTTTTTATGAGATCCCACATTCCACTTGGAATCATTTTCCTTCTCTTTGAAGAATCTTGTTGGATATTTCTATAGAGATACCTACTGTACATTAGCTCAGCTTTTGATTGTTTGAAAAAAAATTTTATTTTGCATTCATTTTTTTCTTCCATTTTTTTATATTTTGCCTTTATTTTTGAAAGATATTTTTGCTTGGTATGGAATTCTAGGCTGACATGACTTTTTCTTGCAGTACTGGAAGGATGTCTCTCCATTGTCTGCTGACTTCCATGGATTCTGTCAGGAAGTCAGCTACAGTTATTATCCCTTTTTACCCCACATAAGTAATTTTTTCTGGCTGCCATCAAGATTTCTCTCTTTATCTTTGAGGGTTTTTTTAGCATTTTGACTGTGATGCTCAGGTGTGGTTTTCTTTGTGCTGATCTTGCTTGGGATTCTCTGAACTAGGGTCTGTAGGTTTGTAATTTTTTTTTTTTTAATCTTGGAAAATTCTTGGGTAGTAGCTCTTCAGATATTTCTTCTGCCCTATTCTTTCTTTTTCACTCCTTCTGGGACTCACACTAGATGTGTGTTAGGCCATGTGAAATTGTGGTACGGTGCTTGGATTCTATCACCACCACCATAACCATTTAGATAATGTTTACAGTGGGGCAGCCATTATTCTAAGCACCTCATATATATTAACTCTTTTAATCATCGTGTCAACCGTACAATATAATTGAAAACGTATTACTGTTATTCTGACTTCACAGGACTTGGGAGAGGGGTCTGGACTAAAGGGGAGGAAAATAGGACACATTGTGGAACCCTCTGAAGACCGGGGCTATGACTACAAATGTTATTCTAATACTGAAGCTAATAACTCCATCACTTAAATCTGTTTCAGGGAAATACATTCAATCAATCGTTTGTTCATCAGACGTTTATGGGCTGTCTCCTGTGTGGCAGAGGCTGAACAGCCAACAAAGGCTGATGATTCTCCCCTCCCAGCTCCCTCCTTCTTCCCTCGGACACACAAGACAGTTTGAAAAATCAGTCTCCACCCTTCCACCTTCTCCTGGAAAGACACAGGCTTTGAGCTCTGGGCCTGGGTCCCCCGCGGAGGCCAGGATTGCCTTCGGCTGCAGAGCGCCTTTGCTGCCAGTGCTGCCACTGGGCCTCCTGTTCCTTCCGCCTCAGATCTCTTGCTGCTCCATCCTAATGACAGGTTGATGTGCCAGTAGCTTTGTGGCCCAGGCCTCAAGCTGGGCAGCTCAGCTGCATCTTAGGATTCTGGGCTTGTGAAGTTACTGTGCAACAGCCTCGTGTCTCTGTTTTCTACGTTGTATACTCCCAGAAAGTAAGTTTGTGGGTATTTGATGGGCTGAAAATCCTATAAACTGTACTTTCCTCATTCCATTTTCTCTCTGGAATGCAGGTTATTAAAGTGAGAATTAATGCACACCCGGGACAGTTCTGGGGTACACCTGTTGTCCAAGTGTAATCATTAATTGCATCCTCCCCATTTGCTCACAAATGAATACTGGCTTATTAGGTGAGAAATTATATGGTCATCTGAAGTTAAGAAACCTCAAATCCAGTTTTGTTATAGCTTCACTTGTTTTCTCATCTGTTCACATAAATGTTATGAAGGTAGACGAAAGATTAGAAGGAAGTGCTTTGAACTTACCAGAAGAAAGGCACTGCAGAAGTCCAAGGTGGTTTACTATTGTTGTTATAACTTTTATTATGCTTGCTGGCCTGTAACAGATGTGCTCTGGTTTAGGACTAGTTAAAACTTTATGTTAGGATCATAATTTTGTATATCTAATTATATATTCTTATGAATTTATGAATTTTTTTTTTCTTGAGACAGAATCTAGCTCTCTTGCCCGGGCTAGAGTGAGTGCCGTGGTGTCAGCCCAGCTCACAGCAACCTCCAACTCCTGGGCTTAAGCGATCCTACTGCCCCAGCCTCCCCAGTAGCTGGGACTACAGGCATGCGCTAATTTTTTCTATATATATTTTTTAGTTGGCCAGATAATTTCTTTCTATTTTTTTTTTTTAGTAGAGACGGGGTCTCGCTCTTGCTGAGGCTGGTCTTGAACTCCTGACCTCAAGCGATCCACCTGCCTCGGCCTCCCAGAGTGCTAGGATTACAGGCGTGAGCCACTGTGCCGAGCCGAATTTATGAATTTTTTGAAATGCCTTTTCTTTTTCTGAAGACCTTAAACTGTCTTCACTTCTCTTTTCCTTGTTTCTCCCCTGGGTGCGCTGCCCGCCTCCCCAGCCTCTCTGCTCCCTCCCTGGAAGAGCGAGCGGTGGGCAGCTTTGGAGCGGTGCGTGTTGGGGGAGCCGCGGGGACTGTGCCTGGGCGACACATGAGCTTCAGGAGCCTTTGGCTGTTTAGAGCAGAGACTGGCTGCCTTTTTCCATAAAGAGTCAGACAGAAAATGTTTTCGGCTTTGCGGGTCCTACGGCCTCTGTGGCAGCTGCTGGCGTCTGCCTCTGCAGCACAGACAGTAGTTACCAAATGGAAGTGGCTGTTTCAATAGACCTTTATGTACAAAAAGGCCCGTGGGCCACAGTCTGCTGGGCCCCCAGTCTAGGGAACAGTTCGGGGCCTGGCCTTGGTCTGGAATCTCATCCCAAGAAGCCAGATGCAGGAGACAAGCTAACACTTACAGGAGGCCTCAGGGATTCCTTTTGCAGAGGCAAAATAATCACCCCCTTCTCTCTTTTGGTAAAATGGGGTTTGCTTTGGATGCTGAGGGGTAGGTGCAGCGTTGCTCACTAGCAAGCAATTAAAGGAAAGAGCTGCTGGGTTTGACCGTCAGCTGGAGGTGTCTAGACCGCAGGGCCGCGCCAAACCCTCGCCTCCCACCCCTTCCCCTCTCACCGCTGCCACCCTCATTTCCGTATTGACCTTCTCTAGGGAACGAAGGAAAACTGTTTTCATGCGAGCGAGCCGTCCCTGAAGTAGCCCACCGGGGGAGGTGGAGCACGGTGTCAGAACCGGCAGCTGGGGGGACTGTCGCAGCCCCGCACGAGTGGCTGAGGCTGCAGGGCGGTGGCCTTGTTGAAGGCGGCGTGGGCAGCTCAGGCCGCGCCCCCTCTGCCCCTGCTCTGCCCGACTGCGGGACGGCTCCCCCGGCCAGCGCGCTGGGCCCCCCAAGACAACGGCCCCCTGGGGCCTTGTGCTGTCATCACTGCAGCAAGTGACGCTGACAGGCGCTGACTAGGGCAGAGTAGGGCCCCTGTGTCCGGCGTCCTACAAGGCGAGGTCCGTGTGCGCTCCCTGACTCACCGCAGCGTCGCCGTGGACCTTCCGTCAGGGCTCCCTGTCTCTGTCGAGGGTGGCTACCCAGGGGCGACAGCAAAGGGCTGACGTTGGCAGTGGAACCTTCGAGAACAGCTCTCCTTTGAGGGATCCTCGTTGCCGGCTGTGACTGAGCAATTCCAGTTTACTGAAAGCTTCATGCAGGCAGTTCCCGGGTCACCTGTGTGTCGGGTGTCCTGTGTTGGTGACAGCCAGATGTCTGGAGTCTGGCATGGAGGGTCATGGAAGCAACGAGGGTACTGTGCTGGGGTGGCGGCGGCTCCCTGCCCGCTTAGCCCCCGTGGGCTGCAGAACCCGCCGGGGTCGCAGAGGCGTCGGGGTGCAGAGACGTCGGTAGGATCCCGTCTCGCTGCCCAGCGAGAGGGTCACAAACACCTTGCGCTCCCTGTTCCTCTCCACGGAGGCCTTTAAGGCTTGTGGCTTTCAAGGCCCGAGAGGCCCAGGGAAGGGGACAAGGAGCAGGAGCCGCCGGCTCTGGGCCCAAGGGACGCGGGTGAGGGGCTGAGCTCAGGACAGAGCATCCTGCCTGGGTAACCGCCAAGCTGCGCCCAGGGCTCCGCTGGCTCCTTTATGTTATTGAATATAATAATGTTCGTTTTTTATTCAGTATCAATGAGCATTCATTTTAGAAAACTTAAAAATATAAATAAGCAGAAGGAAGAAATTTAGATATCCCATATTCCTGCCAATTTGGTATTAATAATATGGACTTCCAGAGTTTTTCTATTGTCAGACAAAAATTATGGGAGGCCTTGGAGCTTGCCTTGGACTGAGCGCCTGCCCTCAGCCCTGGAAGACTAGACCAAGCCAACATGGAGTCACTCATGCTGAACGCCACATAATCAAACTGAAACTTTAAGGAAGGAGATAGATCCCCAAACAGACCAGTTTTTCCTGAAAACAGGAGATTCCAGTCTAGCTGAGTCGGCATAATAAGGAAGCTGCCTCCACTTTAACTCTTAGGAAACAGTAACCTGAGGAAACCTGAGGGTAACCAATGGGCTTTTTTCCTATTGTTCTACTTCCTTGTTCCTGGGTTACAAAACCCACTGTTCTGCCATTACCCACCGGGAGCACTCATTCTGTTTTATAGAGTTGCCAATCAAAGCCAATTAGATCTATAATAAAATTTGTTGTAATTTTGTCTTTGATGCTATGTATTCATGTATACATGTATAATATTTATATATTCACACACTTTGCATAATGTTACAACTTGTTTTCACTGAACAATATTTTGTGAACATTTTTATGTCATTAAATATTTTCCTATTGCATTTTAAAATGGATAGCTATAGCATAATTTACTTAACCAACTTCCTATTGTTGGACTATTTGGTTTTTCTATCAAAAATGACCCTGTGCTGAGCTCCTTGAAGTTGCAGTCTTTGCGTGGATCCACCGTATTTCCTTTAGACAATTGTAAAAAGGCCCGAGTGTGCATGAGTTAAGGCATTGAATAACTTCTTGCCAAAGTGCCTTCCTCACCCAGTGTGTGAGAAGGTTCACCTCTATCTTTCCAACACTGACTATTTAAAATTTTAAAAACTCGGCCAAATCTATAAACATTTTGTTGCATATTTTTCTGTATTGGTGAGCTTGAGCATGTTTATATGTGTTTAGCTATTTGTGAATTGACTGCTTCCTCTTTTGCATCACAGCTCTGGTGTCCCTGGGTTGTTACAGCCTTTGGAACTGGAGTGCGTGGATCCAGGTTTTATTAGCCTTTGCAATGGAAGCACCTGCTCCCGGCAGATAAACCTGCAGACCTTTCCAGGGGGATTAATTCTCTGTTTCCAACCCCCAAGGCTGGCGCATCCTTTGAGCCGCCTGTCCCGAATGTGCAGAGCCAGGAACACCTTTCCCTGCCGCACCAGTGGGAACCCAGGCCTGGGAAGGGTCTCACCTGTTTGGAGCTACGAGCTTTTAGGTAATAGGAATGGGAAATAAAATTGATCAGTAAAACAACAGAAAATTATGGAAGGCCTTAAAAGGCAAGAGAGCAAAAATATCCATCTGTGGTTAACAGATATTTGCCTTATTTCCAGTTTTTGGTTAAATACACTGGGTGTCAGTGATCTGGTGTGTGCCTGTCTGTGGACACATGCCTCATTTTGTCGTGAGTATTCACCTAGGAGTGGGATTATTGAGTCAGAGTGTAGGTGTAGGTTTAGCTTTAGTAGATAATGTCAAATAGTTTCCCCAAAAGACCAAAAAAGAATTTACTCTCCAACCAGCAGTGTATCATGGGTTCAGTTCCAGTTGCTTTAAACTTCACTGACGTGGTGTTTCTGTTCTCTAATTTTAGTCACTCTGTTAGGCTTCTTATTTCTTTTAATAAGTTAATTGGGTACCACATATAATATTAATTTTGTTTTTATTTTGTTTAGTTTTAAAAATTTATCTTTTAATGTCTTCTACATTTTATAGAAACCCTACTTTCAAGATTTTATACACTTTCTAGTAAAAAATTCTGGGTGGATTCCCTTCACGATAGTTTTTCACCCTTTCATACACCACCTACCTATATGTTACCTCTTCATGTACAGACGCATTTCTTTTTGACAGTGAGTTCTTGCCACTTCTCATTCAACCTAGGAAATGGTATCCAATACCTCACTCCTAAATTTGGTCTTATCCTGTTCTATGAAAATGATATGACATAAATATTAAGCTGATATAAATTCTGCGTGGATTATTCTCAAATCTCCTTCCTTTGAAAGTAAGTTGCAGTGTAAAGAACATGGCTTTACAGCCAGACTGAGCTCAGCTCATGTCCTGAGCACACAACTTACTGGCTGTGTGACTTTGGGCAAGTTAGGTAACCACTCAGAGCTTTGGGTTCCTCATCTGTAGCATAGAAATAACAAAACCCAGCTCTTAGGATTGTTGGGATGAAAGAGGAGATAGCATATGTAAAGTGTCCAGCATGTAATACTTACTCAGTTGATAGAAGCAAATACATCAGGTGATGTATCTTTATCATATAGTCCTCAGTTCACAAAACTATTTAAAAAAGGCATCATCTTATCTACTGTCTGTACCTAGATAAAGGTGAAAGAAACCCAAATTATTAAACATTGCCTTGACTTCATTTTACTGTTGTTTACCCTGCACCCCAGGTGAACCCAAACATCCTATATGACATTCCTGATCTTGCTGCAGGACAGACAGAACTTATATAAAATCTTACCTTTTGATGCTCAGAATGTTACCAACCAAAACAGTGCTCTTGCAGTTGTTATTTTGAGGGCCTTCTGCAGACTTATGGGTTAGAATCTGCCTGTTAATGCCACATTTTGTGCAGATCCATTGTGCACTTGACACTTACACCTAGAGGGCTGGGCTGCTGGGGCCCGGCAGGACTCTGCCGAGCAGCCTGGAACAAGGGCCACTGCGCACTCCGCAGCTAACTTCGCTCTCGATGGCCAGAGGTCCATCGCCACCACCAGGGTCAAGGTGCTGGAGCCCAGTCCACTTAGCCCAGATTCTACTTATTGATGCAAACGCTTTAAAAATGGACAACTGAACAATGGGGGATGAAAAATTCAGGATCCCAAAGGTGACCTGAAAATTCTCAACCTGTCCCTACCCCTCCCCTGTGCCAGTGTGCACACATGCACTAAAAGGAACTGACACCAAGAAGGTGCCAGCTTGTTTAGGCAGGAGGCGTCCTTGTCGATCAAACCTTCAAATACAGACTCAGTAGAAACAAGGAACACTTTTTCCCCCAAGGTTAAGCACCCGTGCCCTTTGGAACAAGGAATACTAAGGGAGAGTAGGATTTACAGTGTCTTTTTGGGAATGGTTCTGGAACACACCCGTGGTGCTGTGACTGAAACCCACCGACCGCCCCAGGTGAGGCGCATCCTCGCACCCCCCTTGGAGGCCATTCCTGGTCTCTGCCGTCGTGACTGCCGTTGGGTTTCTAAACCTGTCCTCCTCCCTGAGCCAAAGTGCCAGGTTTCTAATAGCTGCCTGCCAATGTCCCTGGGGAAGCCCAGTAAACATTCCAACACGAGTTAATCATTGCACTTCAGTTGCTGGCTCCCCTTCCCATCCTTTTGTTTCTGTTAAGGTGACCACCATTTTCTTGGGCCACTTTCTACACTACTCAGAACCGATGTGCCCTGTTGCTTTAGGTGAAGGGCTACAGCAGCCGTACCTGCAGGAGCCCCGGGACCTTCCATCCCTTCTTTCACTGTGCTGTGATCTGCATCGGGGCTGCCCAGGATCGAGGCTCCGCTTCCCAGATGCACCTGTCCCTGCGTGTGGCAGCAGGCTAAGTTCTGGCCAAAGGACTGTGGGTGAAACTGTTGGGTGTAACGTCTAGATGACATCCTTAAAGGGAAGAGGGCCGGTCCCTTCCTCCCCCGTCCTCCATCCTGCTGCCGGGCACACGCGAGGGGTGGGGAAGCCAGTCTGGGGAACGCGAGTTCCGTGGAGGTGGCCGAGCAGCCCGAAGGGGTAGCCGGGTCTTGACACCGCGCAGCTGCCACACCAGCCTTCACTTAGTGTTTGCCTGGACGGCTGCGAGAGGGAGCGACAGTCTACCCTGTGTAACCGAGACTACTGTGACGCTCTGTTAGGGCTCGTGAAACTCACCCCAGTGAAAACGGCCACCAGGGAGGCCCCCCGTCCCCCGACTCTCCAGCGGCTTTGACTCGGGGCCTTCGCCCCCGCGCAGGAATCAGACTCTGATGTGAAGCAGGATTTGGATGCACCGACGCCGGCGGCCGGGAAAGCTCCAGTGAGAAACCCGGGTCAGTCTGACACGGTCTCTAAACCCCCGCCACCCTCGCTCTTCCTCCGCCGCCGCATCCGCCCGGACACCCAAGCTCGCCTTTGGGGACGTCACGGTCTGTCTCCGGCCCTGCAGGCCTCGATGTTAGGGGCCTCCCGGAGGCTCTCCGTGCCTGCCTGCCTGCCGTCTCCATTCCCGCCCTTTCCGGGCTTTGACACCAGAGTAATGTCTGTCAAAAAGTTAGCACGATGTCTTCGCTTCCCCCTTGTGTCTCCTCAGTGGGCCCTGTGTCAGCTCAGCCGTCCCCACCTCCCATCACTGCGCAGGCGAACTCTCCCCCGCTGGGTGAGTCCCTTGCCCTGGGAAACCTGCCGGCGTCGCCTCCGCTTGTGTCTTCGCTCAGAGGGAGATGCCACAGCGGCAGTTCCGCTGCCTGTGCCTTTTCCTGTCCAGAGGTGGCCCCGTCGCCCAGAAGGCCAAGCCCATGGCTTCTCATGCTGACCTCTGCTTTGCCTGAAGTCCCGTAGTGCCCGCAGCCGGTCATTTAATTATTCTGGGTGTGAGGTTTCTCTTACTAATTCCAATAGCAGGTAGAATCATTAGAGTTTTGGAACTATCAACTATCAAATGTGTGTCTCCCCAAATAGCAAATAAATTCAGACAGTCCTAATCAGACCCCCCGTTTTTACTATGCCACAGCCCCAACTACTGCTTTGATCATGTTAGAATAAAATCCAGAATCAAACTCCTGAGGAGGCCACTGAATGCCAGTACCTAGAACAGAGTGCCTCCTGCAGCCTGGGCTCCCCACTGTGCCCTTTGACCTCAGTCACACTTGCTTCCTGTTTAGAGTTTTGGAGAAACAGTGGCGTGACAGCCCATTGTGCATAAAGCACGTCAGGGCACATCCCGGCCAAGACCCAGGACTCCGAAATTTCTTGAGTTCAGTCTGTGCATCACAGTACATCTCTGACCTCCCTGTGGCAAAGACAGAGTCCCTTTTGTCACAAGCAGGACAGGAAAAGCCACACAGCAATCTGGATGATTTAAATGTATGAGTGGATTTTTTTCTGGAAGAGCCCAGATAGACTCAGAAGTGACATCTAATTCCAAACACAAGACCAGGCATGTAGTGGGAGCATAATACATGCTTGCCGGCTGTTTGACAGTTGCAGGGCCTATGTCAGTTTCAGCTGCGGAATGCAGCTCTCTGATCTCAGAGAAGAAATTGTCCTCCAGTTTCCCTTTTCCTTGTCACATTGCTTTGTGAAGCCTTTCTCCAATTTCTTGCCAGCCTGGTTTTCATTTCCTGCCTAATTTCTATTTGTACCTGCTTTTTTGTGTGTGTGTGCTTTTTACTAGAGCTACCTTATGGAGAGCAAGCTACAGTGATGCTCCACAGAAAAAATTAGGCTTTTGTGAACTGAAATAAAATCTTAAGGCTCCTCCCCAACCCCCGCACTGGCTGACTGAATGGAGCCCCTCTTGGCCAAGCGCATATCCTAAAACTAAATTGCCTGCCAGGAGGAAGGAGGTCAGACTTGCCTCATCATTCCCAGCCCCCTTCTTGAGGACATCCTTTGTAACCTATTGACAGGCCTAAGGGTATGCAAGACAAACCTGCCGGCCCTTAATTTTCACAACAAATCTATGTCCTGTGTCTTGTCTCTGATTAACAGCTCCTTATCTTAAAACATTCCAAGCCTTCAGACAAAGCTTCATGTCTTTAACCAATTACAAGTCAAGGAATCTTTAAAACCACCTATAACCTGTAAGCTCCCCCAACCCTCCAGATGTCCCACCTATTCAGGACAAACCGATGTATGACTCCTACGTATTGATTTATGACTTTCCCTATAGCCCCTGTCTCCCTGAAATGTATGAAACCAAACTGTAGCCCAGCCACGGCGAGTCCACTTGCTCAGGGCTTCTTGGCCGTGGCTCCAGGTCATGGTCCTCACATTTGGCTCAGTATAAACCTCTTTAAAATTATTTTACAGAGTCTGGCTTCTTTTCTGTTAACACTTTCTAGGGTGCTGAGGTCTTTCTTTCTCTTTCTTTTCCTTCCTTCCTTCCTTCCTTCCTTCCTTCCTTCCTTCCTTCCTTCAGTACATTTGAAAAGTTTGGTCTAACATTTAAAGCTGGGGTAGAAATTACAGGCACTCAGATGCTTTGGGCAATTGGAAAATTCCTCCAGCCCTGGGAGACTTCAGTGGTGTGGCAGAATTTGTTTAACAAAGGAATTTCAGTATCTTAGTGATTTCCTGTTTACTCTGTTTACAGTAGCACGTGTTTACTTTGAAGCTTAGCAATAGTAGGAGGCAGGGGGGAGTCATATGTCAATCATTTCTTTCTAACTTCTGTAGTTTTTTCAGTTAAGGGAGCCTGTGAGTCAGCGGAAAGGTCATTGCTCTGCAGATTCTGAGGGAGCAGAGGGGGAGGGCAGCAGGGGCTGAGGGTGTGTTTGGGGAAGGTGGGGGGCAGCCCACAGTGCAGCTGGGAGGGCGCTGGGAGGGTCTCCCAGCCCGCAGGGCCTGGACGCCCTTGACCGATCAGAGCGCCTGGCAGAGCTGTCACCGTGATTTAAAAGCCCTGAGAACATAAATTAGCAGGAGGTCGGTGGATGGTGTCATTCTGGCCCTGAAAGGCTTCCGTAAATCAGTGACACTAGAGCCCCAGCAAACTTCCTTCCAGTGGCGTCTGGAGCCCTCCTTCCACTTTGCTTGGACACGTGGAGAGCAGTGAGTCCTTGAATGGGTAGGATGTTGCCACGTGGCCTGCCCCCCGCCGGCCTGCAGACCCAGGCAGCTGGGTTTTCACCAGAGGTTCAGGCTTCACTGATGGCAGAATTTCAGGATCCTGGCTCCACGGTAGGACTCAGGTTCTGGTCTCTGGGGGGTCTTTGACGGTCGTGGCGATGAGGGAGTTTCTAATGAAACAAACTGTCACATTGGATAAACACAATGGAGCTCAGTCTGACCCAAGAATGGCTTGTTCCTTCCTTCTACCCTTTGTGCTTTGTTAACAGAATGTCCCTGGCACTTGTGCGCTCCAGCCTGCTGCCAAAGGCTTAACTCTGCCTTCGCGTAATCCTGGGGACACTGTCAGAAGGTCAGCGGAGTCCCTCGTCAGAAGGCAGAGGCGAGGGCTCAACCCTGCCACGATCCCCAGGACATTGTTCAGTTTTAAGGTTTAAACTTATTCCCCAGCGCCAACCCCTGCTTCCCACCGCAGATCACAAGCTCCTCCCTCTAGCTGGGCCAGAGACTTGGGGTCCCGGGTGTCTTTAGTGCCCCTCTATAAAGCAAAAACGTGCCACCTGGACAGCAGGGGCCACGCGGTTACTTCTCTGCATTCTCATCAATTCCATGCTCTAGCAGGCCTTACGTTTTAGGGAAGAACCAGGAGTCACACCAAGGTCACTTGTAGTAAACTTTTGGCCCCTTCACTCATTTACTTCTGCCAGGCAAGTAGGCACCAGGGCATCTTGTAGTCGAAAACAAAGTGGGAAACCTGACCTCCCGGTGGCTCTTAGGAGCTGAGGAATAAGATCCAGGTGTCTCTGTACTCAGCCAATTTGCGTTCTTGTCTTCCTTGGAATGCAAGTTCCTTTTACAAACCACAAAAGGCAACTTACAGAGAAATAGCCCCAAGGTTCTTTTGCTGCCCCGTGGGCTCTGTGGCTGCTCAGCCCAGGAGGTGCGGTCATGTCTTCATGGTGCAGGGGACAGAAATGCCCCTGCCAAGAGGGGAGTTGGTTGGGCTGCTTCACTGTGGCAGGACAGGAACAGCCTTAGCCGTGGACTTGCAAGTACTTGGCTTGTTTGTTTTGGTCACGGGGACAGGAATAAACAAGGAGCACTAGACAGATGAAGTGCCTCAGCACTCCTGGAAAACACACATGTCACACACAGGAGCGCAGTACTGTCTGTTACCTAAGTGTATACAAGTGGAGCATCCCTTATCCGAAAATTCAAAATCTGAAATGCTTTAAAAGCTGAAACTTTCTGAGCACTGAGAGGACACCACAAGTAGAAAATCCCACACCTGACTTTGCGTGACAGGTCACAGTCACAACTTTGCTTCATGCACAAAATGATTAAAAACACTGTATAAAATTAACTTCAGGCTACGTGTATAAGGTGTATATATAAAACATAAATGAATTTTGTGTTTAGACTTGGGTCCCATCCCCAAGATGTCTCATTATGTATATGCAAATGTCCCAACATCTGAAATCTGAAGCACTTCTGGTCCCAGGCATTTCAGATAAGAGAAACTCCACCTGCGACCTGCCTCCCACACGCCTTTGCTTATGTCTCTGTCCCAGCTCTGCCACTTTCTGGCTGTGAGCCTGGCACAAGTTATTCCTGCCTCTGTCCCCATTTTCCACTTCTGACAAATTAATGGTCTCCCACAGGATTGCTGTGAAGATTACATGAGATAATACATGCAAAGCTCTTTGAATGGTGCTTGGCACAAAATAAGCACTCAGATAATGTTTTTGCTGAGATTCCTATATATCTATGTATGGGTTTGTTGTTGTTTTTGTTTTTAGTCAAGGATTAGAGCTCATTTCTTGTCTTTCCTGGGTTTTCTGAACTCGGGCTGTGTGAGTGCCATCGACCTGCCCTTGCAGCTTCTCAGCCTGGAAGATCGCTTGCATCTTGGGAAGGATCCTCTCAGCGCTCCTCTAGGAAAGCAGCCTTGCACAATCACGCCTCTCTTTCATGTCACCAGAATATTCTGAGCACAGAACAGTCTCCAGCATGGCTGCAGGTTTCTGTCCTTTGTGAGGCGTCCCCGCGGGTCCTGGCTGCCACCCTAGCACTGTTCGGTTGCTCTCGGAGCAGCCAGCAGGGAACGCCAATCAGCCTTCCCGCTCTCAGGCGCGGGGTTCTGACTTGCCAGGGGCTGCTCTAAAGGAGATCAGCCCTGCAGATCTTGCAGTCAGGAAGGCAGAAAACTGCCTGGGCTTGGAGAATCTCTGTGTGTTTATGCAAACAGAAATTTAAAGGACAGAAAGCTGCAGATTATACCTGCTGGGAGCTTAGCAGCCACGTATACCTACCACAAGAGACTAGCTGTGTTACCTTGGGCAAGGTGCTTAACCCCCCTGAGGCAGTTTCTTTGTGAAAATGGGGCAGAAGGCAGCGTGGCCCCTGGGATTGTTGGAAGAATCTTGCTGTAGCTGACAGATGTAGCGATATTGGGTGTTTCCGCAATTGCCGGCGTCATCACTGCATCCCTACTCAGGGGAACGGAGGCAATGTCGGGGCCCCATCTTTTCTCTCCCCTGACCCTCCCACACCTCCTTTTCCTCTCCCCCCAGCTCTACTTCTCCTCTTCTGCTCTCCATCCCCTGGATCTGAGGGCCAAGACCCACACCTGGGGTAGGAGGGGCCTCCAGGAGTGGGCACGGGCTAGCCCGGGGGAGGCTGAGCGACCAGAAGGGAGGCGAGGAAGGCCAAGGGGAGCCCTTCGCCACGTCCCCTTGGCTATGCACGCTGCACACCTCCTCTGCCCCCTTGGTCACCTCAAGCAAAATTAGCCACCAGCCTCCTACTGTGCTGACTTTCACCCCGTTCTGCCCCACGGGGGCTAAGAGATGTCAGCAAGGATAACCCCCCAGAAGAGCGTTCTTTACACCTGGTGCGCAGAACTGTGCTGCCGTATGGACCTCGCCCTGGGCGGGGCGTCTCTGCCATCCCGGACACCTAACTGGCAGCTGTGGGCAGGGCTGCTCTGGGGATCCGGAAGCCGGAGCCGGTGGCTGCGTGGGCCGAGGGTGCGACTCCAGCTGGGTCGGAGGCGAGTGAGGCTCAGCGCCCAGGCTCGGCTCGGCTCCGTTCAGGGGGCCATGTAGGCCAGGGCTGACACCTGTGGTTTGGTTGGGGACAGGTCTGGAAGGCTCCACGCCTCTAAACTTCAAACAAGGCTGGGTCTGTCTTGCAACTGGAGGGCTGGTCTTGATGCCTTCTGTCCACAGGGGTAGCTTAGTTTGTTTCCTTCGAAGGCCTGGGTCTCTTAGTGGAGGGATAAGGAAAGGGTGGGTAAAGTGACCAGCTTGTCCTGGGTTCAGCCCTGACAATCCTGCATTCCAGGAAGCCCCTGAGTCCTGGCCGCACTGGGAGGGTCGGCCGCCTTGTGGGCTGTAGCACGCAAGGCGTTGATCTCAGGCTACATCCCTGCAAGGGAGCTGTGTGGCTCTGGGGTGTGACAGGCACCGGGAATGCTGCCCCGCTGGAGGGGGAGGAGCGGCCGTCCCCGCCCACCGCCCAAACTGCTTCCTCCGACGTTTCTCAGGGCACCTCGTGAATGGGGAGTTCTGCAGCAGGAGGGTCAGAGCAGACTCATCGCCAAGGGGGAGGCCTGGGAAGAGCTTCCTGCCTTAGTCCCGGAGCCCCTCACGCCCGCTCCCCAGCGCTGGGAGTGGGGCACTGGGGCCCGGCCCGCACCTCCCCGGCTGCGGCCCTGCGCCTTCCCTCTAATCGGCCCCTGCACCCAGCCGCGTGGAGACCTGGCAGTGACGCACCTGGCCCGGGGTGCTGGGGACCCGCCGCGGGCTGCTGCCGGCCTGGACTGTGCCCCTGCCCGGCGCGGCTTCCAGCGGAGCGTCCTGTGCCCTCAGCCCTGCCGAGACTGGCTCCGTTCTGTTTGGGGACCGGGCCGTGCCCTTTAACCCCGTGCTGCAGGGGAGCCTCGTAGCGGAGGAGGGGCCGTGACCCGACGCCAAGCCCGTCCCGGAGCGAGCGGGGCGAAAGGCGGCCCCTGTCACCGCCCTGCGCCGGTCCCCTCCTGCTACTCCGCGGGTCCCGACCCTGGGCGTGGTGGGAGGCAGAGTGCGCTCGGCTTTCCCGAGCCCAGGGCGCAGCTGTGCTCAGGGTGGCTGCAGGGTTCCTGCACCCCACAGGCCTGGGCCAAACTCCAGCGTGTCCCCAGAATCCAGGGTGGCAACGTTGGTCCATAGACAGACAGGATCTTGGACTCCAGACAGACGGGGAGTCTTGGGAGAACAGGAAACAGTCCTGTGCGCTCAGCTGGCGGCTGCGGCGAGGTGCCCGGGACGGCGTTGAAAGGGTGGACGGACCCACTCACAGAGCGGGAAGCGCCTCGACGCGGAACCGGCTTCAGTGACTTAGGGGTGTCTAGACACAGGACAGGGCTAGGCTGGAAGGGAAAAGGCTCATTTCTAGTGCACGTCCTCCCCCCGCGGCCTGCACTCTCCTCCGCCACCCTCAGGCCACGGGGCAGACGGGGCAGGCGAGTCAGACAGCGCGAGGGAGGCTGGCCCGCATCTCCCCGCCCCTGCGTCCCTGACGCTTCGGCCCCGCGCGCTCTGCTGCCGCTGCAGCGCACACTGTCACACACACATACACAGTCACACACAGACACGTACATATACATACACTCACACAGACACATACTTAGCCACCAGCACACATAAACATAAACACACACTCATACTCAAACACAAACATACACAAGTGCAACACAAAACATGCACACAAATACACACAAACATACATACACTCACACAAATACACACATACAAACACACACAAACATGTATACATACACTCATACATACAAACTAAACACATATACACAAACACACACTACACACACACAAACATGCCCCTATACACATAATCATATACACATATGTATCCAAACACACTGTATACAGGCACACATGAAAATACACCCCCAGATACCCTCCTACCATCTGAGGGGTTGGGATATAAGAGAAGACATGAACTTTCCATCTGCACTTAATTGTCATGCAACATGCTGGTCAGCAGTTTTCGTACAGAAGTTTTCAATGTTATGTCTGCTTAAAATTGCTCCAAGTTTTACTTGACGGCAATAGTTTAATGCTATAAAAATATATTGTTAGAACCGGTTCCCGGTTCGGCCCCAGGAACAGAGTGGCAGAGTCCAAGGCTGCAAAAGGCAAAGGAGTTTATTGGCTGGCTCGAGCCAGGGTCCAAGTCCCAGAGCACCAACGCAGTGGTCTCTTTACGAACTAGGACCCCGCCCTGGGGTAAAAGCTAAGCTTTTATGCTTTTCAGTAGGTTACATACGCTGTGCACACCATTCCCCCTCCCCCCTTAGTTCATTTGCTCCTTCAAAGGTGGCTTGATTGAGTTGTCTCCTAATTGGTTGGCTCCAAGGTGCTCCATGTCCCAATACTTTTCCAGCTGTTTTGCAGAGTCATTGGGCGGGAAGAGGACCCATCCCAGGAACTCGTGACTTAGGCCCACCCGTCTTGGGGAAACCGAAACTTAGGCCTGTGTCAGGAGATTCAGCCTGTCATGGAGTCACTCCTGCTCCCCCTTCTGCCCTTCAATATGTATATACTTGTTATGGTTTGTAGCTTCTAAAACATGGTCACCTGCTCTGTGTTTACAGAATTTGACACAGCATTCTTCCTCAAGGCTTTGTGTTGTTAGTTTGCTTCTCCAAGTCATTGTCTAAGTCCTGCTATGGTAAATGTCATCCCGGCCCAGCCCAGTTATGAGTTTCATTGTCGAGTTCTGCATTAATGAGGTCTGAACACAGTTCACTCAGGAATCCGGGTTGTCTGGCAGGATTTGCGACTGTGATCTGTTTTGTGCGATGTGCCGCCTCTGCCGACCACCACCAGTGTCTCCCGGCAGTGGAGGGATTTGTGTGAGGCCAGCTCGCTCTTGTGACCTCAGCATTCACCCTTCAGGGGACGGAAGTGGCTCTTGCTGTCTCAGTCCACTGGAAGCCCTCCCAAGAGAGCCTGGCCGACTGGCTTTGACTTTCAGTTCTGCCACCCGTGAGGGTGTGACCTTGGAAAAGTTGGTGGTTCTCCCTGCCCCTTGGTGCTCCTGTGACCTAGGCATGGGTGACGCCTCCCTTTCAGGACTCTTGTGAGGAATAAATGAGACGTTTTAGTAAAACATCTACACTAGTTTTACAATTTGCAGTTGTGACCCATGAATGAAATGAATTTGGTGAGTTGTGACCAACATTTTTAATAAGTTAAGTAAATTATGAAAACTGTCAATCAGTACCCAGGGGAAAAAAAGTTAAGTAAAATAGAATAGATATTGGGGATATGGTGTTTTTTTGGAGGGTGATGAAAATGTTCTAAAATTAGATTATGACGGTGATGGCACAACTCGGGAAATATACTAAAAACTATTTAGTTGTGGACTTCAATTGGGTAAATTTTGTGGGATATAAATCACATCTCAGTGAAATTGTTCATAAAAAAAGATTAGAGAGCCCTTAAAAAGCCCATCACGCCCTACCTCTGGGATTTGTGAATGTTATTATGGTATGTTCGACCTCAACCCGAAAATTAGGTGTAAAGATAGAAACTATCAGAGCACGTTACATTTAGGAAGGGTTAACATCGTTTGCTTGAAATATCTGTGCAAATGTGTGTGCGAATGTGTGTGTGTACGGGGGCTGCAACAGAGACGCGTTTCCTAAAACATTTAGAGCCATTGGCCTGGCGCCTCCCCAGTCGGGATAGGCATTTAACTATGATTATTTGTACCCCTCCTACCCTGCCTTTCCAGAAACGCAAATAAAAAAGGAAGATGATGCCCATGTTCAACCACTGACCTCAGGGTGCTGGTCTGTTTTCTGACATGAAAGAGGGGAAATTCGGACCAGCTGTAGGAAACCTGTTACCTTCCCACTTCCACGTGCAGACGCACACACCTGTGTGCACCCTCTCTTTTCCAGTTAAATAAACACCACACCCGCTAGAAGAACAAAGAGCTGGCCTATCCCCAAAGACAATGTGCCTCTGGGCTTCCGGTTTTGGAGGGTTTGTAATGTTTGCTTTCCAGCAATCTCCACTTGACTCCTTCCCTGTTTGATTTGGTTTTAAATACCACAGTTTAAACTAGCTGTCTTCCTGCCGTGACCCTGGGCTGGGTACAGGTTCTCTTGACAGATGCGTCAGGCCTGCACAGCCCCTTCTCCTCTAGGCTAGAGTGGGCCGGGGGGAGCAGCAGACCTGGCCGTGGGCAGGGACACGGCTGCTGTCGGGGGGAGTGCAGGGCAGGGACCTCAGCCACTGCCACCACTGGGACATGGACTTAGCGCTTAGTCAAGGAAAACAGATGAAGTCATCCAGTGCTTGGTGACCCTTGAAGATGACCAAGTTCTAAATGGCCTTGGGATGACTGTTCCATCAGGGATGAAACCATTGCGTTTCTGTGGCTTTCTGATGATTGTTTCACTTGGGTTCTTTGCCCCGTAACAGCTCTGGGCAGCCACCAGAGGGCTCTGGGGCAGATGCGTCCAGTGGAAAGACCGAGTTGGAAATGACAGGACTGGCACCTGCCTCCTCACTGAAGCCCAGGAAATCAGGAAATTGACTGAAGAATTCTTAGAATTTACTCTAGTTTTGTAAGTTCTGGGTTCAAATTCCATTTCATGTTATAGATAAGAATGAGACAAGTACTAATTTGTGGCTACATTACAACTGACGTGGGGTAGTGGATTAGCCTCTGGTTGGAACTAGCTACCCTGGGAAGGCCACGTTAACTCTTTCAGGTGACTTGGGATCCCTGAGTGCCCGGAGCAAGGGTGGTTTCCGAGTAGATGGTCTATAGCACATGGCACAGGTGGATGGTGACGGCTGGTGTTAGATGGTTCATGACGTAATATATGCGGTGGTGGGTAGAGCCCACTTAGAGTCCAGCTGCCTAGTGAGAATGTGGGCTCTTCCTCCGACTTGCAGCTCAACCTTTTTGCCTCAGTTGCCACAGCTGCAAGATAATAGCACCTCACTCATGGGATTTGTTTTTTATTGTGTTTCAATAAACATTACATAAAATTTATCATTTTAGTGCTTTTAAGCATACAGTTCAGTGGCATTTAGTACATTCCCATTGTACACGGTCGTCACTATCCATCCACAGGACTCTGTTCATCTCCCCAAACTGAAACTCCGTACCCAGTGAGCACCAACTCCCATCTCCCCCTCCCCAGCCCCTGGCAGCCCCCACTCCACTTTCTGTCTGTGTGGATCTGACTACTCTTAAGTACCTTATACAAGTGGAATCACACAATATTTGTCCTTTTGTGACTGGCTTATCTCGCTTAATGAAACATCTTCAAGATTCATCCAGGGTGTAGTACGTGTCAGAATTTCCTTCCTTTGTAAAGCTGACTCATGCTCCACAGTATGGACACAGCACATTTTATTTATCCGTGGATGGACACTTAGGCTGTTTCCATCTTTTGGCTACTGTGAATAACGCTGCTGTGAACCTGGGTGTAACAGCATGTGTTCAAGTCTCTGTTTTCAGTTCTTTTAGGTATATACCCAGGAGCAGAATTGCTGGGCCGGTCATATGGTAATTCAATGTTTCATTTTTAGAGAATCTACCATATTGTTTTCTACAGCAACTACACCATTCTACATTCCTACCAGCAATGCACAAGGGTTCCAATGTCTCCACATCCTTAGCAACACTTGTTATTTTCTTCTTCTTTTTTTTAGTAATAGTTCCCTGGGATTTTGTTTTGAGGGTCCGATGAGAATGTATGAAAAACACTTAGTGCAGCATAGCGCCTTGCTCAGTAAATGCCAGCTGCCCTTGTTATTTCTGGTTCTCCTCTCTCTTGTAGAAATAGAGCAGACGACGACATCCTCAGACGCTGCTCAAGTGTCCAGTTGTCTTTCACATAACATTGGCCCTGGAGCGCCAAAGGTTTGCATTTGGACGGCAGCGGCGGATTCTGGACCTCCAGCTCGGCTCTGGGAAGGTCCTATGTTGCTCTCGGTCCTGTCAAGCTTTGAGATTCTTGTGGGAGGGGGAGGCAGCATGGCTTGTAGGCTACCCCAGAATGGGGAGGCCTTTCTGTGTAACTTCTTAGGGTCTTGTTCTTGCCTGGGTTTTCACTATCCCGTTGGTTTTGTTACCTAGCCTAGCAAACATAAGCTCTCCATAGAAAGGGGAGCAATGAGAATAACTTGCTCATAGCCTACAAATTCTTCTAAGAAAAGGTATAGTGAAGAGACACAAAATTTTTCTTTGGATTATTCTAGAAATGTTGGAAAACAGCTTTATTTAACACTTGATCAATTTAGTTAGGAAGAGAATATTTTAAATGGAGTAACTGAGGATGAAAATGATTTTTATTTTCTTGAGTGAGGCAGCATGTTGGAGAATAGGACAAAATGAACGTCATTTTAGGTTGGAAGACAGTTAACTTGAACAATATTTGTTCCTTGATTTAACATTCCAGAAATGGATATGAAAAATGGGACCAACAGCATGCTGTGTGTATATGGTATTTCTAAGCCATGCCTTGGGTTAGTTCTATTTTTCCATCTCTTCCTTCGGCCGAAGACTGTGCATTTCAGCTGTATTTCAACTGCATGCCTAGGCACCACCCTGACCGTGGGGTTTATGCTGTGTCCCATAAAGAGAAAGCCAGAGAAGGAAGTTTTGGATTAGAAAAACCAGGAAGAATCTAGTAATGTTAAAAAACAAACAAACAACACCCCCCCCAAAAAAAACTAACAACAACAATAACAAAACAACCAAAAAAGAAAAGGGTAAAAGCTTCCTTCAGTCTGGAACTTTGCTCAGAAGATTCGGCGCGAGTTGCTAATAGGCCTTCAGCTTGGTTTTCCTTCTGTTAGGGTGGAAAGCTTGGCAGGTGCTCACGGTGCGGGTGGAGGAAGATTTCTCACTCAGAGATTAAACAAAAAAGTAAAATTTATTTTGTCTTTTAGAAGGACAGTGGGAATGAGAGAGAGAGAGAAAGGGAGAAAGAGAGAAGAGGGGGGCAGAGGGCAGGGAGACACGTGGCAGCCCAAAGAAGGAGGAGAGGCTCCGGCAGCGAGGCCGGGTGGCTGCTGATTTTAAGGGGGATGAAGAGAGAAAAAAACAGCGATGGCCGTCGGTGGAGAACAAAAGCGGCAGCAGGTGGATGACAAAAACTGCACGGATGTCAAAGTCCAAGACTTGGTTTCCTGCCTTTCCTTGGAGAAGGGATTATCACAGGAGATGCGACTCCGTCCTCATCCTGAGACGTGGTCGAGGCTGGAGCTCTTCTCCTGCTGTTTACTCAGGACCTCTGGTAAAGCAGAGTCTCAAAAAACAGTTTGAAAGAGGGAGAGTTACGTCTCTTTTCTGTTCATTCAGCTTTCTTCAGAGGTTGTGCGAAACAGAACTGCCGGTTCCTTAGCGAGAGAACCCGCAGGAGTGGTCTGTAACTGGTGCTGGGGAAACCGGGGGGGGGGGGGGGGGGGGGGGGTATTTTCCTGTTATTCTTGCAAGGCTGCTCCTCCCACCTTCAGCCCCTGTTTGAAAACAAATCAAAATGTAAAAAATAATAGTCTTTATTTAAATCTTTATTTTCCTTGAAAGAACTCATTGGAGGATTCTTTATTATATACATACACATACATACTGTATATGCAAGCATATAATGTTAATATATGGTATATAATATATATGTATGTAGTATATATGTATCTAGTGTAAGTATATAAATATATAATACATTCAGGTGACTAATAGTTTTGAGGGGTCATAGCTTATAAAATTTGGTGGCCCTTTTTCAGCGTAGGGTCGAAGAGGGCAAGCTTCCCCTTCTGCTGTTGAAACCACAAGGCGGTGTCAGTCTAGGTCCGGTTGCCGTTGCAGTACTGAGACAGGGAGGACTGCCAGGGAAGAACGCAGTTTTCCATGTGACAGATGTCTTGTCTTGTCGGGGGAAGGGGAGAAGCTGCCTCAGATCCACCCCCAGCTGGGGGAGGCCCCGGCGTTCGGAGGCCGGCGGGTGTGGTGTAGCTGGCAAGGGGCCACAGGCACTGGGGGCAGCGTGTGGGGGACGGTGGGTCCTGGCATCAGGAAGTCTGCCCAGGGGCCTTCAGAATCTCCGTTCCTTTGTCCTGCAGAAAACCCACCATTTCTGGGAAACAACTCCAAAGGTCAAGTAGTGAAGGGAGAGGATTATATAGGGGTCACTGAGGTTTGTTCAGTGGGGGCCAGTTACACTTCTCCCTCTGAAGATTCACTGAAAATGAACTGATAAAAGTCAGATTAAAAGGAGCAAAAGGCACACAGGCTTATTCACCAGGCATAGCAAGGGGCAGTTGCAGGAGCGAGTGCCCCGTGGGGGCCAGGCGCCTGCACACCCTCCTCCACAGGGCAGGGCCTGGGCCACGTGGGTAACTGACAGGGATCCTCTGAGCCCCGCGGAGGCCGTGGGCAGGGGAGGAGAACTGCGCTGGGAGCGAAGGCCGTCTGACTGTGCAGGTGAAGTCCTGCAGGTCATCTCTGGTAGGTGGAAAGTCTGTCTGGGCCTGGTGATGACTTTCGTTCTTTCATTCATCTTTCCTGGTTATTTGATGAGATTCCTAGGGAGGGGGTCTTAAGACAATCGCATTTCTTTTGGAAGGAAGCTTTCTTAGTCAGATAAGGAAATTCTGGAGCAGGTTCCTCCAGGTGCAGGAAAGGAGGACACAGTGGGGGCCGGAGGGAATGGGAGTGTCGGGGGGAAGGTCAGAGAGACCTGGCTCTAAGGCCTATTTCTGAGGTCTTTCAGTTTTCTTCAGTTCAAAGCACTCAGCATGCCCAAGTACTGTATTGCGGGGTGTCAGTTTCTGTGGCCCAACATAAGGGAAAAATACAAAATATCTTACTTTTGCAAAAATTTCCCCAAACATGACTATGTTAATGCATTGCTCAAGCTCCTCCCAGGTTCTGGCCAGAAGCTTAAGCTGTGTTGGCTTCCCAGAAACCTACCTCCAGGCCCCTGTGATTTCCCTGGAAGGTCCCCTGCAGCAGCTCCTTGAATGAGTGGCTCCTTTGTCACTTGCTGTCTTCTGAAACCATTGGTAATGGCAGCTGGCAGCTGGAACTTGATCCTCCCACCAAATCTGGGGATGTAGCAGAAGTAAGGGTCTGAAAAAGGGCAAAATGTTTTACAAGTTGTCTCTTGTCAATGGAAAAGAAGCCAGACTCTGTAAAATAATTTAAAGAGGTTTATTCTGAGCCAAATTTGAGGCCCATGACCTAGAGCCACGCCCAAGAAGTCTTGAGCAAGTGGACTCGCTGTGGCTGCGTTACAGTTTGGTTTTATACATTTTAGGGAGACAGGAATTACAGGTAAAGTCATAAATCAATACATGGAAGGCATACATTGGTTTGGCTTGAAAAAGTGGGACATCTCAAAGTGGGGGCTCACAGGTTACTGGTGGGTTTAAAGACTCTTTGACTTGTAATTGGTTAAAGAAATGAAGCTTTGTCTGAAGGCTTGGAATGTTTTAAGTTAAGAGAAGAAAGTCTGTTAATCAAAGATAAGCTACTGGCTCTGTACTTGTGTCAGTTGAGGCCCTGCAGGCTTGTCCTGGGCAGCCTTAGGCCTGTCAATGAGCTACAGAGGATGTCCCCGAGAAGGGAAGGGGGCGTGATGAGTCAGGTCTGACCTCTCTTCTCATGGCCACCAGCTCAGTTTTAGGGTATCCCCTTGGCCAAGAGGGGATCTATTCTGTCAGCAGGTAGGAGGGGTGGGGGGAGTCTACAGATTTCATTTTAGCTCACACCGTTTAAAACGCCTTGCCATTTTTGGGAATTAAAACCTGCATTCCTGCTGGAGGCCAGTAATCAAAGGGGTAGAAAAATGTTCTTTGTTCTTTGTATCTTAACCCACAGGAGATGGCTCAGCAGAATTGTCTGGACAGAGGTCACCGTCCTCACTGGAGACGCTGTGATTAAACAGCAACAGCCTGAAGCTGAAAAGCCCCTTAAGAGCTCTGTGTTTCTGCTTAAAGGAGGATGATGATTCTTTGAGACTTTAGGATGAGAGTGCCACCCTCCCCAGTTGCTGGCAAATTAATAAACTTCTCCTTCCTTTTCCTCAAACCAATTGTCCTCATTCTTCATTTGGCCTCAGGGACAAGTACTGAACTTTCAGTAACAGGGACATGCTTATCTTTAAGGGCCTGTGCAAAGGCCAGGAGCAACAGTTTTTAGGAGAGAGTCCCACTGCTTTGGTCTTGAAGTGAAAATGCGAGGAAAATAGCAACAAAGGTAGAAGTGGAGAAGGGGAAAAAAAGAAGTGGGTTGGGGGTTGGGGGTGCATGGGGTGGGCAGAGAGCTACTGGCTGCAGCGATTGTCCTCATAGCCATGAAAGGAAGGGGGAAGATCCTCGGCTTCCAGTGGAGCTGAAATGGGCTCTCCTTAAGATCGTGAACTGGAGTCTGGGAGGCTGAATTATTCATGAGAAGGAAGCGTTTGGCAACCTTGTCTCTCCCGGAGCTGTCTGGGCAGCGGGTGCTGGGATAGCCTGGTGTCTGCACACACCGGCCAGCCGCCAGCAGGTCCGCGTGTCCACTGCTCTGGCACCATGGACAGCTGTGACCACCGCAGAGAGATATCTTCAGGCTCAGAGTCTTGGATTTTAGTCCTTGTCCTCTGCGTGTCAATCTTCTGTCCTCCCAGCTGCTCTGGAGGGTCTCTGCAGGAGGAAGCAGCAGACAACCCAATCAGAGCACGCGCTGCAGCACCTCTGCCCTGCGTTCTCACGTGGCCATGTCAGGAAAGGCAGGGGGCTGAGGAATCGTCCCCACTAAAGAGACATGACCAGTAAATGAGATGTGTAGCCTGGATTGGATTCTGCGTTGGGGAAAATTGCTACAGAGGACATTACTGGATAATTGAAGAACCTGGTATATGGATTGTAGAGTAGATAATTGTATCTATTTGAAATTTCCTGAGTTTGAAAATCATACTGTTATATGTGAAAGAACATCCTTATTCTTAGGAAAGAAATGCTGGAATATTTAGGGGGATGGGGAACGGTGGCTCTGCAACTCACTTTCAAATGGTTCAGGAAGAAATCACAAAATTTTATTATACATATTGTGAAAATAAGTAATTAAAAATCTAAGCTGTTGAAACTTTAAAATATTATGAGCCACAACAGGCAGCTGTAACTTTTATTTCTCTGATTGTTTATAGATTAGCTGTTTCCTTACCTACATTGTTATGTAAAATGTTGTAAATGACTGAAGGGTGACAAGGAAGACCCCTTCCCTCTTACCTGATTAACTTCCCAAAGTCTTCCTGACTCTCATCCAGACACTCCATGACTATCACATTGTCTAAGATGGAATGTTAAATACAGTCTTTTAAGTTGGAAAGGAAAAGAAAACAAACTGTAACTAATTAAATTGCTGTAACTCATAAACAAGCCTGTATAGAAAATGTCACAATACTGTTAGAAAAAGTTCACACCTGTCCCCAAGGCTGCATCAGAAGAATGAGGACAAGTGGTTTAAGGAAAAGGAAAGAGAAGTTTATTAATTTGCTGGCAAATGAGGAGGATCGCAGACTTTCATCTTAAACAATCATTGTCCTCCTATAAGCAGAAATACAGAGCCTTTAAAAGGAGTTTTCAGCGTTGGGCTATCGCTGTGTAGCTGTAGCACCTTGGGTGAAGACGGTCCTGACCTCTGCCCGGCAGTTCAGTTGGGCTGTCTCTTGTGGTGCAAAGAACAAAGGACACTCCCTGCCCCTCTGACTACTGGCCTTGGGCAGGAACGCAGGTTTTAATTCCCAAAAAGAGTAGGGGCAGGGTTTAAAGAGACAACTTGTAATACATTTTGATCTTTTTCAGGCCCTTCTGTCACAATCCCACTAAATTCCTTTGTTTTCTGCCTATATAAGCAAGACCTTAACTTTAAACTTCAGAGTACTGACCCCATTTCTTTGGAGTCTGTGTTACCTGAATGGCTATTCTCAGCTTTGTGCTTTAATAAACCCTTTTAAACTGTGTTCTGATCCTTTCAATTATTTAAGGTTGACACCATATATGTAGAGGGGCGGAGGAGAGAGACATATTGAGAGAGAGGGAGAGAGATCGAGAGATAAAGACAGAGACAGAGGCAGAAAGCAAATGTGGCAAAATGTGAATAGTTGCTGAGTGAAGGGGATAAGAGAGTTTTTTGTATTATTTATGAATCTCTTCTCTAAAATTTAAAATTATTTCAAAATTAAAAAATAAAAATCACAGGATATGGGCTTCCTAGGACCATGTTTATTGGGGTGTGTTTCCCAGCTGTCTGCGTTAGAATTTGCTGTGTGTTTAGACTCGACTCAGCAGGCCCAGGGCAGGCAGTCTGCTGCAGGAGGTTTGGGGCGAGGCCCCACGATCTGCGTTTTCCACAAGCGCCTCAGATGATTCTGGGTGAGCTGGTTGGTGGATGACACTTTAAGAGGAACTTCTTCAAGCAGATTTGTGCAAAATCTCGGGGGTGGCAGGATGACTGTAGCCCTGGCTGGTCTTGGCTATGCTTGCCCTGGGCAAACTGGATTCTGAGCCAACCGTTTTGAGGCAGGAACTAGGGCTGGTTTAGGATTAAGTCACCTGCCCAGACCCAGTGACACTGCCAGCTGTGCTGAACTCCCTTGCTCTTTCCTGTGTCTCTTCACTGACACAGTGACATGGTGTCCTCAGAGATGGTCTTGTAGTCACTCAAAGCCCCCAGGAATCCAAGGTAACATTACTGACACAAAGGTGGTGGCCCATAAACGGCGGCACAGGCAACAGTGGTGACGCTGCTGCTGCTGCTGGTCCGATATTGACATGCCGTTCCTGAATGACGTGCTGGGGAAAGCAGGCGCCGCGAACCAGGGCGCGCACACGAGGAGCACCAGATAAAGGGGGCAGGAGCAAGGTGGGATGGTGAAGCACACAAGGTGTTTGGGATTATTCATCTGTGTTTTCAGTGACTATTTTGTGAATCCCACGTGTGTGCCAGGAACTTTGCAAGGCGTGGAGAATATAGTTCAGACAGACAGAGCCTCCCTTCTCTCAGGGAGCTCGGCCCAGGCCTGGTCTCACCGCTGACGAGGACGGTGCAAGCGTAGCCTGGAGCTGCCATAAAGTTTGCACGAAGGGAAGTGACTGGGAAACAGCAGTGTTAAGAAAGTCGGGCTCCAGATGATGGGGATGGGAGGGAATTCCTGAATGTAGAGAACCCATTTTCTGCAGATAAGAAGTGGGAATGTGGGTCCTAATAGTAATAGTCAAATAATAATAATGATGATGACAAAACAACTCAAGCTTTTGTCTCAGCCCTTACCAGTGAAATAGTTGGAAACCCACCCTCGGGTCCCACCCCCATGGCCTTTGGAGTCGTCAGGTTCCAGATCCCCAGGAACCTTCACCTCTTCCACCGCTGGAGGCCGCTCTCTCTGGCTGGATGTGCGACGCCCCTGCCTGGCTGCCTTTGCCATCACCTCCAGGCTTCCTCTTCCTGCTCCCCCCAGGCAAGGTCTTGACTCCTCCTCTGCTCTCCAGAGGGGGCTGCATTTACTTGTTTCTTATTTGCTTATTTTCTTTAACGTTTACTCCTTCAGTAGACAATGCACTCTGTAGTTGAAAGATCAAAGCTATCAAAGAAGACCCAATGAATAGGGCTCCTGCTATTCCAGCCCCCCCGTCATGATGCCTCCCAGAGGTGACCGATGTTTCTCGTTTCCTGTGTATCTTCCCAGAGATAGTCTCTGTATATTAAGGCATATATACTTTTCGTCATTTTTTTTTTTTTTGGAAAAAAATTCTAGTACATCGTAGATACCATTGTACTTTGCTTTTTTCATCTATTTGAAAATATCTCTTGGAGATCATTTCCTATCATGAGGAACCTCCTCCTTGTTTCTGCGACTGTATGGTATCCACGGTATCCATGGTTGTGATTTAACTAATTGGTCTCCAATTAGTGGTCATGTAGATCCTTTCCAAATTTTTCCCATTATAACATACATATAAAATGTATAACATCCACATGAGTATAGCTGCAGGTTAAATTCCTACAAGTAAGAATTGTTGGCTACAAGGATGTGAGCTTTGAGAGTTTGATGGACACGTGACTGCCTTCCACTGAAGTACTAATTGACATGTCCACCAACAATGTGTTAATGTAATTGTACATTTTGTCACACTCTTCCCACCATAAGAATCAATTTTTTGTCATTTGCAATCCTGTAGGTAAAAAAAACAAAAGGTATCCCATTGAAATTTTAATCTTCATTCCTCGTGTTATAAGTGGATTTCAACATCCTCTGTATGTTTAAAATCTATTTTCATATTCTTTTGGAGGAATTTTGCTCCCCCCGTATCCATTTCTCTTTTTTTATTGGGTTACATTATTTTTTCCTTTTTATTTACAAGGAGCACTTTATATATTAGGCCAGATTAGCTCTTTGTTAGTGATGTGAGTTGCAAATGTATTTTTTCATTTGTCATTTAGTTTTACTTGCGTTGGTTTGCTTCAGGGACTTTAAGAAATTTGTATACTGTTGAATGAATCAATCTTTTCCTTTATGGTGTCTGTTGTGTTTCATAGTTAAAAAGATATTCTTTATACCAGGATTATTATTGTTGTTATTTTTGAGACAGTTTCTCACTCTGTTGCCTGGGCTAGAGTGCAGGGGCGTATCATAGCTCACTGCAGCCCCAAACACAGGGATCCTCCTGCCTCAGGCTCCTGAGTAGCTGGGACTACAGGAGTGCAACATCACACCTGGCTAAGTTTTTTTTTTTTTTTTTTAATTTTGTAGAGATGGGGTCTCAGTATGTTGCTCAGGCTGGTCTTGAACTCCTGGCCTCAAGCCATCCTAACACCTTGGCCTCCCAAAGTGCTAGGATTACAGGTGTGAGCCATTGCACCCAGCCAATACTAAGATTATTAAAAATTTTTCCCATAAAGTCTTTTAACACTTTCATAATTTAATTTTTTATATTAAAAATTTAAATCCATATTAAATTTATCCTGGTATAAGATGTGAAGTGTGAATTCATCTTCTGTTTTTTTGTTTCCTTTTTCCATCTGCTTTTCAATATTGCCTAGTGAGGTGTGAATTCAAATTCATGTTTTCCTCCAGATGGTTATCCAGTTATTTCAGAAGCATCTTTTCTGCACTAATTTGAAGTGCTGTCCTTTTCATATACTACATTTTCATTTATGTGTGGATTTATTTATGGATTTTATATTCTGTCCCATTTATCTATTTATCAATATCCTACTATTTCAGTGATTAATTGTAAAATGTCAATATTTGGCTGGGCTGACCCATTATTACTTTTTTTTTCCCAGAAATTTTTTGACTATTTTGCTTGTTTATTTCTACATATGATTTTTAGGATCAGCTTATCTACTTAAAACACCTCATTATTTTATTGGGATTTTTTAATTTATGAGCTATGTATAGAGTAAAGGAAAAATGGCATTTATGATGTTTCCATTCCAAGAATATGCTATGCCTTATTATTTGCTCAGGACATTTATTATGTGTCCAATAGTATTAATAACATTTTAAAGTTTTTATTTCATATAGATCTTACCTATTTCTTGTTATTTCCAAGTAGATTTTCTTTTTGCTATTGTAAATTCCTGTTTAGTATATTTTCTAACTGGTTGTAATTTGTATTTATTGAAGGATATTGAGTTAATCATTTCTGCATGTTAATTTTGAATTTTCTTGTTTGTGAAACAGGCAAACTAAATGAGGGTTTTAAATCATTAGAAATTAATTTGTTCCCTCTTCTTTTTAATATTTATTCATACAGTAAATTCTTTCTTTATTACTGGTCAATTCAGGTTTTCTTGTGCAGTAGCTAATGTTGAGTATCCTTTACTTTGACAGAACTTATTAACAGATTTGTCATGGATATCCCTCTATGTGTATAGTGTATTAGGAGTTTTTTGTTATTTATGTTGATGCCACCATTTTGTGTTAAATCAACAAAAAATTTAAATATTTTTCCAATGAATCGTGATTGATTCCTCTTCACCAATTGAATTATCACCCAACACAAGAGCCTATTCATCATAACTCATTACTTCTACTATTGATCTATTTTTTTCCTGTTTAATGAATTATTGCTTTTGGTATGATCTGAAATTTGTTTTGGTTACAATTTCCTTCTTGATGTTAGAACAATTTTTATCAATTTCTTTGCTTCTATTTGTCACTTTTGTTTCATATGCCATTAATTTTATATGTGGATTTCCTCTAAGCTTTTTAATAAATTTAAAGATGAGAAAATAAAGTCCTTTTTATATATGCCCAAATCAGGAATATATAATTATGTTCCAAAACATCTTTCAATTATAGTGATAATGGCATATTTAAGCTTTTTTTTTTTTTTTTTTTTTCAGAATAAAGTGCTTCATTTATTGATGATTAAAATGTCCCCAGCCCCCTGCCCCAGGGCCATGGGCCTCACAGGGAGGTCAGAAGGGTTCAGCGCCCCCAACTATGCCCCTTGGGCCCAGGCCCCTTCCCACCCCGGCCACGCTGGGAAGGTGGTAGCGTGGGGGAGTAGTGGGAGTTTAAGGTGCAAAAAGTATAACAAACAAAACTGTATAAACACAAGAGGAAAGAGCTTAACTAGGAAACATGTAGTTTACGGAACCTTCCACTCCATCTTAAAAGCAGGAATGAAGACATTAAATGACAACAAAATAGGATTTCCTATTAGTGCAGGCCTCATGAGGGCAAGCACCGGGCACAGGCTGGGGTCCCCTGTCCCCAGGGGTTTCTCTCACCAGCAGTGCTGTGAGTGGCCCACCCACCTGTGTAGAGGCCCGGGAGGAGCCAGGATGCTGGAGCCGGCCAGGGACAGGCTGTGGCTGCCCTAGTGCGGCCACAGGGGAGCAGAGACGGACACAGACACACACGTCTCCTTCTGGTGTGAAACACATGCCAGGGTAGCTGGTGAGGGGCGGAGGTGCTCTGTGAGCGGCAGCCCTGCCCCCTGTCCCACCGAGAGCACCTTGAAACCCCAAAACACTTGTCCAAGTGGTCCTCCTTGGACCCTGCCCCTGGAGTCTAGCCTGTCTGCAGGGGTTCCTTGACTCCAGCCCCTGGGAGCTGGTGCTGAGGGAGGCACCTGTCTGCCCACCTAGGGCCTGGCCCACAGCACCAAGGCCTAGCAGCTTCGGGGGACATCGCCGGGACTCAAGACCCACGGTGCAGCCTGGTGCAGGTTGGGGGGCCCCGGGCCTGCCGGCAGGGATGTGGGTGGGGAAAGCAAGCCCCTGGGGTCCAGCCCCTGCCTCCCCCACACTACTTGGTGCAGAGCCCGGACTGCAGTTCCCGCTGCTCAACGCTCCCCACCCGCACCCGCCAGTGTCCAGTCTCAAGCCCTGGCGGGGTGTCCACAGCCCTCAGACTGGGTCCACAACTCTTCTACGGGGCGGCACCCCAACTTCTCCCCAAACCCTGCAAGAAGAAGGAGCAAATTAGGGGCACGAGCACGTGGGGCTAAACCGCTGAGGCCGCTCCAGGCTGGGCCTGACCAACCCTCTCCGGCTCCGGCCTCAGCAGCGTGACCGGCCACTACACCTGCCCCGGGCCCCTCCGTCCCCGCCGGACCTGCAGCCTCCAGCACCCTCCTCGCCTGGAGGGGTGCTGCGAACAGTTTCCTCTCTTTTCTTTTTCCTTCACTTCCAAAAAAAACCCAAAAAGTAAAGGCTTCAGGGAGCCGCAGAAGGGGGGCACTTGCGAGGGAGGCGTCCTCCACCGGCTCTGGGGGCTGCCGGCCCGCGCCCCCCGGGTCGGGGTCTCAGGCGGAGCACATCCAGCCACCTCTGGAGGAGGGGGCGGTGGCCCAGGCCCGAGCTGCTGCCCCCCAGCAAGGGGGGAGGGCAGCGGGGTCCCCCCCGGAGCGGGCCCTGGGCTCCAGGTCGCAGCAGGTGTAGCTCGGCAGCTAGTTGGTGGCGTTCATGCCCCGCCAGTGCCGGCAGCGGTGGGGACGAGGGGCGGCGGGGCGGCGGGGTCTGGGGGAGCCCGGGGAGCAGGGGCAGCGCGGGCCTGAGGCTGGGCGGGGGGCAGGCCCGGGGCGGGGCGGGCGGTCGCCGGCCCGCGGGCGGCTGACAAGGAAGCATTTCTCCTTGTGGGCCTCCAGCACGTCGGGGCAGCGGCAGCGCGGGCCGCACACGTCGCAAGGCTCCGGCTTCTCCCCGTGTGCGGCGCCGGCGCCGCTTCACGCTGGGCGGGCTGGGGAAGCTCCTGCCGCAGATGTCGCAGATGTCCGGCCTCTCCCCTGTGTGGGTCTTCGTGTGCTCATCAAAGCACTGCTTCATGTTGAAGTCCTGGCCACACCACTGGCACAGGAGCTGCTTGTGGCCAGTGTGGATGCTCATGTGTGACGGCAGCTGGTACTTGTACTGGAAACGCTAGTTGCAGTTGTCACATCTGAATGGCTTCTCCCCGGAGCGCTGCAGTGAGTGCACCTCGAGGGACATGCTGCGCTTGAAGGACTTCCCGCAGGCTTCACAGGTGGAGGGCATGTCCTTGGTGTGGGCAACCATGTGCGAAACGTGGGCCATTGTATAGAACTCACAGATCTCACATGAGAACTTCTTCTCTGCGTACCCGTGCACAATCTTCTTGTGCTCATGGAGGGACCAGAGCTTCTTGAAAGCTTTGCCACACGTCACACACTGGATGATGCGCTCGCAGTCCGTCTGCCGCTGCAGCAGCCGCTCACTCTCTAGCAGGAAGCGCTTGCCGCACTGGTCACAGATCTGCATGTGGCTGTGGGTCACATTCATGTGTTTCTCCAGGTACCAGCGGTTGTTGAAAACTCGTGGGCACTTCTGGCACGGGTGGTGCTGCTTCTCCTCCAGCCTCACGTTGGCCCCCCGCCCATCAGTGGCTGGAGGCCCTCGGACTGGTGCAGAGGCCACTCTGGGGGACAGCTTGGGTCGCTTCCCACTACATGGCCCAGCCTCCTCAGGCTCAGAGGTGCCTTGGCGCCAGGCATTCTCCCGGGACCGCGTGGCCATGCGACTGTGGGGAGGGGGGTCAGCACGGCTGCCCCGGCGCCCTAGTGGCCCCTGCATGCTGCCAGCTTCCCCCTCCTCTGCTTCCTCCTCCTCAGAGCTCTCTTGATCCTGCTCACTGGGCCCTTCCTCCTCCTCCTCTTCTTCCTCTTCCTCCTGCTCACTGTGCCCTTCCTCTTCCTCCTCTTCCTCTTCTCCCTCACTGCCACTTTCTTGATCCTCCTCCTCCTCTCCTCCACTGCCACCATCCTCCTCTTCCTCATCCTCTTCTTCCTCCTCCTCCTCCTCCTCTGAGTGTCTCTGCAGCACATCCTCCCGGCCCAGCATCATGGTGGCCGGCTTGTCCCAGGGCCTGGCTTCCCCTCGGCCAGTGGACACGTGCAGTGTCTGGTTGTTGAGGTTCACCTCCACAATGATCTGGGGCTGCTCCTGGCGGCTGTAGGTGCCAGAACCCCCAAGCTCTTCCTCCAACTCGCCCCCACCCTCCAGCTTACACAAGCTGGCCGGGGGCCTGCCGGCCTCCTCGACAGCACCCTCCTTCTCCTCCTTGAAGAAGGGCTGGGCTGGCCCAATGGTGGCAGGCACTGTGCCTCCAGCGGTCCCTGCCCGTCCTCCAGGCGCACTGAGTAGGGGTCAGGACCCTCGCGGGCACAGATCTTGGGCAGGCCTGGGGTGTCCGCCTCCTGCTTGATGTCACAGTAGTAGGGTGGCACAGCTGGGGTGCAGCTGGCAGCCGGCTGGGCCAGGGCCACAGTGCCGGGACCTGGTGGGCCTAGGGAGCGGGCGTCCAGCAGTTCCTGGCGGGACGCGGCGATGCCGGCCATCTGCAGCAAGGAGGCGGCACTGAGCACCTCGTGGGCGCTGGCTGCGTTGACCAGCAGCTCGGGCGTGTAGATGAAGCTGAGGATCTGCTGCAGGCCACCAGGCGCCAGCGCCTCCAGGGACAGCTCCACACGCCGCAGCTGCTCGTTCTGGGTGAAGAGCGAGTGGAAGAACCGGCTATGGGCAGCGCGCGCACCCGTGTGCGCCGGGAAGACGCTGCGCTGGGGCACCCGCACCAGGCCCAGGTCGCAGGGTCGGGCCGGAAGAGGCGCTGCTGGGTCAGGCGGCCCGTCAAGCAGGCGAAGTGCGGCGCCACGTCCTCCGCCAGCGAGAACTCAGCGCCGGTGAGTCAGTGTCCTCCCAGCCAGCAGCGTGGCGCGTGGCGCTGGGGGCTCGCAGGGCCCCGCGGGGTCGCTGCCCCCACGGCCTGGCCGGGCCGCCCCCCGCGCAGGGCCCCGCGACCATGGCCCCGGGGGCGAGTCCAGCGCCGAGCAGCTCTTAGGCTTTAATAAGTTTTGAATAAGCGTTTTGCTTTTTGTTTGTGTCCAAGTTTCTCGTGCCTGTCTCTGAAAACACATTTTAGAGCCATGTTAAAATGTTGGTTGGTCACCTTGCAGGGCTTGAATGGCACATCGCTGGGACCCTGACGGGAGGTGGGGACTCATCTGGTTTGAGTTTAGTGGGTCACAGTCACTTCCTCACGCTCAGCTCCTGGTGGCCGTCGTGGTCTGGGACGCCTCCCGGGAATGTCTCGCTGCAGCGTCTCCGCTGCTGACCGCGGGCGCAGGAACTGTCCTGTGGCCCCGCCCAGCGCCACCAGGCAGGAGTTAAAGTCAGCGTGAGAGACTGTTCCGAACTGACGACAGCTGAGCTGTCTAATTTTCGCAATGTCTGATGACACAGGGCCACGCACATGCTGTCGCCGGAGCCCTTCGCGGGCCCCGGGGCGCGGCAGGAGCGAGGCCGAGGCGCGGCCCCTCCAGCCAGGTCGCCCTGCTGCGGGCTGTGCCTGCGCAGCCCCCCGGCTTCTCTGGTTTCTCTTAGAAAATCCCCAAGTGCATCTCAGCTGGGTGACAATGAGAGCGTCCAGGCCTGCGGAACAGCGAAAGCTTCTAACTCCATTCAGGTCCCGCCAGCTCCAGCTTTTCCTGCCGGGGCCTCTGCAGGTAGGAGCCTGGGACGGGGCTCTAGCCTAGTTCGCTCCAAGTAGAAATTTCATTTTGAATAATTTTCGGTTGATTTTCTTATTCTTTTTCAGGTCAACAACCATACGGTCTGGAAATACAGTTGGCCCTTGAACAACACGGGTTTGAACTGCACAGGCCCAGTTACGTGTGGTTTCTCCTCCGCCTCTGCCGCCCAAGACAGCCCGACCACCCTCCTCCTCCTCCGCCTCAGCCTGCTCAGCATGGAGACGACGGGGATGAAGACCTTCCTGAGGCTCCACTTCCACTTAATGGATAGTAAATATATTTTCTTTTCCTTATGATTTTCTTAATAACATTTTCTTTTCTCTAGCTTACTTTACTGTAAGCTAATAATACATATAACATATAAGATATGTGTTAATCAACTATGTTACTGATAAGGCTTCCAGCCAAGAGTAGGCTATCAGTAGTTAAGTTTTTGGGGAGTCAAATGTTATACGAGGTCAGTTCCCTCACTCAACCCCTGCCATGTTCAAGGGTCAACTTAATGTTAATTGTTAATTTTGTGCCTCCTTTGCTGCCTTTTTTTTTTTTTTTTTTTTTTTGGAGACAAGGTCTCGCTCTGTCCTCCAGGCTGGAGTGCAGTGGCATCATTATAGCTCACTGCAACCTCAAACTCCTGGGCTCAAGCGATCCTCCTGCCTCAGCCTCCCGAGTAACTAGGACTACAGATGTGTACCACCACAGCCAGCTAATTAAAATTTTTTTTTTTTTTTTGGTAAAGATGGGATGTCATTGTATTGCCCAGGCTGATCTCAAACTCCTGGCTTCAAGCAAGCTTCCTGCCTTGGCCTCCCGAAGTACTGAGATTACAGGTGTGAGCCACCATGCCCAGCCCTTTGCTGCTTTTATAGTTATTGTTTCCTTCTCTTGTGTAATTGTTTTGGCTAGTGTGCAGGAAAGAGTTAACACAGGCGATCTGAAATTGCTCTCCTTAGAAAGGCCTGCTTGCAAGCTTGGTCCTTGGCTGGCATCCGGGAACTTAGACTTTGGGAGGATCCCACATTAACTAACTGATGAGTGGCTCACAAATTGTACAAACAGTATGGTTTAGGCGGAGTACAAACTTCCCTTCTGGGATCTAGAATTTGGTTCTCTCCAGGCAGAGGGTGCCCATGTGACCAGCCCCAATAAAAACCCTGGGCACTGAGCCTCTACGAGGTTTTCCTGGTCAGCAGCATTTCCCACTTATTGCTGGGAAAATCAGTATGTTCTGCATGGCTCCCCTGGGAGAGACCTTGAAGCTTGCTCCTGGTTCCCTCCGGAATTTTGCCCCGTGACTTTGTCCCTTTGCTGATTGTGCATAGCATCCTTTTGCTATAACAAATCTCAGCCATGAGTCCAGCTCTCTACTGAGTCTTGGGAGTCCCCCTAGAGAATTATCAAACCTGTGGGTGGTCTTGGGGGCCCTGACTCAGCTAGACACTCTATTTGTGGTGAAGCCACCTGTAAATGGCGAGAAACGGCCTCCTCCTGCCCATGTTAAGATCAGTTATTGGCTCACAAATGGTGTTCTCTGAAGGCCCCACCTCCCTGCTGTTCAGCTGAAGCACTCCCCAGAGCCGTCAACACCGCCTGGGGTCCTGTTAGAATGCAAAGCTCCTCTCCCCCTCTCAGAGTGTCAGGTCCGGCCTCCTGGTGGACTGTTGTCCTGCTTCTTTGGCTCCTTGCTTGGAAAATTCACAAGCAGGGCCGGTGCCACCGAGTGACCACAGACAGGAAGCAATTCCATGCAAACAGCTTTTATTGCAGAAAAGAAGGGAGCTATACAAAGTGAGAGCACATTCCAGAGAGGAACGGGTCGGTCTCCACGAGTGGGGAATGACGTTGAGGACTCCCAGGTGGTTTCCTTTGATTGGCCTGGTCCGGGGCAGGGCTTACGGGGACTGTGGGTGTCACCAGATGATTGATGCATGTGATTTGACAGGTGTTCTTATAACAAAGTCGCAGCTCCGCAGCTGTGTGAGCCTCAGACCTCAAGTCCCTGCTCTTCGTGGTTGTCAGCTGCGCTTTCCTGCAGTCCCTTCCCCACTTCTCCATCCCCTCGGAACTGTCATCCTGGCCTCTATCAGCCACCTGCAGATTTGATCTCTGCCTAACAAGAGCTTCTGACCGAGGAGGTCTGAGGAGCTCACCAGCGCCCCAGGGATCCGGACTGCACGGTCCCAGACACAGCCCAGCATCTGCCTTTATCTTTCCTTGGAGGTTTGTCCCAAACGGTTTCTCTTCTATCCTTTTTCTCAACTTCCCTCTTCTAGTCCATACCTGGCAAAGTCCACTGGGGTGGACTGTGGGGTGGGGTGATTCCCTGTGCCATCCACTCACGACCATCCCTCTGCACAGGTTCCTGCTCGCCACACTCTCCTGTCACACAGGTGTCCCCCAAAGCCAGTTCCACGCTCCAAGGGCCGAGAGTTGGTCTCGACTCTGTGAGGGCACCCGGGAGCCGCCCGTCAGCAGCTCCAACTCAGGCCACTCACTTCCTCTTCCCTCTCAGGCAAGCCAGACCCTGCGGGGCCCAAATGTGCGGTTCTGGTGGACGCTGCTCACACCCTGCCCTGAGACCCGTGTCTCAGACACCTGCCCTGAGACACCCAGCCCTGAGACCCGTGTCTCAGACACCTGCCCTGAGACATCCAGCCCTGAGACATCCAGCCCTGAGACCCGTGTCTCAGACACCCTGCCCTGAGACCCGTGTCTCAGACACCTGCCCTGAGACACCCTGCCCTGAGACCCGTGTCTCAGACACCTGCCCTGAGACATCCAGCCCCGAGACCCGTGTCTCAGACACCTGCCCTGAGACATCCAGCCCTGAGACTCGTGTCTCAGACACCTGCCCTGAGACATCCAGCCCTGAGACCCGTGTCTCAGACACCTGCCCTGAGACATCCAGCCCTGAGACATCCAGCCCTGAGACATCCAGCCCTGAGACCCGTGTCTCAGACACCCTGCCCTGAGACATCCAGCTAAGAAGCGTCAATTAATTCAGGGATCACGATGACTCATGGAAAGTTGTTTTCAAGATTAAAGCCTTCCGCCATGGGGGTTGATCCAAGGGTGTTGGAGCGTGGTGGGAAAGATGCTTCAACATCAAGGGAGACCGTAGGAAACCAGTACATGAATCTGAATGTGAAGTAATGAGACAGTGCTAATCGGGACCTTGGTGGACGAGGTCACATTGGATGACTTTTTCAAACTGTGGGTCCATTTCTCATTTTCAGAACCAATAGATTCTCTTGTGTGTTTTTTTTTTTTTTTTTTTTTTTTTTTTGACAGAGTCTCATTCTGTCACCTGGGCTAGAGTGCCATGGTGTCAGCTTAGCTCACAGCAACCTCAAACTCCAGGGCTTAAGTGATCCTCCTGCCTCAGCCTCCTGAGTGCCTGGGACTGCAGGTTCCAGCTAATTTTTTAATTTTTATTTTTGTAGAGATGGAGTCCTGCTGTGTTGCCCAGGCTGCTCTCGAACTCCTGGCCGCAAGTGATCCTCCCGCCTCAGCCCCTCAAAGTGCTGGGATTATAGGTGTGCGCCGCTGTGCTGGCCTCTTTCATATTTTTCAAACACTCCCTGCCTCCTGCCCATCTAAATGAGGTTAGGACCAAGGGGCCTTCGGGGTTAAAGAGATCCGTGTTAAAACCATGTGTGTGACTTCATTGAACCCTCAGAATCCGGTCACCTCATGTAAAATGAAAATGGTACCAGCACCCGCACGATGTCGGCAGAAGAGTGACGTGCAGAGTCCCACGAGAAGCACTCGTCACAGGGTCTGGTAAATGGGGAGCTTCGAGACGTGGTCGCAGTCCTCCTCCGTTCCTGAGGTCCAGTGGGACCTGCCTGCCTCATGGGCTTGTTGACTTCTCTGGCCACACAGCAGCCGAGCCCTGCCGCGCTGAGGCGTGACATTCGGTCCTGGATTATTGTCCGTGCAGTGAGTGGATTAGATGTAGCTCCTGAGCTAGACTGCACACTGTGAGGACATAGCCTGTGTTTTCTTCTTCTTCCTTTTCTGTGCCCCTTGTTCTCAGAAATTCTCCTGGCTGGAGCTGAGGGGGACCTGGGGGATTTTCTTTGTCCACATCAAGTCCAGGTCCTCTAGCCCCAGGCTCCTCAGAGCCCCGCAGGCAGCCCCCATGAGATCTAGGGCCGGGGCTGCCCTCCTGCAGGGGTCCTGCCACCTGGCAGATGCCCAGGGCTGAATGTGCACCCAGCAGGCCCGTGGCCTGGGCACCCAGCTGCTCCCTGAGGGCACTTAGTCTCCCCTCATCTTGCCGGGTGACAGGGGCCGGCCAGCATCTTGCTTTGCAGGCCTGTGGAGTCTCCATGGCAACACGCTGGGACAGGGTGCGAGGGGCTGTTTTAATGGAACAGGTGCGTTCTGTTTAGTGAGGGGCATTCGAGACCCAAGCTGAGATTACACGAGCTGACTTCTTGACAATGTAATTATAGCTCATTTTCCTCACTCAACTAAAACCCCGTGGCCGGGCACCGGCCTGCTCTGGCCAGCGCGGGGGGCAGCCGCCGCCGCCTGTCGTGTTGGGGCACCGGGCAGTGGCGGGTCTGCTTCCATTAGAATGTTCCTGAGAAACTGTGCACAACTGGTTTTCATGAGCATTTGCCTTGGGCTGGCGTCACGGTGTCGGGAAGGCTGCACGGCCGACTGATCGTGGAGTGCCCGCCGGCGTCCGCGTTGAGGTTCCCAAGCAGTTACTTGTCTGTAAACTCCGGGGAAGTTGGGGTTCCTATCCGAGGCCACAAGCTATTCTAAGTGAATCCTTTGGGAAAGAGAAAAATCCTTTTGTAGTGAAGAATGATCTCCCCTAATCGACGCCTCTGGTGAATTGGGCTTCCCTTGCCGTAGGGGGTCTTGAGTGCACTGGGGTCAGCGGGGTCACGTGGCTCCAAGGGGCAGATGGGGGAGGGGGAAGGGGAGGAAGCAGCACAGTGGGGGGCCAGGTGAATTGAGCACCTGCTGCTTCCTGTTCTCACGTGACCCACTTGGGAGTCCTGTGCGGTAGGTGTCACTACCCCCTTTCCCAAGTGAACAAAGTGAGGCCAGAAGAGGCCAAGTAGGAGTCTGAGGTGGCCCCGCTGGCAGGGGCTGGGCCAGGACTCGGTCTGAGGCCACTTCACCACCGGCCTGGAAGGAGGCCCTGGGTGCTGCAGCCCTCTGCCTGGGAACAACCTTGAAGGCTCTGGAATTTCAGGCCGCTCTTACTTCTAGCTCTTTGAAGCCATTCTCAGAATTGAGTCCCCTTATCCTTCAAGAGAGGAGATGAGTTTTCTCTGGGTGAGTGTCCTGGGCTCATTCCACAGTGGCCCGGAGGACAATGGCTTAGTGTTTCCCTCCCAGCCCTCCGGGACGCCTGGGGCTGTGCCGAGTCTTCCTCGACCTTCTCCTCTTCAGACAACCAGACTACTTAGAGCAGCAAACAGCTCAGGTTTCCCATTTTAACCAGAAGCTGGGGTTAAAGTTTTTAATGACCAGAGTGGTCTTTTATTTTTATTTTTTCATTTTACAAATGCTTTAAATACAGTTATAAAAATAAGCTTTGATTTTACAAAAAAGCCAATACATTATTTCTTATTTTATTTTTTATTTCCTTCAGCTAGCCTAGAAAAAGCAATATATTAATATTAAAAGACGATGGGATGGGAAGCAAATTTCCGTGTTCCAAATGCTAACTCGACACAAGATTTCCTTTAAATGGGGAACTACCTAAATGCATGTGATGTAGTTATGTTTCTAAAATTACAATTAAGTCTTTATTTAAATATTTTTAGATGCAATTTTATCTCATGCAAACTATTGCATAAAGTGTATGTGATATAAGTTTTAACCACAAATACAACCAGAGCCAGCCCAGATCTTCCTAAAGTACACTTCGGGTGCGACATTACACCCTAAGGTGTTCGTGAGGTGTTCTTTGAAAGAAATGTTGTGTAACAAAAGCATTTGCCAAACACTGAGTGAAAGCTGAACACGTTATCTGAAACTGCAGGACTCCCTCTAAGATCTCAACATGCTAGTATATATTTATATTGGCTATCTATTGCTATAGAACATATTATCCCAAAAGCCAGTGGTTAGAAACAACAATAAACTGTGAGATGCCACTCACGGCATCTGCGGGTCAGGAATTTATGAGCGTCCTGCTTGGGTGACTTTGGCTCATGGTCTCCCCCGAGGCTGCAGTAAAGGTGTCAGCTGGTGACGCGTCATCCGAAGGCTGGACTGGAGCCGGGGATCCTCACTCGGCCCGCAAGCTGGTGATTGGTGGAGCCCTCGGTTCCTCTCCCCGGACCCCTCTGTACAGGGCTGCTTCAGGGTCCTCCCGCTGTGGTGGCCAGCTTCCCCCAAGGGACAAGGCAGAAGCTGCAGGAGGCATCACCTCCCCCAGACTCTATTGGTCACCCCCGCCAGCCCCGCAGCATTGTGGGAGGGCTCCACAAGCCCTTGAAGTCCCAGAGGCAAGATCTTTGGGGCATCATGATACCTTTCAACCTTGGTGTACAGTTTTCTCCAAACTTGCTTTACCTCAGATAGTCACAAAATCCTTTTGTCTTTCAAGGAATGCGTATCCTGGTGTGTGTTGATTCCCGCTGTTCTAGCCCAGGCTGCTCAGTCCAACCCCTGGCCCAGATGAGCTATTGCCCACCAGCCTGTGTGGTGCCAGGAGACTTCTTTGTATTTGGTGTGCGTGCATGTGGGCGTGTGTCCACACGCGTGTGCGCACATGGGTAGGTGCACATTCGGGTGTGCATCTGGGTGTGTGTGTACATGCATGGGTGCACCTGGGTGTGTGTGCATGCATGTGTGTGCACGTGGGTGGGTGCACATGTGTGTGTGTGCATGTGGGTGGGTGCACGGTGCTGGCCAGGAGCTCTGTGGGCAGAGCCTGAGCTGAAGGACTTCCTGGGTATTTAAACTGCACCCCCAGGGGCTCTTCCCTTGCTGCAGTGCTGAGTTCCCGCCCACACTGGGGCCACTCCCTCCCTTGCTGCCACTGAGTTCCCAGATTCAGAGCTGGGGTTTCTCTCCACTTCTTGGTTTCTTCCTCACCTTCCTCCACTTTGTGCCTGGATCCCCCTTTCTCTTTCACATCAAAGCCATCTTCCTGGCTTTTCTTTCACAAAAAGCTATGGTGGTCAAATCAGAAAGAACTTCTAAAACAGGATTCTGAGCCGTTCACGACCGAATGTATCTCCCCCTTCTTTGCCGAGAGGAAGGCTCTCCCTGCAGACCCAGCCGCCTGGTCAGCACGTCCCAGGGAGGGTCACTCTCCCTCCCTGTCCAGCCAAGGACGGGCCAAATCTAAGGCAGGAAAAAAGAGACACAGGGACTTGAGATTTCATATCCCGTTACAGGCAGCGTTTGTCCTTCTATCCCAGACCTGCCTCTGCCTGCATCTAGCTCGGGCAGGAACGCAGCCTTCCTGACCATCGAGCTTCTCTGACGTGCTCTTGCCCTCATTCCAGGAAACCACGTCTTTCCTGCTCTGCTTTTGTGGCGGCCCTCCCTCCACCTCCTCGCCCCCTCTACACCACAGTTGCCTCGCACGTCCTGCCATGGACTTGGTTCAGCCACGTGCCTGCTGCCCTTGTCCTAGCGACAGTGTGAGGTCCCTGAATGAGCATCCGAAGCCGTGGCCCTGGCTGGATGTGGGCAGGGGCTGCATCCTCAGGCAGCCAGGCAGAGGGTCTGGAAACACAGCACGCTGTTCTTGTTTCTCCGTGAACTCGTGTGGTGAACACGAGAAGGCTCATAGGCTGCTCAGTGTCCTGGTTGTCCAGTGCTGGGATGGGGAGGGACACACACCGCATCTGACGCGCCGTCAGGCGGGGTTAACGAGTTTCTCTCTCTCCCCCTCTCTCTCTCTTTACTTTTCCGTCCATGTCCTGGGCAAAGCTTACTTATTCGTAGAAGTCTTGTCCATTGTGTCATTTCCTTCCTTCTCTGAAGGGCAGATTTCCATCTGGGTATCTGGGAAGAGAGGAAAGGAAAATAGTTCTTGGACAGGGTGGTTCTGGAAATTAATAGCTCCCTCCTCTGTGTTGTCAATCTCCAGACTTAAAGGATACAACTTTTTTTTTTTTACCACCCTGCACAATTGGTGATTAAACACCAGGGTTGTTATGACAGAGAAAAAAGGTTAGATTCTAATTTTGGCAGCAAGAATAAAGACTGACCTTGTCAATAAAATGTAGTCAGGGAGTTTAAACTCTTTTGCCAAAGGCCTGGTTTCCCAACTAGAGGGCCGTCCTCCGCCTCCTCCAGTGAAGTTGCTGATATTTGCCCTTGTTGATACGTTGTCCTAAAATGCTGTGCAATTATTTTCCCCTTAATTGTCTCCTGGAACTACTTAGCACATTTTCTCTGAGTGAGGGATGGTGCAACCGAGGCACGGAAACACGACAGCGTGAACACCGTGCTCCCGAGGAGCTCTCCCCTCGCCCGCTGACGGCCCCTCTTAAAGTAGCCTCCGTGGATCCAGGGGCAGTGGGGCTGAGACACAAGACCCTCACCAGCCTGTCGTGCCTCTAGAGCTCAGCCCGTAGGGGAAAAAGGACCCTCACCACTAGCCAGTCGCAGGCAGATTACAGAGCGTGGGTGAGGGCACGTGACTTTTTGGAAGCAAATACTCCTCTCTAGTGGCCGGGACTGGTTTGCTTCCAGATTCATGCAATGGCAGCCACCCAAGCCCCAGGTAGACGGTGGGATGGGGCTGTGTGGGGCGGAGTGGCTATCTTCATTACCTGAGTCATCTGGGCCAGGTAGACAAGTCTGCAGGGCACTTGTCCCCAAGCAAAGCTAAGTGAAGATAAATGTCTAAATCATCTTCACTTCCTTGCCAAAGCCACTGGGTGTCCAGGATGCAGCTGTAGCGGGATGTGTCAGGAATTTTATGCCTGTCTCTTTGTCTGAGCTAGATGTCCCTCTCTCTGGGATCCTACCCCCATCCCTGTCCTGACTGCTGTCAGCATTCGTCACTCTGTTACAGTCACCCGTCTGCCCTACAACACTATAACTGGCTTTACTGCAGGAACCGCGTGTGTGTGTGTATGTTTCTGTAGCCTTAGTGTTTAAAATAGAGCCTGGCACCCAGTAGGGACCCAAAGTGTGTTTTCTGGGAGAATGAAATTGTCCTGCAGCAGAAAAGCAGCAGCAGGTGTCGCTGTCCCTGGTGAACTCAGGAGGGCTCAGCGGGATGCCTCCTGAAATGTGGAAAGACCCGGGCCCCTGAAGCAGACACGCAGCACTGGCAGGGCCAGCGGGGGCTGGAGGGAGGCTGGAGGGAGGGGAAGAGACAAGTGACTAGGGCGAGGGAGAAATCTCCAGTGCATTAGCACACTCTTTATTCTTGTCCAGTGAACATTTCTTGTTTCCTCTGGAGTCCCAGCTAGATCAGATGCTGGCAGTTGAGGAAGCGAATGATCATTGAGGGCAGGTGGAGACCTGTAGGAGCCTCGCTCAGAAGCAGACGTCGCTCCCTCCTGGCCGCCCGTCCCACGGTCGTTGAAAGAACCAAGAGCAGGAGGGTGGTGGATGGGCGAGTCGGAGGCCGCAGGGAAAACGGGCCCCTCCCAGACACACACAGGCCCACGGAGGCTGGAATCACTGCTGGGCAGAAGCCACCTTTTCCATACCGGGCTTTTTTGCAGAGAAGGGCAACTGATAAGAAACCAGTTCATATTAGGCATTTAGTAAACAAAGGAAGGAGGATGATTTCTAGGTCTCAGCCGATTCAAGATGATCTCCAACAGCAGTGTGTAACAACACACTGTTTTTAGGAATGGAACTTCTGTTGTTTTTTTTTTTTTTTTGAGACAGAGTCTCACTGTGCTGCCCAGGCTAGAGTGAGTGCCATGGTGTCAGCCTAGCTCACAGCAACCTCAAACTCCTGGGCTCAAGTGATCCTCCTGCCTCAGCCTCCTGAGCAGCTGGGACTACAGGCATGTGCCACCATGCCCGGCTAATGTTTTCTATGTATATATTTTAGTTGTCCAGATAATTTCTTTCTATTTTTAGCAGAGACGGGGTCTCACTCTTGCTCAGGCTGGTCTCAAACTCCTGACCTCGAGCCATCCACCCACCTCGGCCTCCCAGAGTGCTAAGATTACAGGCATGAGCCACTGCGCCTGGCCTAGGAATGGAATTTCTTAGTTGCACAAGATCTGGTATTGTATCCTAGCATATAAAACGATGCACTTGGGGTTCCCCACGTCTAACCCCGCAGCAGACAACCACCCATGAACTCAGCTCGGGACCCACTGCCTGCTCCTCCCCCTTGGCTCAGGCCCCTGGAGGTCACGTGAGCCACCGCGTAGCCCCCTAACACTGAAAGAAGATTCCACCTGGTCCTCCGTCCTACACGTAATCTACCAGGAGAGTGAACTGGAGACTGACACCTGGGAGGGCACCGACAATCCCCCAGTGCTTTGGGCGCTTTCCTTGTTCAACGCCAGCTGGTGGGTCCTTACGGTTCTCCGGCATCATTCCTCACAAGGTCTCGTTGACAGTCTCATCCTCCTGTGTGTCCCTGGCACTTAACGCTGGGAAAGGCCATGGTAAACCCCCAACTGCGGGGAAGCAGCCTTTTGTCCAGAGCAGTTACCTTTTAGCGCTGGTGTCTGAGCTGCAGGTGGCACGTGGAGGATTTGAGACTGAGGGACAGACAGGAAACCACCCAGAGAAGAGGCTTCTGTTTGGCCCAATCGGGTCCTGCGGGGGCCCCGGCGGGAGGGTGGACTGTCCCCTCTTGGCGCCCACCAGGTCTGCGAATCTCTGTCCACCCTGTGGGGGGCCAGCCGGGCCTTTCCTCTGGCAGAGGCGTCTCACAGCGGCAGGGGGACTTGGGGACATGCACACTCAGGGGAGCACAGACAGGGGAACTCTCAGGCCTGTCATCCTTCGCACAGGCACGAGACCACCAGGCGCGGGACTGTGACCCTGTTTGACAGTGCCATGTGCTTAAGGAGGGAGTTCTGTACTTTCACAGCTGCAGCAACAGAGAACTGAACAGTCTCTGCAGCCGGCCAGTCCGCAGACACCGCGGGAGACGAATCCCACCCGGGCTCGTCTGGACCAGCTTGGGACACACAGGAGGACAGAGACAGGTAACGAAGGCAATGGGCCTGGACAAACCAGGGCCAGGCCACTGGCGGGGGCCAGCGGGGGTGGAAGTTAGTAACAGGCTCACAGCACAGTGTTGTACATGCAGGGTTAAAGTTGACGCACAACTGCAGTTCTCCAGAATTATGTTTAACTTAATTGCTCAATAACCTGCCGATATTCTATACCTTAGTATGAATTCAATTCTGTTCACCCCGCTATAGCGTTGCTTTGCAAAGTCACCAGTTCAAAGAAGTTCCTTCCCGTGTGTCGGGAGTGAGAGCAGCTGAGTCCTAAGAGCACAGGGTCGGGAACCAGGTGTCCAGGGGACAACTCCTGAGCCTCTTGGGAGAGATGAGCCCAGAGAATGGTTCTAGGTATGAGAGCACTTTATTACAAGGTGACACTTTGGTGCTGTCGTCCCGCCGTATTCTCTGGAAATTTGCTAAACCACGTGGAGTGGGAGGGTGTTCTCTTGCCTAGATTCTGTCAGTCTCAACAGCTGCCTCCCCCCGTGTCACTTTCAGATTTCTTCTGGGCTTTGCACAGAGGGTGGAGGGGAAAGGGCCGGTCCTGACCTGCAAAGAGTCGAGACAGGAGAGGTAAGCCGGGAGGGGTGAGTGGTGAGGAGGGAGAAGGGAGCCTGGGAGCGAGAGTGCTGCACTAGCTGGTGACAGGCAGAGGGTGGGAAGTGCGAGACTGCCACCTTTCTCCTTCCACAGAGACCCACGTTCCAGCTTCTGTGTCTACTGTCGTGGGTGCTCCAGCGTGGAGACGGGTCTGAGGCCCAGCATCTCACAGCACCGCTCTTCCTCCCTGGAGGTGGGGTTCATTCCGAGGGCTGTTTTGCATTGATGTCCTGTTGTGGGGGGAGTACAGTCTCCCATCTCTCTCCCTCTCCTCAATCCTCCCTGTTTCCTGAGACATAAAAAAATAGAAATTAGGGCAATTAATAACCATACAGGGGCCTCTGAGTGTTCAAGGGAAGGGAAGTTGCACGTCTCTCGCTTTTAGTCAAAAGCTACAAAGGATTAAATTTAGCAAGGAAGGCAAGTCTGAAGCCAAGACAGGTGACAGCTTGCTCCGAGGTCAGCTGTTGAGCCTAAGAATACTGAGTCACAGAAATGCCCCCTGTATTTCCGGAGACAAGATTTGATTTCAGAAGTCACATAAGGCTTTGCCTTAAAGAAAAAAGAAATGTGTTAGTTCAAAAGCTGCCTCGTCTCAGGAGGGCGTCTCCTTGGTCAGTAAAAGCTGCACTTCAAAGAGACAGCTGTAAACTGGGCCTATGGTTCTCACCTGTTTTGAAAGACAAGGCAGGCCTCTTCCTAGAGCCATGGGTTGCCAGAGCTGGCAAGGACCCCCGGAGATGAGAGCTGATCAGAGAGATATGCTAATGCCCACGCCGGGCCCAGAAGGAGCCATGCGGTTAAAGTAATTAACACAAAGCACAGCTCATGTTGACTTCTGAGATCATCTCTGTCTCCAAGAACACAATCACCGGAGCCAAGATGTCTCTGTTTTTTGAAGCAATAGCCTTATCAGAAAACTTAGAAGTTTCCCCCAAGAAGATTTTACAACTCATTGTTCCCCTAGTTAGAGTTAGTTGAAGGATCTGTAGTTGCCTTTTAGAAGACTTTGACCCTAAAGCAAACTGCCTGTTAGCATGTGAATCCCATTGCCCTTGCCAACGGGAGCCTGTATCTACCCTATATAACACCTGTGTGGATATTCATTTTGGGGAGATATTGCTAGCGGGAGGAAATATCCCCATCCGGATACCCTACTTTTATCTATTTTCATAAACCTTTACTTTATAAACTATATCTTTGGCTCTGTGTATTATTATTATTATTCTGTTTCCTACTATTTTTTCATCCTTTGTGATGACCCCTGCCTGAGAGACCTGATCGGAAGAGAAAACCTCTTTGCGGGGAGCGCAGCTGACTCCCCGCAAACTGGCGTGGTCAACTTAGAGACCTGATCCGAAGAAAGAGACAAAACCCCCTTTGCGGGGAGCGGGAGCGTAGCTAACTCCCCGCAGTCAGCCAAGCTGTGACTGCCAAGGAAAGTTCCTGAGGGAAATGAAAACTGCTGCTCCAGCGATCACACAAGTGATGAGACAGTGAAATAGTCTCGCTGACACGGAGAAAGTGTTAGCGGTGGGGACAGAAGATCCAACCGGCCACAGCGTTCCCTTAGGCCAAAGCCTAATCCAGAGCGAGGCCCTAACTCTCTTCAGTTCTGTGAAGGCTGAGAGAGGAGAGGAAGCTGCAGAAGGGAAGTCGGAAGCCAGCAGAGGTTGGTTCCCGAGGTTGAAGGAGAGAAGCCGTCTCCACAACATTAGTAAAACTCACGGGGAAGCAGCCGGTGCTGGTGCAGAAGCTGCGGCAAGTTGTCCAGACGATCTCGCCAAGGTAACTGCCGGCCACGCTCAACGCAGATTTTTAATGTGAATGAAACAGCCTCCTGTCGGGAGCAGGTGCCATCCAGGACTTTCACAGCTGGATGGGAGCAGTCAATGTCCGGCTTCAAAGCCTCACAGGTCAGGTGACTCTTCTGTCAGGGCCAATGCTGCTGGCGACTTTAAGCTGAAGCCGGTGCTATTTGCCACTGTGAAAGCCGCAGGGCCCTAAGACTTAGGCCGACTCGGCTCTGCCTGTGCTCTGTCGGCGAAACAGCAGTGACAGCACATCTGTTTACAGCGTGTTTCAGTGAATATTTTAAGCCCAATGTTGAGATTTACTGCTCAGAAAAAGAGATTCCTTTCAAAATGTCACTGTTCATTGACAATACAGCCAGTCAGCCGAGAGCCCTCATGGAGATGTACCAGGAAATTGATGTTGTTTTCATGCCAACACAACGTCCGCCCTGCAGCCGGTGGATCAAGGAGTAATTTCGACTTTCAAGTCTTATTATTTAAGAAATATATTCTGTAAGGCCACAGCTGTCATAGGTAGTGATTCCTGTGGTGGATCTGAGCAAAGTTAATTGAAAACCTTCTGGAAAGGATTCACTATTCTAGATGCCATTCATGAGAGAAGATCAAAATACCAACATTAAAAGGAGGTTGGAAAAAGGTGATTCCAACTCTCGTGGATGAGTTTGAGGGATTTAAGACTTCAGAGGAGAAAATAACTGCAGATGTGGCAAAAATAGCAGGAGCACTAGGATTAGCAGTGGAGCCTGAAGATGGGACTGCGTTGCTGCGATCTCATGGCCAAACTTGAACGGATGAGGAGCTGCTTCTTATGGGTGAGCAAAGAAAGTGTTTCTTCAGATGGAATCTACTCCTGGTGAAGATGCTGTGAGCACTGTTGAAATGACAACAAAGGATTTAGAATATTACAGAAACTTAGTTGATAAAGCAGCAGGAGAGTTTGAGAGAACTGACTCTAACTTTGAAAGAAGTTCTACTGTTACCCACAGTGTCATATGCTACAGAGAATTTTTTTTTGTGAAAGAAAGAGTTAATGTGGCAAACTTCCTTCCTTTATTGATTAATTGATTGACAGGGTTTTGCCCTGTCACCCAGGCTGGAGAACAGTGGGGTGATCATAGCTCATTGCAGCCTCGAACTCCTGGACTCAAGCGATCCTCCCAAGTAGCTGAGACTACAGGTGTGCCCAGCCATGCACAGACAATTTTTTTTTTTATTTTTGGAAGAGGCAAGATCTCACTGTTTTGCCCAGCTGCTCTCAAGCTCCTGGCCTCAAGTGATCCTCCTGCCTTGGCCTCCCACAGTGCTAGGTAGGACTGCAGGCATGAGCCACCACACCTGGCCTCATTGTTGTCCTGTTTTAAGAAACTACCACAGCCGTCCGCCCTTCAGGAACCACCACACTGATCAGTCAGCAGCCATCACCATCAAGACAAGACTCCGCACCAGCAAAAAGATTGCAACTCACTGAAGGCTCAGATGATCGCTACCATTTTTTAGCAATTAAGTGGTTTTTAATTAAGGGATTTACGTTTTGTTTTTAGACAGTGCTATTGCACACTTAATAGACTGCAGTCTGGTATAGATACAACTTTTACATACACCGGGAATCAAAAAATTGGTGTGACTTGCTTTATTGCGATGTTTGCTTTCTTGGACGGTGTGGACCAAACCCGCACTATCTCTGAGGTGCCTGTGTGGGGATGTGCTGGAAGGTAGGACTGGCTTCCTGTTTAAACACAGCTTCCAAAGCTTTTATTTTTATCTTCACACCTTGCTTTACATGTGTCAGAGATCAACTGGACCTGCTGGAGTGACAGCAGGTGTGCTGTTGACCCTGCAGTGAAATGCCTTCCACCTGCTTTCAGGCCCAGAAGATGTGGACTGTCAGGGCCGAGTTCCTGCTGGGAGATGAGCCCTGGGGGGGCTTGAGAGACCCAGCCCTGCCCTAGTTGCCACCACCCAGGCTTTTCACCTCCCTGCCAAAGGGAAGGCAGTCGTTGGAAATGAAGGAGCCTTTCCCAGCACTGTCCTCATGTGGCTTTGAGTTACTGTCTAGTTTTCTTTCATTTTAACTTAAAGAACTTCTGTTAGCATTTCCTATAGGGCCAGTAATGAGCTCCTTCAGTTTTTGTTTATCTGGGAATGTCTTAATTTCTTGCATATTTTTGAAAGACAGTTTTTGGAATATAAAACTCTCAGTTGACACATTATTTTTCTTTCAGTACTTTAAACTACTTTCCCATTGCTTTATTCTTTTTAAAAATCTTCTTACTGCTTTCTGACATCAAATGTTTCTGATGATTAATCTGCTGATAATCGTATGGGGCGTCTCTTGTATGTTATGAGTCCCTTCTCTCTTGCTACTTTCAAGATTCTTTTTTTTCTTTTTTTTTGTCTTTTGACAATTTGAGTATAATGTGTATTGGTATGGGTCTCAGACTTTATTCTACTTAGAGTTCAAGTTTCTTAAATTTGTGAATTCATGTGTAGAAGCAAATGTGGGCCATTTTCAACCATTATTTCTTTCAATCATCTGTTTTGCTTTTCTCTCTCCTCCTTCTGGGAATTCCATAACGTGTGTTTTTCTGCTTGATGGTGCCCCACAGGTCTGTTAGGCTCTGCTAACTTTTCTTCCTTCTTTTTTCTTTCTACTCCTCAGATGAGATAATTTCATTTGTTCTTTTTTCAAGTTCACTCATCTTTCTTTTGTCTGCTGAAATCAAATTGCTGTTGAACACCTATAGTGAATTTTTCATTTCAGTTGTTGTACTTTCAGCTCCAGAATTTCTGTTTGGTACTTTCAAAAATTCTGATCTCTTTGTTAATATTGTCATTTTGTTCATATATCATTTTCCTGATCTCCTTTAGTGGTTTTGCTTATGTTTTCCTTTAGTTATTTGAGCACGTTTTAAACTTTTTTGTGTAGTAAGTCTGATGTCTGGGCTTCCTCAGGAATGGTTTCTGTTTAATATTTTTTTACTTGAATGAGCCATGTTTTCCTCTTTGTTTGTACACATTGTGGGGTGTGTGTGTGTGTGTGTGTGTGTGTGTGTGTGTGTGTGAGAGAGAGAGAGAGAGAGAGAGAATTGGGCATCTTACTGTTATAATGTGGTAACTCTGACATTCAGAATCTTTACCTTCTCCAGGGGTTGCTGGTTTTTGTAAAAATTGTTGAAGCATGTAGCAGCAGTCCATTTGTTTGAGACTTTTCCAAACTTTTTTTATAAGACTATTCCTTGTCATGTGTAATTGCTGAAGTCTCTGTTCCTTGACTTTGTGTTCAGCTAATGTTTGGACAGAGATTTCCTTGAAGGCCAAGGGGTCTCCTGGTCTTTGCAGACTGTCTTTGTGCACTCCTTCCAAATCAGTGAAGCTTGCTCAGAGCCCAGGGATCAGCATGAGGTGAAAGTCTAGGTCCTCTCAGAACTTTGTGAGCACACGTTGTCCCTGAGCATGTAAATTCCCCTGCAGACACAGCTGCTTTTGAATATCCCAATTTCTCAGAGTCTCACTCCAGCTTCCAGTCTGGGCCTCAGGTGGTCTATTGTATGTCTCTACTCATAATCTTTCACCCCAGGCATCGGTGAGTCTGCAGTCATCTTGCAGCTTTCATGAACATTGTCCCTCTGTGTTCCCACCTGTGTGTGTTCTGTGCTATGTGACACAGATTAGTGAGGCAGTCCTTCAGGTATCTCCCAGACAGTATAGAAGAGATGTGCATAATAATTTGCAAGTAATATCTGCTCTGATTCTTTCAGCACCAGGGAAGGAACTGGAAACGAGGCTGGTTGCTGCTGCTTCAAGACTGATACAGCCACCACACTGGGAAGAAGGTGGGACCAGGGTAAGTAAAAACACAACAGAAATTTTCACTTTGAAGATGGCATTTTCTTGATCGGGCATTCACTCGGTTGCTGTAAACCTTTGACTGTTTTCCAGTACTCAGTCAAAAGTGGTTCAAAAAATTTCTTTTTATTTTTTAATGTTCTGTGGAGAAAGGAAAGCTTAGAGCTTCCTAGTCTGCCAGTTTTCTGATGTCTGTCCTTCAGCAAACTCTGTAATCCTGTGTTAGCATGTCGCCATATCTATTTTGGCTGAAAGCCTCCTCAGACCATTGTGGCGTGCGGCAGAGTAAACACAAACCCCCTGGGTGGGCTGCTGTGTGCACGGCAGTGACCCGCGTGGACACGCCAGTGTGGCCGCCACCCAGACGCCATTTTGGTGTTTCTGTGGAGAAGCTGAAGGACGGCAATTGTAAACGGGCCCAGAATCCTTCTGGAGAAAGCCTGCTGTGCAGCCACACTCCTCCTTTCCTTGAAACTTTACCCAAAACCATTTTGAATTTTCCACAGCTAGTTTACCAGTCTGGTGGATTACTATTTTTTACCCGTTTGTGTGTGTGTGCTTGTGCACACATGTAGGCTAGGGAGGGGGACGGGGGGTGAATAACTCTTCTTCTTTGCCTAAAATGGCAGAGAAATGCCCACCTCGCCCCCACCCCAACCCACCCCTTTCTACCTCCCACACTAAGAATCTCTAGACCTGACCTCATTGTTCCTCCTGAGGAGCTCACGGTTTGGTGGGCTCCTTCCAGAACCCTCACAGCCTCCCGCGGAGCAGGTCTTCCCACCCAGCCCCGCTCTCCTGCCGGCCTTGGCTCCCGTGTTCCCTTCCTGGGATCCGCCGTCCAGTCAGCAGCAGGGCTGCAGAGACGACAGAGCTTGGTGTCTTTCCGGGTCAACGAAGCTTCCACTGTGACCAGGGACAGTGCCCAGGGCCCTCCTTTTCAAACATGAAATGTAGAGAATCCCGAGAGAGATGCAGCGAAGGAGGGAAAGTCGGCCGGATGGGCTCCGCCCTTCCAGTCATCTGTCCCTTTGGCGCCTGTACACAAGGTGGGACCTGTTGACAATGAGCATCAGATGTAAGAGCTGACGGAAGAACACCCAGACAGGGAGGGGGTGAAAGGAGGAGACTCTTGACAGGGACCTCCTCTTACCCCCCCAGCCTGGCCTTGTGAGACAGGGAGCCCGAGGGCTGTCGGGGTCACATTTAGTGTTGCGGCCTGAAAACCAAAGGAGACACAGAGGTGTGCGAACCATTAGCACCAGGACGAAGACAGCTGAGCCAGGCACAGAGGGCAGCTCTGCATTGGGGCCACCACCTTCTGGCTGAAGCTGAGGCCCGGCCGCCAGGGCGGCTGCTTGCCCGACCCGTCTGCGCCTTCCAGCCCCAGCCCCACAGGGATCCGGGAAGGGAAGGAACCTCCCCAAGGTGTCCAGGACTGGACACTGGACGGTCGGATGGAGGAGGGGAGAAAGGGATGGAGAGAGGAAGGGGAGAGAGAAGGGAGGGAGGGACGGAGGGGCTGGGGCAGGGACAGAGGAAGGGAGAAGAAGAAATTGTCTCAGCCCTGGCAGGAAGGCCACGCTCACCTTAGGATGAGTGGGGCTAGGGGTGGAGGTGACCATCTAGTGTTGGTTGGCCTCAGCAGGTGAGGGGGTGGCAGGGTTCCCTCCTTTTCCTTCTCTCCCTCCCTCCCTTTGGTCTCCCTTTGATGCTTGGGGCTGAGCACAGGAAGAGAGCGGAGCTCTTGGAAACAGGAAAGCTGAAGATAAACCCCAAAGCTTCCTTTGTCTCCCCTTAATCTGCTTTAGGCTCCCGCTGGCTCCTCCTAATCCAGTGAGTCCTTGCATGAAAGGCGCTTCGGGGTGTTAAACTGCTATTTACCGGCAAGTGGCAGGTGGCAGGTGGGGCAAAGGGCAGGAGGAGCCCGTCTGTGGGAACAAGAGCTAGGAAGCCTTCCTTCCTCCCTGCCCCCTGGCGAGGGCCCCTGACACCCTGTCGTTAGTGTCTCGGCCGGCCGGTGCTTTCCAGACTGCTGCCACAAACCGCTGGGGGACTGGGAAATCAGTTTAGTGGATTTCAGCCAGCATTGCTGAGCTGTGGGGGTTGGTGCCCCGTGGGAGGGTAGAATAGAAAGCAACAGGAGGCTTTGCTCTTGGCCGTGTGACAGAGAAGGCAGCGGAGAGGTGGGAGGTGGGAGGGCAGCCTGTAGGACTCAGTGTCCCAGCATCTGCTGCTGCTGTGCCTGCAGCCGGGACCCCTCCCCGCAGGGACAGGGACAGGGACAAGGGGACGAGCAGATGAGGGAACCGAAGGCCCCTGTGGCGGCGCCGTCCCACACATATTCTGACGGGGTCCAGGAGGGAGAAGGACAACAGAAAGGCGGTGCTGGGGGGAACTTTAGTCCCCGCTAGCGTTGACCCTCAGAAGGGAGTTTCGCAGCAGCTCAGCCCAAATGAGCTTTGTAGAGGAGGACCTTTCTATTTCGAGTTTTAAAGATTCCGTCTTACTGTTTTGCCTTCCATCTTTTATGTGTACGTTAGGCAAAGAGTAACACAGTGAGCGTTTAGGATTCATATTAACGCCTTCATTTGATTGTTAAAGCTTTTTCCCCACATTTTTTTGGGTTCCGCTTAAACAGTACCACTAGCAAACCCAAGTGGATCAGAAAGTGGGGTGCTTGTGGGAAAAACAAACAGAACGCTGAGGCCCAGGCTGAGCTGCGGCGGCGCTGCGGGAGGGGGCGGCTCGGTCCCCACGCTCAGAGCTAAAGGGACCTCCCAGCGCTTCGCGGGCCGGGCGGGCAGCTCCCAGCGTTGCTGCTGCCTCTGGGGTTACGGGTCATTGTCCAAGGTCCACACTGTCCCTCACACCGTGCACGACCCTCGGCATCTCGTGGGGAAAGAGGGCTTTAGCTCCAAGATGGACTTTGGAGTTTAAAAGTAAGAGCAGCGCGAGGTCCCCCAGGGCCACCGCGGAGGCTGCGCAGAACCGGCTCTTTCTGTGCAAGTGAGCAGCGTCCCGGCCGCCCCTGCTTCAGGTGACAGCAGCCTCTTCCTCTGCGGCTGGCCGGGATGGAGGGGGGATTACTTGGGACTAGCGTAGCGACATCAAAGGAGAAATGTTTACAGATGTTTGTCTTACGGGGAAGCGGAAACCATTCTTTTCGGATGGGGGAGGCGGCGCCCGCTGAGACTGCTGGGTTTTGGCCGCGGCCAGGAGACAGCCAGTCGCTGAGCAGTTACCTGCCTGTCACCACTCACAGCGGTCGGAAGTTATTACAAACCTCCATGCGGTTTGTTTGCCCAGGGTCCCAGGGGACCAGCCGGGGAAGGTAAGGCAGGACTGCGGCAGCAGCGAGCTGTCACCCGCGGCCCGCCCAGCAGGGTTTGTAGCAGTTGCTTCCCCGTCAGGTGCGGGTGTCCCCTGCCTGCACCTGACATCCAGGGACGCAAGTGAGTCCAGCCTGGATGTTTCTGGGCCGTGTGGCGATGCCTTAGTGTGCTCACATCCACGCTGGCGGCTGCTCCTAGCCCCGGGCCTGTGTCCTGCGACCTTCCTGGGCCTTCACCCCACACGCCACGAAGGAGAGAAAGGCCCAAAGACGCGAGGCCCTGCACGGGCAGGGCCAGGGTGGAGCCGGCCCACAGGCGGGAGGGAAGGACGCTGGCCTCCCTCGCAGCACGTGCAGTGTGGGGACCGGGAGCTCCTGGGCTGCCCCTGCCGACTCCACAGCCTCCCGGGCCTCTCAGAGCGGCAGCTTTTCCTCCAGGCCCGGGGGGCTCCCTGGAGGGGGTGGTGCCGCCGCCCTTTCTGGCAACCCTGGGTCTGGACGGCGGGCTCGGTGGAGCCAAGTGTCCCGGGCCACGGCTCCTCCACCAGAGCGGGTTCTGGGGACAGGATCGGGACAGCAGATCCTGGGAGGTCAAAGGAGGATGCTGAGAGGCCCGCAGCCCCGGCGTGGGGCCAGGGCAGGCGAGGGGTGGGAAGGTGGGCTCAAGGCTGAGCCGGGGCACGCTGCCAGGAAGAGTCAGGGGACGCGACGGCAGCGGGAGAAGCCGAGGGCTGGAATCTCCTGCCCTGGGGACCGGTGGGCTGCTGCCGCCGGGGCCATCAGAGCGGCAGGAGCAGCGCGGGCAGGACCGGACAGGACGCCCTTCTCCTCCCCGGGGGGCTGGGCGGCGGCAGGAGGGCGGCGGGCTCGCTGGCCGGCCGGGCGGGCCCTGGTCACACTGCTGTCGGCCAGGCTCCCGCCTTGCGCTGCGGGTGCCGTCGGCACGCACTGAGGGGCCCTGTGTTCCAGACGCTTCTAGCGACATCGCCTGCACCAGCTCATGCCCTTCGCACGGCAGCAGTGGAGCAGCACCTGGTTCTGTTTTCACTTGAGAGGTGGGTGAGGAGACGGAGACCCGGAGAAGGCGGGTGACTTGCCCCGGGCCACAGCGGAGGAGCCCACGCTCCCTGACCGCTGAGTCTGCGGTGACCAGATCCCGCAGGTACGGTGACAAGACCAGACCACGCTAGAGTTGTCAGGGGCCCAAACTGACCAAAAAGGTGAATCAAAAGACAGACGGGCGGGACTCAGCGGCTCACATCTGTACTCCCAGCTACTCGGGAGGCTGTGGCAGGAGGATCGCTTGAGCAAAGGAGTGTGAGGCTGCTGTGACCTATGATGGCACCACAGCACCTTAGCCTGGGTGACAGAGTGAGACCCTGTCTCAAAAAAAAAAAAAAAGTTAAAAATAAGGTCCGTGGGCTCCTGTAGAAGGAGGAATGAATTCTGAAGAGGAGAACCAGAGGAGGAAGGCTCCCCCCAGAATGTGGGTTAGTCTTCAGCAAGGCCCCATCTGTCACCACGCATCGCTCGAGCGAACCCTCGGGAACCACTAGCTCCTCAGACACTTCTCGTCCTGGGTCACCTCCTGGAGACCCTATCAGGAGCCCCGAAAATAGAAAGGTGGCCAGCTCAAACAAAGGATGACAACTTCCGGAGAGCAAAAGTTTATTTCTTTCGGCTTCATTCAGTGCTTATAAGGAGAAGAGGTTAGTTTCTGAGAGTCCCACAAATCACTCACTCACTACCACCTCAAAAGATTGATTTTATTTTTAAAAATATGTTCTCTTCACAGAATGTACAAGACGAAAGGCAGCAGCCAACCTGCCGCAGAGAGACCTCACACAACGCAGAGGTTGGGCCCCGCCTCCTCCTGCGAGGCCAAGGCTGTCTCGGTCTGGTAAACACGGGCAGTCGCAGGGCATGGCATCTGCAGGGCAGAGACCCTGAGCCAGTGTCAGTCTTAGGTTATTACAGCTGTCCAGGGGTTTACAGTTAAGAAACATTTTTTTTTTTTTAGGAATATAAAAATATTTATTGACCGCTGTTCACCAGTATTTACAATAAACAGTATACAGTTGGATACCATTCTGATTACTACAAGGCTGTTCTTCCTGGCTTCTGCAGAACCAGCAACCCAAATACTGAAAAGATTGAGCCTACATGTAAGAAATGAATTGGGGTAAGAAAAAACATGCAGGTCAATAGTTTAGATTACAAAAAGTTTGTTCACTCATTTATGTCAGCAGGTCTGAAACTGCCAACGTTTCTAACCATCTGAATAAGTTTCCATGGGCCAAACCTCAGCTATTCCATTAATCATGAACTTTTAGTCAATGCAGCACAGGGATTTCAAGTTTTTGTAAAAGAATTGCTCACTAGGGGAATCTTTAATGTTCATTTAACTAAGTCTTGTTTACTGTATTAGAACACACCAGAATTTGTCTAGTTTCCTCATCTGGGTGGGGAGATTTTTGGTAGCGATAAAGATTTCCTTTTAGGAATTTTGCAAACACAATGTTGCATTTATATGAATATACATGTAGATACGGATTCTAATATGGCTGCCTTTAAATTATCCAATTAATTATGAACCAACTATTTAGTTTGAAATGTTACAGCTTCAGGAAAATTTTCAATTCTTAGGTTGCTCAGAATGATAGCATCACAGACACATGGGCTTACCCATGATTTTTGTTTCGGTGAATGTTTAAAAATAAAGAGAATCATTTACATATGCATTTTACGTATACACACACAAAAACAAATTTAAAAAACCCAGAATGGTCCTTAGGCATGAGTTAAACACAAGTTCTGACTGAAAAATGGCTATGGAAATTTCCCCTAGCATTTAGAAAAGCTGTTCTCTAGTGCAGAGGAAATAATATACCATGGTATCATATGTTCTTTTCTGATAAAGGAAGCAACTACCGAAAGCTTTTGTTTGTTCAAAGTAACCAGTGCTATTGATGCACCCCCCAACAATTCTCTCAATACTACTTTCAAAACAAATGTATCAAACTTGATTTATTAGATGTAGTTATTTCTTCACATTAGTAAATCAAAAACCAAGCCCCAGATTGTGTGTGTATATATAAATATATATAAAAAACAATGCACACAATTATTGAGCTTCATCTTCTGGACAAGAATGCCAAGTTAGTCTCTCTTCATAAAAAGCAATTACAATTTGAGGACACTTCATATTTGCTTCTTTTGCCAGCACCAAATCTGCCTCATCTGAATCTTTCCATTTCATAAGAAACATTAATTCTCCACTGCTATCCGTGGCACCAATTATTCTTTCAGGATCAAGACCTCTGGCAAAGCCTCTTGGTTTGTCAGCACCATCTCTTTTTTTCTTTGATTTGCTATCGTCAGATTCACTGTCAGATAAAGATTTTCTTTTTGTACCATCTTTTTCTTTACCAGCTCTTTGAGAATTAAGAAATGCTTCAGGGAGACTCGCCGTGACATGGGCCTAAGCCACCGCGACTCGGGCGTCTGGACAGCTCGGACCCTCGGGCCAGGCAGGTGCCGCCCCTCAGAGGGTGGGCCAGGGCCAAGGCGCCCACCCGCGCGGCCCCCCACCGTGGGCCGGAGCCGAGTCGCCGCCCCGCCTGCTGGGGGACGGTGGGCCGGAGCTGCGGGAGCCGGGGGACCCCACGCTGGCTGCGTGCAGGAGAGGAGGGAGGAGAAACTTTGCCCTTTATTGTTTTTAGCCGTTAAGTGCAAGGAACTCTGTGTTGGAAGGAAAAATGTCCTTCTTCAATTTCCGTAAGATCTTCAAGTTGGGGAGCGAGAAGAAGAAGAGGCAGTACGAACATGTGAAGAGGGACCTGCTCCCCGAGGAGTTTAGGGAGATTATAGGAGAACTGGATGACGGAGCCTTTGGGAAAGTGTACAAGGCCCAGAATAATGAGACCAGCGTTTTAGCTGCTGCAAAGGTGATTGACACCAAATCTGAAGAACTTGAAGACTACATGGTTGAAATTGATATATTAGCATCTTGTGATCACCCAAATATAGTCAAGCTTCTAGATGCCTTCTATTATGAGAATAATCTTTGGATCCTTATTGAATTTTGTGCAGGTGGAGAAGTAGATGCTGTGATGCTTGAACTTGAGAGACCATTAACTGAGTCCCAAATACAAGTAGTTTGCAAACAGACTTTAGAGGCATTGAACTACTTACATGATAATAAAATCATCCACAGAGATCTAAAGGCTGGCAACATTCTTTTTACTTTAGATGGAGATATTAAATTGGCAGATTTTGGAGTATCAGCTAAAAACACGAGGACAATTCAAAGAAGAGATTCCTTTATTGGCACACCATATTGGATGGCTCCTGAAGTAGTCACGTGTGAAACATCTAAGGACAGACCCTATGACTACAAAGCTGATGTTTGGTCCCTGGGTATTACTTTAATAGAAATGGCTGAGATAGAACCACCTCATGATGAATTAAATCCAATGGGAGTGCTGCTAAAAATAGCAAAATCTGAGCCCCCTACTGAGCACAGCCATCAAAATGGTTTTCAAATTTTAAGGACTTTCTAAAGAAATGCTTGGAAAAGAATGTGGATGCTAGGTGGAATACATCTCAGCTACTGCAGCATCCCTTTGTTACTGTTGGTTCCAATAAACCAATCTGAGAATTGATTGCAGAGGCAAAGGCTGAAGTAACAGAAGTTGAAGATGGTAAAGAGGAAGATGATGATGAGGAAGCAGAAAATTCTCTGCCAATACCTTCAGATAAGCATGCCTCCTCTGATCTTAGTATTGCCACCTCTGAAGAAGACAAACTTTCACAAAATGCGTGTATTTTGGAATCTGTCTCAGAAAAGACAGAATGTAATACTTCTGAAGATAAATTCAACAACAAATTTCTTATTGAAAAATCTACCACTGGTGAACCTGAAAAGGCTATGGATAGAATTAATGAACTTGTTGATGATGCTCATTTAGAAGCTATGGCTGAACTCCATAATAGAACAACAGTAATCAAAGAGAATGGGAGAGAGAAGAGACCTGAGTCTGAAAATCTACCTGATACAAGAAACCAAGAAACTGTGAACACTAATTCAGTCAGTGAAGGAAAAGAGAATAATGCAGTGATAACTTTAGAAACAAACATTGAAGATAATCTAAAATCTGAGGAAGAAAGGGATCAGGAAGAGAAACAGACATTTGAAAATAGGCTTATAAAATCTGAAGAAATTAAAGATACTGTTATTCAAACAATAGATTCAGTTACTCAAGAGACTGCAGAAAAAGAGGAAGATATTCAAGCAATTGATAGTGAAGTTGGCCTTAAAAAGGAAGACAGCCAAGAGAAATTAGGAAAAGATGACAAAACTCAAAAAGATGTCATCAACGATACAAGTAATGTGGTAGAAATAAACGAGGGAGTAGATGTTCAGAAGGTTGTTGAAAACAGTGCTGAGGATACTCAGAGTAATGATGGGGAAGAAGTGATTGAAGTAGACCAGAAATTAATAAGGAAGCCTGAGGAGGATCTTGAGGCTGGTGGTACTAAGGAAGTTTCTATTAAAGAAATAGTTGAAACTAATGAGATAGATCAAAAATCTGTAGAAGGTAAAAATAAGGAACAATTAATAAACAGTTCAGAGAACATATTGGAGACCAGTGAAGAACTAGGGACAAATGAGGTTGAAGAAATTACTGAATGAAGTAGCACAGAAAAAACAGGTTGGAAATGTAGTGATTGATGCTGACCAAAAGACTTTAGGAGGTGAAACTCAGGATGTTCATAAAGCCACTACTCAGATAGATACAGAGGAAAAAGAAATGCCATGTGAAGTGCCAATTAAAACAGAACCTCAGGTTACTGCAGTTTCACAGCCCAGTAAACCTCAGCCTGTTCTAATACCCAGTATTAATATCAACTCTAGAGATGCAGAAAATAAAGGAGAAATCAGTGCTTTGTCAAAAAATGAAACCATGCTGCTTCCAGAATCTGAGAATCAAAAGGAACATGATGCTGATTCAGGCACTGGTTCTACTGCTGATAACAGCAGCATTGACTTGAATTTATCCGTCTCTAGCTTCCTCAGTAAAACTAAAGACAGTGGATCAATATCTTTACAAGAAACAAGAAGACAAAAGAAAACATTGAAGAAAACATGCAAATTTATGGTTGATGGTGTAGAAGTGAGTGTAACAACGTCAAAGACAGTTACAGATAGTGATTCCAAAAGTGAAGAATTGAGGTTTCTTAGATGTCAGGAACTTCGGGAATTAAGATTTCTTCAAAAAGAAGAGCAACGAGCCCAACAACAGCTTAATAGTAAACTGTAGCAACAACGAGAACAAATTTTCCGGCGCTTTGAGCAGGAAATGATGAGTAAAAAGCGGCATATGACCGGGAAATCGAGAAATTAGAAAACCAGCAGAAACAGACTATTGAACATCTGGAACAAGAACACACAAATCGCTTGCAGGATGAAGCCAAACGCATCAAAGGAGAGCAAGAGAAAGAGCTGTCCAAATTTCAGAACATACTAAAGAACCGAAAGAAGGAGGTTATAAATGAAGTGGAGAAGGCACCCAAAGAGCTGAGAAAAGAGCTCATGGAATGCAGGAAAGAGGAACTTGCAGAAAGCCAGCATGCTCAAGAACAAGAGTTTGTTCAGAAGCAACAATAAGAATTAGATGGCTCTCTGAAAAAGATCATCCAACAACAGAAGGCAGAGTTGGCCAATATTGAGAGCAAGTGCCTGAATAACAAGCAACAGCTCATGAGAGCTCGAGAAGCTGCAATTTGGGAGCTTGAAGAACGACACTTACAAGAAAAACACCAACTGCTCAAACAGCAACTTAAAGATCAATATTTCATACAAAGACATCAGCTACTTAAGCGCCATGAGAAGGAAACAGAACAAATGGAGCATTACAGTCAATGACTTATTTGAGGAACTGAAAAACAGGCAGACTCAAGAAAGAACAATATTACCCAAGATTCAACACAGTGAAGCTAAGACTCGAATGGCCATGTTTAAGAAAAGTTTGAGAATTAACTCAACAGCTACGCCAGATCAGGACTGTGACAAAATTAAACAGTTTGCTGCACAAGAAGAAAAGAGGCAGAAAAACGAGAGAATGGCTCAGCATCAGAAACATGAAAATCAAATGCGGGATCTTCAGTTGCAGTGTGAAGCCAATGTCTGAGAACTGCCTCAGCTGCAGAATGAAAAATGCCACCTGTTGGTTGAGCATGAGACACAGAAACTAAAGGAGTTAGATGAGGAACACAGCCAAAAATTAAAGAAGTGGAGAGAGAAATTGAGACCTAGGAAAAAGACACTGGAAGAAGAGTTTGCCAGGAAACTCCAGGAACAGGAAGTGTTCTTTAAAAGGACTGGGGAGTCTGAATGCCTTAACCCATCAACACAGAGCCGTATTTCTAAATTCTATCCTATTTCTAGCTTGCATTCCACTGGATCATAACATGGGAAGCATTCTGTGCTTGAGTTGGCTTTTTAAATATGTCATTCTATTCTCTTCATCTTCTGCCACTGTCTATATCAAATAGCTCATGAAGACAATCACCTGCCTCACCTTCTAGGTGTTTTTTTGTTTTTAGTTTTGGGCTTTTTTTTTTTAAAGCAAAGATGAAGGGAAAACAAACTAAGACAAATGCTGGGCCATGCTGGCAAAGTAGCATCTTGCAGTAATTCCTTAAGGTGATTTTGTATATTAATCTTAAAAATTGTATTCTTTAGACACTGTTACCTGAAAAATTATTAAGAGAAATAATGTTTAAAGTTATTAAAAAAAACTGTTATGTCACTAAGTATTAATAAATGTCTTTTTACCTGTCCTAACTTCTCAGTGATGCCTAAATTCTATAGCTGAAGTTCTGCTGTAGAGGATTGAAATGATTTTCTTTTGGTGAATCAGCTCTCATAAAAAAGCTATGAGTTGCTCAAAATGTTCTATTGATTCAGTGAATAAATATATTTTATCTTTAAATAGGAACAAACTCTTTTAAAAGAGAGAAATTATTTCAGTAATTTATTGAAAGTAACCTATTTAGGCATGAGCTAATAATTGAGGGTGCTAGTTTTATTAAGATAGTGCCTAAAACACTAAATTTTAATCAAGTCTAAGATAGGATTTTCTTTTTGATCAACAGAGACATAACATCCTTAGCATTAAACATTATTGTGTTAAAAATCTTGCTCCTGTTACCATTTGATGGAAATTTTCATCCTAAAATATATGTTGTACAGAATTTGGAAGACAAAAAAAAAAAATAAAAGTAGCTTTTAGATGTGCAAACTGGAAATGTAAAACACCAAACTAAAAGTAAGATAGATTTAGCCATCTCAGTTTATTTTCTAAAATAATACATGAGTTAAATGACTTCCCTCCATCTTAGTGAATTCTGTTCGTTCAAAACTCTATGAGAAGCTTGCAGGCTCTAAGTTATATTTATAAATATATTTTCTGAAATTAATTTTAAAAAGCATTTGTTCAGAATACTTTTTTTAAAGGATTTAAATATTTAGGCAAATGTCAGGAATGACTTTTCATTGTTTTGAAATGAGGCAACTTACATTTTGGTGTTATTTTGTTTCATATTTAAATTATTTACTTTGAATGGGAAAAGCCTGAAACCTTTATCATGTGGTTGCTGATATGTGTAATTATTAATGAAATGTTCATTCTCAGTCCCTTTTGAGGCTTAGAATTTCAACCATGTGTCAGGTCAAACAGTATTATGAACTGGACTTTGGTGTGTGAGACAGCACACTTGTAAATGATGCTTGTTGCCTGCCATTTACAACCTATTCTCTCTTAAGAGTGCTAGGTACTAAATTGTAGAAGTTTGTTTTTAGTTGTATTACTTTTGAGGCTGGTAAAAAATTTAAATGCAACTTTGTGGGAACACTGACTTATACTAAGAAAATGTAAATGTCTGTAGCACTTTCTTGCAGTTAATTTGAAAACTTTAGATGCTGAACCTTATTTTGTCAGTGGTTTAGATGATTTAAAAATGTATGTGTGATTTTAATTTTGTAATTGTTTTGACAAGCATAATTTACTTGGACAACTTTGTAGGTAGCCTTAACTTCTGGCCAAGTTTGTTTTTTATATAAATATATATACATATATCATCACTTATCACATGTATGTGTTACTATATACAAAACTCTTTGAATGCTTTATTCTCAAATGTTGGGTTGAAAAATGTTTTTAAAGCCTCTTGAAATATATACCTTTATAAAGTAATATTCAGGATGATGGAAATTATTTATATTGTTATGATAAAAATGACAGTGTATTTAATGATTTATTTGAAGAGGGAGTGGGAGGAAGGTTCTCACAACCACTTTCTCCTTTGAAATTTTCAGTTTATTAACTTCTTAAAAATGAATACTTTAGACAGTAGGTATTTTTTCAGTATCATTGAAATGATACCCTGAGTGGTAAAGTTTGTGGCACCTAATTAATTTGGTCTGAATATTTGATGCTTTCCCTTTCAGTTTGACATTCAGAGTATTGACTCAAGGAGAGAGGCTCAGAGTGGCATGGTTGATGCTCTGGGCAAAGTTATTAGCGACTCGCATCTCCCGTAAAACTGCCTTTTGGATTCAGTGTGTGTGCTTGAGTTCTCTTTCAAACATGACCATATTCATATGGGTGCAAGACTATACAATGATACCTATATAGAGGTGAAGCATTCATTTTCATACTTAAAGTTACATAAATCTTTTCAAAAAGTGTTTTGTTATAGAATATAGTGTTTGTACCCATACTGGCCCACCTCTTCTTAGGCCCTATATTCAAATAGATAATAGTGATCATTCTTTCTTGCATGAAGTGTAGGTAGGGAGTGGATGAGGGGCACAGACTTTGAAATCTAAGAGTACAGTCAAATTTCTTCCTGATTTGGTTGATTTGTTGCTGTGGCAGAATGTGCCATGAAATGCATAAAAGAACTTCTCCATATGTGCACCCTAATCAGTCCCCTCTCCTCCTTTTCCTGAGTGCTGTGAGCACACCAGAGCTCCACACTTCTGTAGGTCCAGCTCCTAGAGCTTGGGGCACCAGGCTGCCTTTCCTAGTCCTGCCAACTATAAGGTATGAATTGCTGAATTAGCTGCTATTTTATGTGGAGTCACATTAAGCTTTTTCTTACCCTTCTCTATGGGGAAGCTATAGGGTGGGTAAGGAGGAAGTTTAGAGTGCTTTTACTTTCCTGAAAATGTTAGAACTTTCCTGTTACAGGACACAGCAAATTGTAATTAAATATAAACCAGAACCAGAGCTACCTCTAAGTAGTATTTCCTCAAGCACAAAGCTCTCAGGCCTATGGGACCCACTTTAATAGAGAGCCTCTGATGTCTTGAGCACCAGTGAGTTTCAGAAGTGACTATTTTTTGTACTCTTCTAGTTTCTTCGTATACACACTTTTTCCCATTCCACACTGTGCTTAAATGACAGACTTCTGAGAAGCCAAATTCTGTCAAAGTATTAGCTAGAGATGTTGATTAAAGGCAAACCTAGACTGAAGTGGAAGAAGAGTATTCCAGTTCTAACAGTCTTTTGATTAAATAAATAAATTCTTTCCTGGGAAATGACTTTTTTATAGGAAATGGGATGATATTTTAAATGCTTTTCTTAAGTTGAAGGCACAACAGTTAATGCCTCTATTGTTGCTATTCTGTGGCTGATGTGCTTTTGATAAAGCTTCAAAATTTCTGCTATTAAGCCTAGGATAGAGTGTTTTACCAGTTTTAAATGTTGGCTGCAGCTTTTTGTTGATCCTTCTCTGATTTGCAGTGTAATGAGTTCATAAGCTAAATTTTCAGAAAGAATTTTGTTTCAAATTATGCCTCTTGTCTATCTGAGAGCAACATGTCTTTTCAATCATGAGATTGACACACAAAAAATAAAGTTATTTCTTAATCTAAAAAAAAAAAAAGAAATGCTTCAATTAACTCTGGACAATCCAAATTTTCTTCAGGTTCCCAAGTGTTGTCAGCATCTGTAAATCCCTTCCACTTCAGGAAATACTCCACTTTCCCATTTACTACACGTTGATCCAATACTTTTTCCACCACAAATTCTTCAGGCTCTGCCTCTTCAACCTTTTTACTCTTCCCATTCTGTTTCTTTCCCATTTTTGGCAATACAGTTTTATTGGAGGCCATTTTTTTTTTTTTTTTTTTTTTTGAGACAGAGTCTCGCTCTGTTGCCCGGGCTAGAGTGAGTGCCGTGGCGTCAGCCTCGCTCACAGCAACCTCAGACTCCTGGGCTTAAGCGATCCTCCTGCCTCAGCCTCCCGAGTAGCTGGGACTACAGGCATGGCCACCATGCCCGGCTAATTTTTTCTATATATATTTTTAGTTGTCCAGATAATTTCTTTCTATTTTTAGTAGAGACGGGGTCTCGCTCTTGCTCAGGCTGGTCTCGAACTCCTGACCTCGAGCGATCCTCCCGCCTCGGCCTCCCAGAGTGCCGGGATTACAGGCGTGAGCCCCCGCGCCCGGCCTGGAGCCGTTTGTTACTGCAGACTTGAAGAGCTATTATTCACCGCCTCCGAGCGGCTCCGGGTCGCGGTCTACAGCGTCTCTCAGAAACATCTTTGTATAGACGAGCTCAGCTGGGTGGGGACGCGCTGGTCCTCATTCTGCAGGCGAGGTGAGTGGCTGGCCGAGGCTCCAGTGACTCGTCAACCCTCCCTGGGAGCAGGCCCGACCGCGTGGTTCCTGGGTTCGTGTCCATCACCGACTTTTCCGCTCAAGCGCTGGCGTCTCAGACAAGGCGAAGCCACCGGGGACGGGGGTAGGGAGACCGGCTGTGAAAGCGTCTCCACCCGGCTGACTTGTGTGTCGGCAGTCTGCAGGGACACACGGTTTGGACAGCCGTGTGACAGCCTTCACACCAAAGGGGTCCAGCCTTCACTGAGTGTGCGCACGTTCTCATTCACCCCTGAGAAAACCCGTTAAATATGTTCTAAATCCCCATCTACAGACGTGGAAATGGCAGCTTTGCGTCTTCAGTAACCTGCCCAAGGTCACACCAGTGGGACGCTGTGGAGTCCCAGTTTAAGCCCGTTGTCTGGTGTGGGGTCTGTGTCCCTCCCACTGCCTCCCTCGAGTCCCCTCTCCTCCTGCCATGTGTGCCTGCTGTCTGCAGGGCCACATGCTGCTTATCTGGAACCAGGAGAAGAGCTGTTGTCTTCCCAGGGACCTGACAGTGGATGATGTCCCCCAGGACAAGGAAGTCCAGGTAGACAAGGGAGCGACATGGGTGGGAATAGAGGCAGTGGCCCCTGGCCCCTGGCACTGAGGAGACTGGAGGAGCTGTGTCCGCAGGAGGCTGCTGGCCTCCTGCTGCAGGGCTGCCCCGCGCTGGTGCCTTCTGGGCCTGGCGATGGTCTAAACCTGCCACGGCCACTCTGGAGGGAGGCTGAGGCCGGAGGATCGCTTGCACCCAGGAGCTTGAGTCCAGCCTGGGCAACGTAGCGAGACCCCGTCTCTATGTACATCATGATCTTCCTGTCCCTGGTTGCAAACTCCTGGCAGGCGAGTGCTGCTCCTCTTTCTTTCTGAGCTCATTTCCGAACCCGCCTCTGCTCTCTCCGAATGAGAAAGAGGAGGACGCTTCTCCGTACCGACGTGCCCACACTGGAGCACACTTATCGACCCCCGGGGCCGCCCCTCGGTTGAGGGTGGAGGGAGAAGCTCCCCCAGAGACACAGGGGACTCTGCTCCAGACAGGCTTCCCTGCTCAGGAGACTGTTGACAGTGTTGACGACAGCACTGTTCCTGCCAGCCAGGACACACTTCCTGCCTCCCTCTGCTCGCCGTGTATTATGCACCTCCTGTATACCAGGGCCTGTTACAGGCCTTGAAGATACAAAGACAAATTTTAAAATGCTTCTGCCTGAAAGAGCCATGGCTTCTAGTAGATTCCCTGTCGTAGGCCTTAGCTACGGCTGTGTTGCATGGAGTAAAATGCGTTTTTCATAATCTGTGTTTTCTCAGGCCACAGCAAAGGAGGCTAAAAATAGGGCTACTCTGACAGCAGCGAAGAACATTTTCCTGGTCCTCATCTCCACCTGCTGTTGTTAGAACTCCAACCCCTGGGCGTCCTCCAGGAGGATCTCCTGTGGACTGTGGATGAACACCATTCTTTCTTTCTTTCTTTCTTTCTTTTTTTGAGGTCACAAAAAGAATTTTAATAGTAGCTAATAAGGACAATTACCTCTTAGTACTCATCAAAAACATGGCTTTCCCGCTCAGATTACAACCAGACAGAATTAACGTCTCACTGCGTCAGTTGTTCCTGCATGTTAATTATCAATACAGAGGAAAGTGAAACAGGGTACAATATATAAAAAATAACATATATGTGTACACGTATATACACAAAAACATATACACATATGTATACATAGTTCACATTTCCCAGTCAAGTGTTCAGAAAAACTAAAATAAAACAAACGCAAATATAACTTATTTGGTCTTGGAGAGGTATACATTCTACACATACATGCATGCATATATATATACATATATATATGTATATACCTTCATATATATATATATATATGTAATGCCTACACGCATGTTAGCACACTGGTATACACACGCAAGCATGTCTACTCGCTTGTCTATCACATGCTACACCAGCTCGATTTTTCAGATGGTCATTCAAGTTTCACCTTTGTTCTGGGCTGTCTCTACTTTGTTTTCTGTCAACTGCCAAGCCGTGTTCTATCAACACTTTACGCAGTGGGCCACGCCAACAGGAAGGCCGGGATCAATATGCAGGCTGCAGTCTGGGTGCTGTCGCCTGCCCAGCAGCGTGGCCCGGCGTGGGCAGGGAGTGCAGGACACGTCCTCCCTCATCCGTAGGAGGGCAGCCCAAACAGCTCGGGCCGGAAGTCCTGCAGGGAATCCAGCATCGGCGTGGCCTTTGCCGTCAGGTCGCGGCTCAGGGGTCCGTCTGGAGCCGTGACCGCCTGCATCCCGGCTGCCAGGGCCGCCTGCAGCCCGTTGGGAGCATCTTCAAAGACAAGGCCCTGCTCCACGGGAGGAGGCGGGGACAACGTCTTGGCACAAGCCAGGAATATGTTGGACTCCGGCTTCCCGCTCTTCACTCCCGGGTCGTCTCCCAAAACGAGGTGACGAAACAAACCAAAGAATTCCTTGTTCCTGCTTGTCTTCATCTCGAGTGACGCAGACCCGGAGCTGGCGGCGGCAGAGGGTATGTTGTGTTTCCGCAGGTGGCGGACGAGTTTTTAGCCCCTGGCATGAGTGCGGCCGTGGGGACAGCTCCTTTAACGTCGCTTGGCTTTCGTCCCGCGGCTCCTCCTTGGACGCGGGGGGTCAAGACGTCTGTGACGATCTGCGCGGCCTCCGGCGCCTTCTTACCCTGACCAGGGACTGCACGTCCCAGGTGTGATTCCTCCCAGAGCGGCCACATGTTTCTCGAAACACCACTGAACACAGCCGTGCAGTACCCAGAAGAAGGCTGTGCGTGTCACAGAGGAGGCGGGTGACGGGGCGCAGCATGGTGCCGCCTTCTCGGTCTAAACACCGTCCTTTAGTCACCGCCCGGAGCTGGCCTTCGCCGCCCCCGACCCCGGGGTCTTGTTCCGACCTGGGTTCATACAGGCGCAGGGCCCAAGAGGAGGAGGAATCAGGTGCCTGGTGGCACCTCCACTTGTCGCCAGCCACCTGGGCCAGCACCTGCCAGAAGGGGCCCGGGAGCGCCACGCTGGCCCTTCCTAGATTGGCTGTTTGACCCCAGAAGGCTCTGAGCCCTCCGAGAGTCGCGGGCCACCAGCAGTGCTGCTGAGGCGACATGGTGCAGGCAGCAGAGGCGACAAGAGTAGACGGGAAGGCAACTTCCAAACTGCAGTGGCACAGAGGAAGTTCTCCAAGGCGGGTCTGAAAGTCCCACATGAGTATTTGCTGCGTGTCGGGGATGCGCCGGACCCCACACGCCCCTGTGACGTCTCAGCTCCCAGCAGCGACACAAAGGCTCTCAGGAGCCCCGTGGTGACTCCAAAATGTAACACGCGAGCGGACACACCCCTGTTTAAAATCAGCATTTTTCTGAAGTTTTTTTTATTGGACTGAGGGCTCTTTTTTCTCACTTAAAACCTCTTCTTCCCATAGCACTGGGGCCTGGGGAACAAAACCTAGTGCCGGTGCCCCGGCCCTGGGTGACACGCAGGAGGGTGGCAGGTGGGGGGGGTGCTCTTCACTTCTTCTGCCTCCCAGGGGGTCTGTAACCCTGGAACCCGGGACACCCCGGTCCCCTCTCCCTTGCTGGCTCGGGTGGCACATCCCACATCCAAAGCAGCGATAGCTGTGGACTGACGTGGGACACCTTTTCTACACGCTGTCAGCTGAGCCAGCTGGGTGGGGACACACGTTGGGGAAAGAATCGCGGTTGGGGAATCAGCAGACAGGGCCGGCACTGCCGACTATCGATCATCTGTGGGATTCTGGGGGATGCTGAAGTCCCCGCAAGCCTCAGTTTCCATCTGTGAAATGGGGACAACACACATTGGACAGGCTGTGCCAGGATGAAATGAGATAACGTGGGAGAAAACCCGAGACTTGTATCAACGTGCTGGAAGGATCCAGAAATTTCTAGCCTAACACACACCCTCAGCACAACACACACACCACACATCACACTCACCACACACTCATACACCACACATCAAACACACAGCACAGCACACTCATCACACTCATACACCACACATTGCACACACCACACACCACACTCATCACACACATTCCACACGCCACACAGCACACTCATCACACGCATTCTCACACCACACACCACACTCATCACACACAAACATACACCACACATCACACACCACATACCACACTCATCACACACACCACAGATCACACTCATACACACTCATATACCACACAATATAGACACCACACACCACATGCATCACACACCACACTCATACACATGCATACACCACACATCACACACACCACACACCACACTCATCACACACTCATACACCTCACATTACACACACCACACACCACACTCATCATAGACAAATACACCACACATTACACACAGCACACACCAGTCATCACACACACTTATGCACCACACATCACACACACCACACTTAAGACTCATACACACTCATACACCACAGATTACACACACCACACACTACACTCATCACACACACCACACCTCACACTCATCACACACACTATATACCACACATTACACACACCACACAGCACACTCTTCACACACCCTCATACACAACACATTACACACACCCCACATCACACTCATACACATACACACACCCATACACCACACATTACACACACGACACACCACACTCATCACACACTCATACACCACACATCACACACACCGCACGCCACACTCATACACACACCACACGGGCTCTCGCTCATGCACATGCTCCGAGCCGTCCCTGTGTGTCACTTGCCAGCGCACCGTGAGTTGGGAGCATTTTTCAAAGTCCAAGACAGGCCTGGTGGTGGTGCAGGGGCGGGCTGAGGGGCTGTCCCCCGCCCCCGTGGGAAGGTCCGTGGGCTCTGAAGCCCCCCCCACGGAGGGAACTCGGGTCACCGGCGTGTGCGTTGGAGCCGGTGGCCCTTGCCCCCGACGGGCCTTGGTCGCGGACAACAGCAGCTGAGTGAGGCGGCGGCGCCTGTGCCGACTCCCGGCCCTGCGCCCCCCACACCGAGGCCTGCCACCTGGTCCCGTGCGGGGACAGGGACCTCCCACTCCCCCAGGCTGGCAGCACCCAGCTGCCTATTCCTAGAGGATGGTCTTTCGTCTGGAAGATGCATCACTTGTGGAACGAGAGGCCGGTACACTCTGTGTCACGGAGAAGCAGGGACAGAAAGCAAAGGCTGCTGTCGCCCCGCCCCCTTGTCTCTCTCAGCCGCGCTGCCAGCAGCCTGGGACACGCGATGATCCCAGCGTCACCGAGGCTGTCTCTTTCCTTAATGCCACACGTACGTTTCACACTTTTAAAAGAGAAACCATGTCACTGTGATGGCCCCGGCGCCTCCCGTGCGAGCTCCCGTAACGCTGTGCTCGGGCCACAAACCCCTGCCGGGGACAGTGTCCCTCATGGTGACTCCCGGGAGGCCACGGAAGGCTCTGGTGCGAGTCCCCGCAGCACGGGAGTCCGACGCGGTTAGAAGCCAAAGTGCCCCCGGAGAGGACGTAGCACCGGAAACACCTGGTGACACGAGGCCGTGGGGCCGCTGGAGGCCGAGAGCGGGCCCAGCTGACACTCGGGGACGCGTCCCCGCTGCGTGAGATGCGTCCGTGCCAGACTGCGGGACGCGCGTTGCGGGGACCGCGGGCTCCGTGCCGGGTTCATCCGCAGCTCCAGCAAAGCCCAGGGAAGAGACGGGGGCAGAGGAAGGACTCGGGCCTCCTCCTGCCCGACTAACGACGCTGCAGCCGGAGCGGCTCCCGAGAGTCCGGCCGGAGCTCTGCGACCTCAGGAGGCCGGCAGGTACTCGTTGCTGGACAGACCCCTCTGCTGGTCTTATTGCAGACACACACGGTGCCTGCCCCCGCCGGCCAGCCCCCAGTGTGGCCCCGTCAGAAAACACAGGACAGTAAACCCAGATGGATGGTCTGTCGGGGAGCGACGCTGTCGTCCCTTTGGTCGTTCTCCTGCCAGCTGTGCCCTTCATTGAAACTGGGCACAGACTGAGTGGCCTCCGCCAGGCCGCCGGGCACAGGGACCGGAGGCTGCTGCTTTCCTTCCTGCCCTCCCCCTGCCCAAGGTGGGGCAGACAAAGGGAAACCCTGCTTGGTGTGGGCCGATCGGTCACCAGTTTCACACCAGCCTGGCGGGCCCGGGTGAAATTTCACAGTTAGCAGACGCGCTTCTGGTCATTCGTCAGGACCTCAGTGTGCTCTTGCAACGGACACCCCCAATTTCCAGATGCTCCACGTAGGGGAGTCACACGACGGCTGGGAGGCAGGAAAGGTGAGGCTGGTCCATCCGGGTTCAAGTGTGTTAACACGTGAAAAATGAAGAAGGCCAGGGGTTTAGACACCCAGCCAGGAGAAGAGCACTGACTGCAGCAAAAGGTGACTCCATGGGCTGAGTTATGTCCCCTAAAAATCACGTGTTGCCTTCCTAACCCCACAGGAATGTGAATGTATTTGGAGATAGTGTCTTTAAAGAGGTAATTAAGTTGAAATGAGGACATCAGGGTGGGCTAACCCAATCTGACTGGTGTCCCTATAAAAAGAGATTGGGACACAGACACACATAGAGAGACCAGGTGAGGATGCAGAGAGAAGACGGCGTCTGCAAGCCCAGGAGAGAGGCCCCGGAGGAACCCAACCCTGCTGGCACCTTGGTCTCACACTTCCAGCCTCCAGAGTCATGAGAAAATAAATGTTTGTTGTTTAAGGCCCCCAGTCTGTGGTACTTCGCCATGGCAGCCCCGGCAGACTAGCACAGAGACCCTAGTATTGCTCGAGGAACGTTGTCCTTTGTAGCGGGGGACGCGTCATGACTTACAGCAGGTGCTCACGCCTGGTGGCTCTTGGCATCCTCACCGCAGGCCTGAAGGGCAGGTCAGGAATTATTACAGGGCTTCAGCCCCTTATCCAAAACCACTGGGGACAAATGTACTTGGATTCCAGAATTCCTCAGATTTCAGGAAGATCATGCATGTATACACCATGCGTTACCTAACACACTGAGTGCGTCTGCCAGGGCACCCACAGTTAAACACACGGCCACTTCTGAAATGAAACAGAACCACATGTGTGTGGAGATATCTACAGATACGTATTTGCACTAAAAAGGATACATAAAGCATACATGTAACCTCATATTTGTTCAGGTCAGATTGTGCCACCAAATGAGTTAGTGTCAAGTGGATAAAGACTTGTTTGGGTTGGGGGATTTTGGAAATACACACAGGGTGTTACAGACTTGCCTAATTCTCCCACCCTCACCTTCCGAATTCAACTTTCAAAGAAGAAGAAACCAAGACTCAGGGGAAAAGCCCCTCATTAGGGATCACCTGGCTCACGGAAGCCCAGCTGGGCTCTTAACTTCTGCCTCCTAACTCCGAGGTCCAAGGTCCGGTTCTTTCGATGTGAACCCAGAGGGCCTCCCTGCAGGGCTCGCCCACCGGCAGCTCCTTGCAAACGCCCCCTCCCACCTGCTCCGCCCTCCCCCTCCATCCTGGCTCTGCAGCCTTTCCGGCTCCACCCGGGCACTTGGCGGCCGTTCATAGACATCATCTTCCAGGCTCCCTTCCCTGACCTCTCAGAGTCTCATAGTTTCAGGACTGGAAATGACTTTGAAGATCATTTCTGGAAGAGTAGCCTGCTAACTTTTTTAAAGAATCAAATGTTTTATTTTTCCACTGTAATCACACATCTCAGATTATCAGACAGGTACAAGCAGAGCTGCTCCTGCGAGCCTGGGCTCCTCCTCCCCTAACCAGCCAGAGAGACCCGAGGGGCCTGGGCAGAGCTCTGCGGATCCTTGAAATACAGTCTGACACCCTCTGGTGTGGCAGGACGCTGTTATACTATGGGACAGAAAAAAATGAGATCCACCAGGGGACAAAGGCAGCCAAAGTTTACAAGATGCTCACTAGTTATTGCCAATCTCATTGCAGAGTCACAAACTGAGGCCCCAAAAGGACTGGGAAAAACCAAGTGCAGACAGACTGCGGCCGGCAGCAGCACAGCAGTTAGCCTGCCTTGCAGACCTACGTTCCTGGCATTCCATGCCCCTTCATATGCTAAATGAAAGAGCAAGGTGTACTGTTTGGAAAGCTGCCCAAAGGTGTCCGGGGCTGAGGAGACTTGTGCTCGGGAATTCTTAGCAGCAGTGGTTTGCGTAACATGAACCCCGAACTCCAATGCCTACCCTAGGCCGCAAATGTTCATAATAATTCGGTGACTTCTGAGTTAACTGAACGTAAAGAAACCCCAAAATATGTTATGTAAGAGAGATTTTTGTTTCTCTGCTCTAGAATCTGCCAAATGGAACTTGTTCAAACTTCCTGTATTAAAAAAAGAATCCCTTCTAGACTAAGATCCAAAATGCAGGAGTTCAATCCAAAAAGGATAAATTTTAAAAGGTCATGATCCTGGGAACTACTGGATTATAGTGAGAATTGAAGTTTTCATGGCATGAAAAAAAATCTAAGAATAGTATATATTTTGGAGACGTTTCACCAAAAAACTTTGACCATCTCTTTGAGTTTTCCAAAAGCGACCCCTATCTTTTCCTTTGCTGTCTGGATTCCATTATGAGGGTCACCTCTGTGTTTGAGGACAGCTCCAGGGACTTCAAAATTTGGTCAGCTACTGTCTGAAAGTGAGATAATGACTATAAAATTGTCCTTCCACATTCATCGCCCCTCGCTCTCGATGACAGAATCCCTGGGCATTAGCAGGGCTCCCGTCTGCTTGTGTAGACATGACATTTCTCAGCCTCCCTGACCATAGTGTGGCCATCGAGTGAAGCCTGGGAGAAGGATACAGGTAGAAGGGACCCTGGGCAAGTCCTGAGGCCCATTATTAGAAGGACGGCGCCTGCCCCTCAGTGACCCCTGCTTTATGTGACTGAGAACAGCCCCCCAGGCCTCTGCAAAGGAACTGGGTCCTGGATGACACCCTGCAGCAGCATGACCCAGCTCTGGGCCACACATTTTCAGGCCTCTGTGTTATAGCAACTCTGCCACTAACTGACATGAGAAATGACATGTGGGTGTGATGACTGCCAGCAACAGTGTCCAAGGCATTTTTCCAGAGAGACAGTTGGGCCTGTAATGGCCACACAGGGTCCCAGATGCCCAGTGGCGAGCCCTATACCCCTCTGTCCCTTGTTGACCTGGGAATGGGCCACCTCCTGCCTGGGGCTGACGGGGTGAGGCTGCAGGCATGAAGTCCCTGGCCTGACAGTCACAGGCCCACAGGTGTTGCTGGGCCGGGCTGCAGACAGGAGGACAGGAGGGCCTGGGCAGTGCTGCAGACAGACCTGGCCTGTGCCTGGCATACTGGGGATGTCCAGTCAGGACTGGTTAAAACATCCTTTTGCCGTAGCGCCCCCCCTTGCTGTCAACAGGCACTGCCAGCTTGTCCCATCCAGACCCACACCTGCTTTCTGCCCCAGCCTGCCCCAACCTCCTCTGTGTTTCCATCTCAGTGAGTGGCACCTCCCCACTATTGCCGAGAGGGGTTCCTGGCATCTTGCCCTGCCAGCTCCCCCTCTCTGGGGGCATCGGAACCATCAGCACCTCCCCTGCGGCTGCCAATAAGGCTCCTGGTTGCCCTCCGTGCCTGCAGTGTGTTCTGCAAACACAGCAGGGCGAGCCTCTGTGAGTGTAGGTGACATCGCACAGCCTTCCTGCCTGCGCCCCCCGGCTCCCCACTGCTCTGCAGCCAGACCCCAGCTGCCCGGCACAGCCCCGGGGCCCTGCCTCCCTCCCGGACTGCGGTCCTTCCTGCCCCGGGCGCCTGTGCTCCTGCAGCCTGCAGGGCTCCCGTCTGTCCTCGACATTCTCATCGCTTCCTGACCCCCATGAGGGAGTGTCCCCCACCCTACCCCCGCCACCGCGTGCTTGCCTTTTTATTCTTCACGGCCATTACCATCCAATGCGGAAGTGATCATTGTTACGGTGTTAGTTGATCATCAGCCTCCCCGACAAGAACGAAAGCCCCTAGGTCTGCCCGGCTGGCACCAGTGGGCTCTTAACAAACATTTCTCGAAGGAATGAAGTGAGGTGAGTTGAGCTGGACAGGTTCTATCTTCCGAAGTCACCGCAGTAGAAATTCCCACCATTTAGAGACTAACAACTCCAGCCCAGTGGGCTGAGGCAGGTGACAGTGAACTTCAGCAGAGACCCGTGAGCTCCCCGTGCTCATGCGCCGGCCTCACCACGAGCCGAGTGACCCACTGAGGTCACCAAGCTCTCCCTCCCCTCCTGCCAGCCGAGCGTCCCTCCAGTGGGTGGCCGTGGGACTGCAAGGGACCTTTGTGAACAGAGAAAGGAAGAGGCAAGGTAAAGGACGAGGACTAGCCCAGCAATCAGACTGTTTTGTTTGTTTACCTCTGTTTTCCAGTGATTTTATAGTGACCATGTATTTCTTTTATTATGTTTTAAAAAGGAAAAATATGATCATTGTAAAGGAAATTATCATTCTGGTGGATTAATACCATCAGAAGATAGAGAAAGAGAGAGAGAGAGAGAAATAGTAATAACAATTTTCCTCTAAAATTTCCTAGAAATAGACTGGAACCACGTACAATAATCCCTCCCCCAGTGTGGGGCTCAGCAGCCTATAACCTACAGCCCCCCTCCCGTTTGTATAAATAAAGTTTCATCAGAACACAGCCGTGATCCCCGATGCCTTCCGACTGTGCAGCGTTAGAGTTGAGTTGGGACAAGGACCGTGTGGCCTGCAGAGCCGAACACAGCTACTGCCTGGCCTCTTCCAGACAAAGCTTCCGCCTCCTGCCCCGGACAGAGCTCCCTGCGCTCCCCTTTCCCGGGCTCCTTCCGCAAGGCCAGCACAGGCAGCTGCGGCTGCTTCTGTGTCCTCCGCCCGCATCTGGTGTCTCTGTCTCTCGGCTGAAGATCAGAAACTAGATTCATCTTTATATTTCCACAGGGCCTGGCACAGTTTTGGCCTTGGAGCATGAGCATGTTGTGGAAATATTTCAGTTCTGCTTGAGTGAGGAAGTCGGAGTGGATCCAGTCTTCAGCAGCCCGTGTGGCTGCGCAGCCAGGGCTGCTCCCCCGGGCAGCCTCCCTTGCCGCCTCACCGCCTGGCGACAGCGGCGCCCTGTCTCTGAGGGCTCTTGGCCACACTGGATGGCGTGAGGCTGCCCCTCCTCAGCACCGCCCGCCGGACTCCGGACGGGCACAGCAAGGCCTCTTCAGAGCCAGGAACAGGAAGCAGTAAATGCCCGACCGAGGACAAGCTGAGGGAGGGGTGGACAGTCTAGATTTGGTAAGTCTGAGGTGCAGAATTTCATTTTTCAAAAAAGGCCATTTTGTTCCTTCCACACAAAAGCTCCCGGACTCATGCTTATGAAACATCGCTAAGCCAGCACCACGCTGGGCGTGACATGAAAAGTGTGCATCCGTCTGTGGTTTGCAGCCAACACCGGCGGCACAGGCGTCTGGTCCCGCACAGTCAATCTGCCCGGTCCCGCGTCTACTATGAATCCGCGTTTTAGCGACCGTCGTCCTTGCGAGCGCGCGAGGGCGAACGGCAGGGAGCCGGCTCCGCAGGCCCTTTGCTTTCAGAGGCCCCGGTGCTAGGCTGGCGCCACTTCTCAGGGAGGCTGTGATCGCAGCGACAGGCCCCATGACCCCTCCCCCGGGAAGGTGAGCTCTAGAAGGTCAGAGTGCGCGCGCGCGCATGGGGAGCCCTGTGGGGGCGTGGCTGGGAGATCCCGAATTTTTTGAGAAGAGAAGAAAGGACTGAGGCTGCCTGTGAACTCCCCCCACTGTGCCGCCCACCCTGGACTCACGACCGCTGTCCCGCCCGAGCTGGGTGGCAACGGGACGGAGCGTCCCTTTTCCCAGTGAAAGGCGACCAGTTCACATTAAGATCGTTTCCTGGAGAGCTAATGGCCCTCTCAGGTTAAAGACTCAAGGCGAATGAACTCATCTGGTCACGACTCTGTGGGGGACACCTGGTGGGGGGGGGTCTCATCACTGTAGCTTAATTAAAGACCCCCAGGCGCCGGGTCAGCTGGTGGCCCTGCAGGCTTGACTAATTGTAATATTTTTCTCATTAAATTTCTGGAAGGAGACAAGCTTGGTCCCGCACAATCCCTCAATCCCCCAAATAATCAGGCGGCGTGTGGCACACTCTCCACACGGCCGGGTCCCGGGGAGCCGCCGCCCGGCGACAGCGGACGGCTGACTATCGCGGGGACTCTCGGTTCTCGCCCCGCTGGACTGCGGGTGTTGCGGAGACGGCGGCACAGCGAGGGCGACCCGCTCCGCCCCTGGGGAGTCCTCCTTCTTCCCTGACTCGAGCGACAAGCAGGGACAGTGAGAGCCACACGCCTCCCTCCGTGCTTCCGCCCTTCACGTCCGGAAGCCGCTTCCCCGCAGGCACCGGCCGAGTCACGCCCGGCGGGTCCCGGGTCTGCGCTGTCACAGGGCGGCTCTGGAGCGGCCACGCGGGCCGCCCGGGCGGAGCCGCCGCACACAAGGACGCTGGCTCGGCCGGGCAGGTCCGCTCTTCCGCCTGGGGAGTGGCTGTCACGTCTGCACAGCCCCCTGGATGCTGGGCCTGTTAACCTGCACTCTCCTCACATTTGCCACCCGGCATGCCCATCGCTTGTCACACGCTGTGCGATGGCTTTAGAAACATTTCCTTTTAATTTTTACGGCAAACCCAATGAGGTAGACAGTTTTACTCCAGTTTTACAAACGGGAGAGCTATGGCTCCGAGGTGAAGCAGCACGCCCAAGTTCAACAGCTGCCCAGTGCAAGAGCTGAGTTTGCGGCTCTGTGACCCTCAAAGCCCTGCCATCCGCAGAGCAAAGTCAGAGCTCTCTGCATGTCCCTTGAGCTGCTGACCTGAGCTCCCCTGGGGGCACCGGCCGCCTGTACTTCCCCACTGTCATGGGCTAAATTGTGTCCCCCTCCCCAAAATTTGTGTGTTGTAGCCCTAACTCTCAGTACCTCGGGATGTGATCTGTATTTGGAGACAGGGTCTTTGAGCAGGTGATGAAGTCAAAATGAGGCCTTGGTGATGGGCCCTAATCCGGTGTGCCTGGTGTCCCTATAAGAGGCGCTGAGGACACAGACACACACAGAGGGATGACAGCTGTAAGCCAAAGAGAGAGGCCTCAGATGAGACCAACCTGCAGGCACCTGGATCCCAGACTGCCGGCCTCCAGGACTGGGAGACAACGTGTCTCTGCGGGCGACTCGTCCAGTCTGCGGTTCTTTGCTGTGGCAGCCCAAGCGGCCCGAGACGCCTCTCCCCATGTGCTGCCCAGGCCTTTGCTCAGACCCCGGCCCCACGCCTGGGGTGCTCTGTCCACTGTCTCTGCTCGGTCGGCCTTTGCCAGTCTTTTGAGATTCACTTCATGAGTCGTTTCCTCTAAGAATCCTCTGGATTGGGCTAAGAATTCCTCTTCTGGTCACCTGTACCCCCTTCTGCGTGGCGCTATCTTAGCAGATAGCAAATCATGTTTAGTCGTGTATCTGTCTCTCTGATTGGAGAGCAGGGACCAACTTATACACCATTGTGCTCCCAGCAGCTGGCGCAGGCCCTGGCACGTGGTAGATGACAAATAGATGTTGGTGGCACCATACGCTGAGTGCTGAGTCCCCATCAGAGCACATGTTGGAACCTGTTTCCCATATTCTTTCTTTCCTAGGCTTGTGCACAGAAGCCTCTCCCACCCCCTGGCAGGATCCGTGGGGGCCACATTTCCTTCTTTCACTCCTCTCCGCTCAGCCTCAGAGTCACCTTTGCTCCCACGCCTCAGCAGAGCACGAGGGGCCTGAACCCAGCAGGGGAGCCTGGTTCCACTCTCACCTGGCCGGAGCTGTGAGCGTCTCTTTGTCTTGAGACTTCCAAAGTCCCCCTGGTCCCCTGGCCCCTCCTTGGTGCTCTTAAATCCTGGAGGCCAGTGAGATCTTACAGAGGCTGGGCTCACCTGTCCTCAGGGCCTGGAGTGGCAGGTGGGTTGACACAGGAGACAGGCCCTCCACTCCCCACCCCCTGCCTCCGCAGCGCAGCTCTGCTTCATGAGTGGAGCAGGTCACTCCAAGGTGAAGTCCTGGCTAAATCCGATCCTGTAAAACAGCAGATGAAGAAAAAGTGGCTTTGATTCGGATTGAACATGTATTACATCCAATGTATTTTTTTTTTTTTTTTTTTTGCAGCACTGGTAGCATTTTGCTATCTTGATAATTTTTTGCATATGCTAACCTTAAACTGAATTACATTTCCAGAGTCCACGTCAGCTAGTGTGTGCTTGTAGGCACGTGGGGGTGTGCTAAGCCCCCACCCCTTGATCAGTGTGGACGTCTCCCAGCCTGTGAGGGTAGTTTCTCTGAGCTGGCACTTCCTCCCCTTTAAAATGGGGATAATGTCTACACTGCAGGGCTGTTTTGAGAAGTGGAGATTTTGTGAGAGCTGTTCTAGTGATAGCTCTCCCTGACAACTACTGATACTAACAGTACTACTCTTTCTTCCCAACTTAATTTTCATAGCCTGGGGCAAACACCTACCTCTTTAGTATTCTCTTTACTATCTATTGCTGCTGTTGTTGTTTTTAACTAACTCCATGAGAAAGGGAGACAAGAGATGTCATGTTTGGGAATAAAACAAAAAGAGCTTAAGGAAATCAGAAAGGAAGTAACTACACCATTGCCTGTGTTATGCGTTGCCTGGAGGACAGCAAGCGTGTCTCGTGAGGCCAACTACCCCCGCTGGGTCCTCGCACTGGCTGTCTTCCCGCAGCACCTGACCTGGGAAAGGCAAGCCTTCGCTGTGCCCTTCCTTGGTGCTCTCTCTCTTGCCTATAATGGGCATATGTCATTGCTGTTTGTTGCCTTGCTTGGAGCCACTGGCACAACACACCTTGTGCACGGTTTTTAATTTACCAATTTACCGAAACAGGAGGGCCTGTGAGGAGCTGCCTCCTGCTGGGGCCGCATACTCGAACAGAGACAGGTGCAAACCTCACTGCCCTGCCCTAAAGCACCCGACAATCCAGTCAATGAGGATAGTTAGTATGAACAGTGCTAGATGAGTGGCATGGAGACATTGAGTGCTCCGTGAGGACAAGGGAGCGATGGCCTGGTGGGGGCAGGGGAGAGAAGCCATCCCTGAGACAGGGAGTCCAGAGGGAGAGCAGGCAGGGCTAGGGGAGAGCTGGGTCACCCTGGGGGGTGCCTGCTGTCGCCTTCTCCAGATGCACCGCCTACTTCTCCCCCGCAGCCCCCAGAGAAGGAGTGGCTTGCTCCCCTGGCCTTGGAGGCTGCCTTGCCTGGCTACCCCCTGCAGAGCGAGCAATGCCCCCTTTCCCAGGGTTGGGACGGCCTCAGGACACATTCAGAACCCACCTGATCCTGATCTCAGGGCAGATGGGCCCTCATCCCTAACAGGAACTCACGCAAGACCCCTGTCCACCAAGACAAAGGTGGACAGATGGTTTTAGCAGGCAGGATGGCTTGGGGGGTGGTTCTTCCTCAGCTACTTTTTAATGGTGACGGTGATAACAAAATCAATATAGTATGATTATTATATAACATCAGTGCATTTGAGCAGATCAAGTACATCCGAATCAATGCGCTCATTATACAACTTACAATATGCAGTCTGAGGGACAATGCACCACACAGTGTACAACACGAACCACTCCATGTACAGCTTGACACAGTCAGGCATCGGGCAATGATGGGGTTATGTTCTGAGAAGTGCTTTTTTTTAGGTGATTTCATTGCTGTGCAAACATTACAGAGTTACTTACACAAACCCAGATGGTGCAGCCTACTCCAAACCTAGGCTACATGGACAGCTGATTGCTCCCGGGCTGCAAAGCTGCACAGCATGTGACTGTACTGAACACTGTAGGCAACTGTAACACAATGGTAAGTATTTGTGCATCTAAACATATCTAAACTTAGAAAAGATATGGTGAAAATACAGCACTAAAGATGAAAAATGGACACTTGTGTAGGGCACTGACCATGAATGGAGCTCCCGAGACTAGAAATCGCTCTGGTTGAGCCAGTGAGTGAGTGTTGGGTGAAGGGGAGGCCTAGGACGTTCCTAGTGTTTATAAAGTCTGTAGACTTTATGGAAACACTGCACACTTAGGCTACACTAAATTTATAAAAAAAAATTTATTTTTTCAATAATATATTAACATTAGCTTACTGTAACATTTTTATTTTGTTTTAATTTTTTTAACTTTTGACTGTTTTGTAATAGTACTTAGTTTAAAACACACGTTGTACAGCTATACAAAAAGTTTCTTTCTTTACATCTTTATGCTATAAGCTTTTTTATTTTTAACTTTTTTTTTTTTTACTTTTTAAACTTTTTGTTTAAAAACTAAGACACAAACACACAGTAGGCCTACACAGGGTCAGGATCATCGATATCACTGCCGTCCACTCCACACCTCGTCCCTCCGGAAGGTCTTCAGGGCCGACAGCAGGCCTGGGGCTGCCGCCCTGTGACAGCAATGCCTTCTGGATGCTTCCTGGAGGACCTGCCCGGGGCTGTGTTACATTTACTTTTTTTATGTAAGCAAAATGAGCATACTCTAAAAAAAAAATAAAAGGTTAATAAATATACAAACCAGTAACCTAGTTGTTTATTTTTATCAAGTGTCGCACACCGAGCGTATTGCATGCGCTTTGCTTTCATAGCCCAGGCAGTGTTGGACTAATGTGTCACGCTCCACCGCCACTGCGTCACTAGGCCACAGAAATCATTCATCTCCGTTTTGACCTTGGGGACCACTGTCATATGTGTGGTCTGCCTTGACAGAATGTTTTCACGCGGTGCGGGACTGTGTAGCTGGACACCAGCTGGAGGGCCGATGCGCAGTGCATGTTACGTACAATATAATGATCCGTGTGTGAATATTCACTCCTCCTACACGCAGCCCAAATAAGAAACACTCCACAAACGCCAAAGCCGAGGGCTGGAGAAGGCCAAGATGCGCCGTGGGTCACAGCGTGGAGCGACACAGCGTGGAGCGACACAGCGTCACCCTCGGCTCGCAAACGCGCTCCCGCCACGGCGTCTTCCCGGCCGCCTCCAGCCTCTTCTCCGGGCTCAGCCCGACCTCCTCTGCCGAATGGCCCGGGCCACCCTTCGTCCCCTGCTCCGGCTGATCCAGGTTCCCCCCCCCAGGCCCCCCAGCCCCCCCAGCCGCAGCTCCCGGCTCGGGAGAAACCCCTGCCGCAGAGCTCAGAGCCGCACACGCGGCCGCCCGGTTCTCAGCCGGTTCCCCCGTGCGGCTCCGCAGCCTCCTCGCACTGCTCCTCGGCCCTTAGTCCATCAGGAAATCGCTGCAGTGAGCTGTGGTCAGCGTTTAAGGAAAGAAAAAGAAGAGAATAGAACAAAATAGGATGCATCGCACATATTGATAGTATGGATCGGCCTGTTTTGTACAACTTTTGTTTCCTCCGTGTGTCTCTGTGTGTGAATGTGTGTTTCTGTGTGTGTGAGTGTGTTTGTGTCTGTGTGAGTCTGTGTGTGTTTGTGTCTCCGTGTGTGACTGTGTGTGTGTGTGTGTGCTGGATCACCATGAAAAATGTATTTTTTACATTTTACTGTGGATTATGATCAAAAAAGTTGCAAGCCCTGAGTTAGAGGGCTGGCATTTTCCTGCTCATTCTGTTGCCCTCGGTGCCTACAAAGTGGCTGGCCCCAGGGAATGGGGACCGGATCAATACCTGAGTTAACAGTCCAGGAAGGAGCTCAAGCCAGAGCTCGGGGGTGTGGCTGCCGGTCCCTCCCGACTCCTGCTCCAACACTCCCAGTCCGCGCCGCCCCCAAGCCTGCAACCCGTCTCCCCACACACGACTGCCCCCCCACCCCCACCCCCTGCAGGAAGGGGCCCAGCCGGGTTGACCTCATTAGAGCACGGACACCGCGTGCGGGGTGGTGCAAAAGCAAAATCCTTCCATTCGGGCATTTACTGAAGACCCAAACTCCACTGCGTGCCTCAGTGCGTGGCGTGCTGTGGGGCAGAGTGGTGCCCGGTACCTGTCCCTACACTAAGCACCAGCACCCCTCGCCCCGCCCCACCCCTTAGCTCCTGCGCAGTGGGGGGAAGAGCATCCTGGAACCAGCGCTGCGCAGCTACCTGCAGACACACACCTGCGCCCCCTTTCCTTCCCTGGCCAGGTGTCCGCCTCCCTGGGCTCAGTGCGGGCCGAACAGGCTGGTGTTCCACGGCGGCGAGGCTGGAAGGTGACCCCCGCTGTTTCCTGCCCGGAAATACAGGCTGCCCTGGCAGCGGCCGCGTCTCAGCTGGCTCTGGGGGGCGGCCAGAGGCCTTGTGCATCCTGCGCCCTAGCTGCCCTTCCGGAAGGTCCCCGCCGTCCTCCCTCCCTCCTGCTGCCGTCTGCCCCACTGCCGCTCTGTTTTCACTCCAGGGACTGGGACTTTGGGAACAGCCGGGCTCAAACATTTGGCCTGAGCTTAGGCCCTCGGCAGACTCACCCCTGACACGCTGGGTCAGCAAACCAGGGCGGAGCGCGAGTGACCACGGCCCAGGGGAGGCCAAGCAGCCGGGAAGAGAGTGAGCAGAGGGGAAGGCTGGTCGCTGGCAGGGACACTTTCCCAGGATCCCTCTAAGAGCTTCCTTCACGTGGGGAAGGTGTGGAGGACATGGAGATTTGACAGCCAGCTACTTAAGAGATGAAAGGAAGCTTTGGGGACACAGGTTGTCCGGTGACAGCAAGCAGAAAGCAGGGCAGGGCCACCAACATTCCTCTTAGTTCCTGAGGGTAGGGGACTACTTTCCATTTGCACTTAGCATGTAGGCTGTGTAGTGGCAGGGGTCTCACTCTACTCCCCAGGCTGGTCTCGAACTCCTGGCCTCAGGTGATCCTCCCACCCTGGCCTCTCAAAATGCTGGGATTGCAAGAGTGAGCCACTGTGCCTGGCTAGGAAGCAGAACTGCTAAGTGCTCCATTGATTCCAGAAAGCAGAATTATGTTTCCAAGAGTAAAGCCATTAAGATGTAAATTTAAAACAAACAAAAACGCTAAATGTCCCAAGAGGCTATAGTCACCCTGTTTATCAGGGACCTTTGAGCTGCAGATCACTGGTAAAAGCCAGGAGGAGGGACGGAAGAAACAAAGGACTGTCTTCCTGCCCCTGAGGAATCGACCTGCTAAGACAGAGACAGGTAAAATGCACGTAAAAGACAGTATGTAACCATGTACATTAGAAAACACAAACTCCTCTGGGATGAATGATATCCCAAGTCTGGGGGTTATGGGATTTGAACATCGTAGACCAGGTGACTCGGGAGAGCTTTGTGGGGTACTGAGTCCATCCCTGCCCCTACAGGCAGCGATGGTCAGGAAAGGCATGCCCTCCAGCGTGGCTGTGGGGTGGGTGTCCCATGGCAGCAGCCTGTTTGCAGCCTCTGGAGCAGAGAGAGAAAGGGAGAGGCGCAGACGAACCAGGAGGAAGGACTCACTCGTGCTGTTCCCGTGACACCCTTCATGCGTCCTTGCATTTAACTGGCCTGCATTGCCTGTTCTACCGTGGTCCCGGGCATTCATTCACGCTGAGAACTCCGGTGAATTCTGACAATCGGGAACCAAGCAATGGCACAATCAGAGTAGCCTAGGACAAAGAGGTTTTTGGGACAACATACAGGAAAGTGTATAGGATAACAGAGGCTGAAGTCCATAAAGTAACAAGATTTAGCAGACTTTTATTTAGGAAAAAAATGACACAAAACTTGTAAAATTTTGGCCTCATTGTTTTGTGATCTTTTAAATTAGCCTAAAATATTTGAAGTGTGAAAAATAGAGAGAAGACAGGCACCGCAGCACAAGGCGACAGTCCCAGCTACTCCGGAGGCCGAGGTGGGAGGATCATTTGATCCTTGAGGCCAGCCTGGGATACTCCATTTCTAAAAGAGTAAACAAATCAAAAACAGAGGGGATGAGGTAGCCATTCACTAATAGTAGTTTATTAAAGGCATTATTTTTCCACCAAATTCACTAAGGCCTGGACACCAAAACCTGGGCACCGTACAGTTCAAAACAAGTGACATTACCCAGAATAGCCATAGGTCCAACAAGCTGTCCAGCCACCTACCAGTTTCACCTACAGTCCTTGGACCAAGCTAAAACAAAGTGAAACAGAGACAGTAGCTCCTGGCTGGTGGAAGAGCCCACTCTCATGTCTGGAGCCTGGCTTCCAGCCTTCAGAATAGCTCCGTGGCCCACATTTCATGGCACTTGCCTTAAATGCATGGGCCACACTCCCTAAAGCTCCTACCGCCTGGCTGCTCACAGCCTTCCTCCACCACAGGCCCGTGTCCCATCTGGGCTGCCCAGCAGAGCCTGTCCTGAGCTCTCCACATGCATAAACATTAGCACCGTGAGGAATGAGTGGCCACCACACCCAGGCCAACCCACAGGACCAGTTCCTGCTCCCGTGGGGTGTCCCCTGGGCCTGCCCACATCATATGGCAGTCTCTCGTCTACCTTTGTGGGGTATCTCCTCAAACACTCTCAGGCAAAGCAGCTGCCTCTCTCCCCGTCTGAGCTGCTATGTTTTGAAACACATTGGCCAAGAAACAATATACTTAAAAAAGTCTCACATGACTCTGTGAGCTTGCAAAATGCAAGGAAATAAAACAATATTTTAACAGGCTGTCCAGCCAACAGGGATCCTGGGAGTCTTATATCAGGACTCCATGACTAATCCTGTCAAAACTAACACAGGCTACAACAATATTTAGCCAGGAACACTGCTGAAAGCTGCCAGTGTGTGGTCCTCTGTGTAACGATTTCTCAGGTTTTTATGCTGGGCAGAGGTTTGGGGAGGAGATGGCGTTTCAGAGACTGTTTTACCTTCCGTGGAACAGTTCCTGATGCACACCAAGAACAGTCCCATTACTAGTCAGAAGCCAGGCTGCACTTTGCATGGGTCTTTCAGGCACTCACTTAGAAAAGGCAAACCAAAGTTTCCCCAAAGAACACGTTACTTTGTTCTTACAGCCTTGGCGGTGGCAACTTCTACGTCGTGTGCCAAGATTCTGAGCCTTCCCCCTAAGCCTGGGAAGGAAGGCAGGTGGGGAGCGGCCATGGCCCACGGCAGCCTCAGCCCTCCTTTGCACTGTTTCTGTTCTCTGCTTCATGTCTTTTCATACACAAACACATACATGTGTACACACATGCTCACACAAGCACATGTGTGTACACATATGCTCATGTAAGCATATCCTTGTGCACACATGCTCAAGCTAACACACACCCATGCACACTTGCACACACATGCTCATGCAATTATGCCACAGGCACCTGTGTTCTTTATTTCACATCTTCTCGTACTCTGAACACATGCACGTGCACACGTATGTGTACACACATGCTCACACAGGCGTGCACACATCCCCTGCAGAGGCGAAATAGCAGAGATGGATGTGAGTGCACAGAGCTGAGAGGGGAGGAGCAGAGAGTTTGGTCGTGTCTACAAAAGCGTCTGCCCAGGCAGCCCGAGTCGGGGATCTGGGTCAGGTCACGTTGGGATTCCCAGCTCCACCACGGGCCAGCTCCGTGTTGCTGGGTTAGTAACTTAATCTGAGGCCCAGATTAAGAGGGTTTTTTTTCTTTTTTTCTAAAATGAAGATGACACCATCTACTCACAGGACTTTTTTCCCCAGAGGATTAAATGAAATGATAAATGTTAAAGCTCTTCGTAAATTTCAGTGTCATAAGGAGTCATATGGAGCTGACAAAAAGGAACAATGTGCATCTCTAAATGCAGCTATGGGAACATCCTCACATACTTAGAACCAAAGGTAAAAAGTTGATGAAAAATGTACAGAGAACAGAACACTGTCTAGCGCCCAGCATGTCCCAGGCTGTTTGCGTGTTCTGGCCAATGCCTGTACGTCACCTGGTGAGTGATGACACAGCTCCGCAGGTCTGGAACCCCGGACTGATTAGAAGTGACTGTCATTTAGACAAGGATACAGGGCCATAAAACAAACAACAACATCTTGTCTTTATTTAAAATTCTGGTATTCTGTTCATCAAGACTTTTGCATGGAAATAACTTTTATTTTTTAAATATTGCATTAAACTATTACTTATCTTGATTACTGAGTTCTTTGGTGTCCCCTTAAATTTTGCACGGCAGCCAAGCACTTCCCTTGCCTCCCTCAGCTGCAGCCCTGGTGAACTGTAAATGAACGTCACTCGTCATTGCCATGTTTCATTTCAGCAGATTTTCTGTGCAGCCGAGTCACTCTGTCTGTTTTCCCTGTCTGCCCAATCTATAAAATAATAAAACTGTTGCAAAGAGTATAAAAGAAGCAAGAAAGTTGGCCCTTGGTGTCAAGGACCTTACAATCTGGTTGGGAAGCCAACCTGGCCTGCTTCAAGCTACTGAGCTACACAAGACAGTGTGATAAAAACTGTTTTTATAAATTTTATAGGATTTCAGACTAGGAGGAAGACTTGTGGGAGCCATGATCTCTCTGTAATAGGTTCATTAAAGTGAATCTTAAGTGAAGTACGGATCCGGATTAGCATGAAAAATGGAGAGAAACATCACACAGCTGAGATGCTGGGAGCCTCTCTCCTCTGTCTTTGGGTCAGATTCCAGCTCTCGTTAATTAACATAGTAACCCTGGATGCACAAAGCTGTGGTGGTCAGAGCTCTCTCTAGAAAAAGTTCAAGCCCCCCCACACCAGTTGCTCCCCAAATCTCATAACAGCTGGCAATATTTTTTGATCATTTTGGCCATTTCAGCACCAGAACTTAAAATGGATCTTAATAATGGGTTTGGGATTTGGGGGCTTTGCTGTTGTTGTTGTTGTTTTGTTTTTTGGCCACAATTTAAAAAGAATGGTGAAGGAGAAAGCTAGCTAGCTGTCTAGGTCATCAAAAACAAGGACAGTCTGAGAAATTGTCACAGCCGAAAGGGGCCTAAGCAGACATGACAGCTAAATGTAATGTAATGTCTGGATGGGACACTGGGACATAACAAGGACATGAGGTGGAAGCTAAGGAAACCTGGAGCTAGATGCCAGTTAATAGTAATGCCCGAGTCCGGGTTCGTTCCTACTCCAGTGATGTGAGCTCTGACAGGGCAAACTGAAAGGCATATGGGGGCCTCTGTCCTGTCTGTGGAACTTTTCTATAAATCTAGAACTATTCAAAATACGAAGTTTATTGAAATCATAAAAAAAAGGTTCTTAGTGGCACAGTAAAGTTAGAATCCGGCAGAGGGATAAAAATGAGTCCTGAAGATATCAAAAGGTAATGCAATCGGGGCTAAAACCTCTCTTCCAAATCCCCCCAGAGGGGTGTGCACGGGGTAGTGTGGGGAGGCCTCTGAGCTGGAGTGAAACGTCTGGAGGAGTCCAGGGCTCAGGATTCTGTCACCCAACAGAACCTCAGGTCGTTAACCGCAGCCTGGGTGCTCCCAGCTGAAAATGCCTCCTACGAAACGCCCCAGGCCAAAGCACAAGGCGTCAGAAACTGAGTTCCCATGTCCCCCAGCAAGAACCCGAGGCCCCCCAGGGCTGGATTGGCTTCCTCGGGGACTCCGGGATCCTCCCGCTTGTCCTCTGGGCCTCCTCCCGGACGGCCAGGACCAGGGCCACCTGAGAAGCTGCGACCCAGGACACACTTGTTCACTTATCCATGGCAGTCTGGACTCAGTTTACCCTCTTGCCTCCTTGGCCCAATCCGGAAGTAGAGGAGCATAGTGCTGATAAGTCTCAAAATTGAATTAAAATGAGAAGTAACTGAAGTAACAGCACAGCTCAGGGCACACGGCAGTTCCACAGAAGCACAGTCCCTAGTCCAGCCTCTGGGGCCCCCTGTGTGTCTGTAAGTTTCTCCGTTTGGAAAACTCTAACAAGGCAGCGGCCTTCACGTGCCGGGGTGAAAACACAGAGTGTGTTGCTGGAAGGAGGCTCACTGGAACCCAGGAGTTCGAGGCTGCAGGGAGCTATGATTGCACCACTGCACTCCAGCCTGGGTGACAGAACGAGACCCTGTCTTTAAAAAAAGCAGAAACTAAAATAAATGAAAATTTGTAAGAAGTGGTCCCATAAGGTGGAGCCAGCCTGGAAAAGAGAAGGCTGCGGAGGGAATGTCTTCAGTCCACAAGGGACCCTCCCCGCAGTGCTTCTCACCAGAAGCACAACCCGAGCGTTGACGTGCACACACACACACACACATGCACACACACACACATGCACGCACGCACGTGAACACACATGCACACACACACGCACACACACATGCACACATGCACACGCACATGCACACACACATGCACACGCACACACATGCACACACGCACACACATGCACACACACATGCACACACGCGCACACACATGCACACGCACACACGCGCACACACACACGCACACATGCACACGCACACACGCGCACACACACGCACACACACGCGCACACACATGCACACATGCACACGCACGCACACACACACACACACACGCACACACGCGTGCACACCCCTGCTCACTGCGGGCTCAGTGTGCATGAGCCGCCCGTGCTGGCCATGCAGAGAGAGGCCGGCCAGCCCGGGGCCTCCCCTCCTCCGCCCTGTGGGGGTGCTGCCCACGTGCACGGCCCACAGGCTGCACCTCCAGGGCCCCCCGCTGCTCACCAGGTGTTTGCCTTCCCGTTTCTCGGAACCGGAAGGGAGTGCAGAGCTCTTCAGCTGCAGTCTGTGCTGCTTTCTCCCATCTGACTGGGGGCTCCCTGAGCACCCCGTGCCCAGCAGTGCTCGCTGGGAAGCAGTCAGGGACTCTGGGCAGGAGCGCAGAAGCCCGCCCTGGAGGGAGGCTGCCTGTGGGTGACCCCCGCAAACAGGCCCACCTGATGCCACAACAGTGGGATGGGGACAAACCACTCAACTCAGCCAAGAGCCTGGCCAGTGGCCACCCCCGTCTGCTGGTCAGGACACGGGCAGCCAGAGGAAACGTTCTCAGACCGGGCACTTCAGGAGCCAGCATGTTGGTCAAGACCCACAGAATCAACCCAGTGGGCCCTGTCCTGCTGCCCTCGGCCCTGCATTGTCACGTTGGGGACACACTGATATTAGGGCCTCACTGTCCGCATTTTCCCTCAGCACCGCGCCTCTCACCAGCTTCAGTTCTGTCTTCCCCAGCACTAACTGAAGCTTTTCCTCTCTCGCTGCCAGCAACGTCTTTCATCTGCCTGTCTTCCTGCTTCTGAAGCCACCAAATAGTGAATTTATCCTGTGCAATGTATGAGGGTCCCTTGTGGACTGAAGACATCCCCTCTGCGGCCTTCTCCACTCCAGCCTGCCTCAACCTTATAGGACCACTTTTTAAAAATTTTTATTTATTTTTTACTTGTTTTAGAGACAGGGTTTCATTCTGTCACCCAGGCTGGAGTGCAGTGGTGCAATCATAGCTCCCTGCAGCCTCGAACTCTTCCCAAGTAGCTGGGATGACAGGTGTCAGCCACCACGCCCAGCTCTGTGACCACTTTGTTTACCTGCTCTGAATGCTTTGATTTATCAACATCCCTTAAAATTAAGAACTCTGCTCTTAGAGCAGTTTGGAGTTTAGAATAGGAGTAATGCCAAGATAATTGATCTATCCCATTGCTATAGTTTGGACGTTTGTCCCCTCCAAATTGCATGTTGAAATTTGATCCCCAATGTTGAGGTGGGGCCTGATAGGAGGCGTTTGATTCACAAGGGCAGATACTTCCAGAATAGATTAATGCCCTTCCTTGAGGGTGAGTTCCTCAGAGAGCTGGTTGTTAAAAAGAGGCTGACACCTCCCCGCCCCCTCCCTTTGTCTCTCACCCTGTGATCTCTGCACACGCCACTCCCCTTCGCCTTCTGCCAGGAAGCAGCCTGAGGCCCTCACAGATGCTGGCACAATGCTTCATGTATACCCTGCAGAAACAGGAGCCAAATACCCCTCTTTTTAAAAAAAAAATATTTTTAGGTATTCCTTTATAGCAACACAAATGAACTAAGACACCCATTCTGACTTTTCCTTTTTTTTTTGAGAAAGAGTCTTGTTTGTCATCACAGCTAGAGTGCAGTGGCATCATCATAGCTTACTCCAATCTCAGATTCCTGAGCTCAAGTAAACCTCCTGCCTCAGCCTCCCAAGTAGTTGGGACTACAGGTGTCTGCCACCACACCCAGCTAATTTTATTTTAGTAGAGATAAGTTCTCTCTCTTGCTCAGGTTGGTCTTGAACTCCTGAGCTCAAGTGATCCTCCTGCCTCAGTCTCCCTGTGCTAGGATTACAGGTGTGAGCCATCATGCCTGGCCACTTTTCCTTTTTTAATGCTACTTGATAATGATTTCCTTAGAAATTTCAAATCAATGATTTTTCTAATTCTATCATTCCTCCTACATTTATTGCCTGGCATTCTTCTGTAAAGCCGAGCTTTCCTTTATCAGCTGAAGTTATTTGGCTACCATGAAATATATTTCCTATTGGAAGGGTAAGATTAATAATTATTATGCTTTAATGAATTTCAAATAAGTTGATTATTGCAAAAAATAGTGAAAATGGAGGACTTTTTTCTTTGCTCTCTTTTAATTATTATTATGAATTCATAGATTTTTTCTCCATTTTAGAGATTAAAGACATAAAACTAAGACGTAGTTTCCTTTTCTTAATGTTATGCAGCTAATAAGTGGCAGAGCTGGGACTAGGACCCAGGCCAGTCTAATACCAAGGCCAATCTCCTAACCATGATACTTTACTGCTTCCCTATGGCCCACGCTTTTTTTTTAGGTTTTCAAATACTGAGTTTGAAAGTACAAATTCTTGCAGTTCACTTGGTTAATACTAGACCCAAGGCTTGTGGGATTATAACAAAATATCTAATATTCATGTCATCAGAGTTTTGGAAAGAAAGAAGTAAGAGGGCAGGACTGAAAAAATACTCAGAAAAATAATGGCTGCAAAATTCCCAAATTTGGCAGGAGACATAAACCTAAAGATTCAAGAAGCTGAATAAACTCCAAGTAGGATAAAAACAATGAAATCTACACCAAGACACACTGTAATTAAATTTCTGAAAACTAAAGATTATACGTAAAACAAATGACAACAAATTTCTAATTGGAAACCAAGGAGGTCAAAAAGAAGTGGCACAATATTTTTCAAATGCTGAAAGAAAATCAGAATAAAGAATATCCAGCAAAAAAAAAAAAAATCCCTAAACAAACAAACACCCATCAAGATTAAAGAAAAAATCAAGACACTGTCAGAGGAAGGAAAACTAATAGAATTTCTCACCAGCAGACCTACCCTAAAAGAATGGCCAAAGGTTGTTCTCTAAATATAAAGAAAACAATAAAAGAAGAATCTTTGGAACATCAGGAAGGATGAAAGAACACAGTAAGCAAAAATGTAGATTTTCTTCCCCTCTTGAGTTTTCTGAATAATGTTTGACAATTGAAACAAAAAGTATAGCACTGTTTGATGTGACTCTCAATGTATGTATAGAAATATTTAAGATAATTATATGACAAAGGGCCGGGGAAGGAATGTAAAGGGAGGTAAGGTATTTATGCTTCACTCAAGCTGGCAAAATGATGACGCCAACAGACTATGATAAGTCATATATATGTAAATGTAATACCTAGAGAAACCATTAAGAGCTAGACAAAGAAATACACTCAAAAACACTATAGATACATCACAATGAAATTCTAAAATATGTTCCAGTAACCTACAAGAAGGCAGGAAATAGAAAACAGAGAAAACGGAAGCAGAGAGAACAGACAGAAGACAAAAAATAAAATGACAGACTTAAGCCCTAACATATCAATAATTACTTTAAACAAAAACGACCTAAAGTTACACTAATTAAAAGACAGAGATTGACAAATTGGATTAGAAAACATGACCCAAATATAGGTTTCCTACAAGACATTCCCTTCTAATGTAGCGATATAGGAAGGTTAAAAGTAAAGGAATGAAAATGTATCATATAAATATTGACCAAAGGAAAGCAGGGCTGGCTATATTAATATCAGACAAAATAGACTACAGAGCAAAGATGATTACCAGAGACAGAAGAGGAAATTATATAATGTTAAAAAGGTAAGTCTGCCAAGAAGACATACCAACCTATGCACCAAACAATGGAGCTGCAAAATACATGAAGCAAAACCTAACAGAACTAGACAAATACACAATTACAATTGAAAACTTCAACATCCCTCTCTCAAAAATCGACAGAAAAACTTGACATAAAATTAGCAAGGCTCTAGGAGAATTCAACAGGATCTAACTGACATTTATAGAACACTGCACTTGTGGTGGCTAACATTAGATGTCAATGTGACTAGATTCAGGGATGCCCAGATGGCTGGGGAAGCGTTGTTGCGGGGTGTGTCTGGGAAGGTGTTTCAGGGGAGACTGGCATGCGAGTCAGTGGACTGAGGGAGGAAGCCTGCCCTGGGTGTGGGTGGCACCATCCCACCGGCCGGGGCTGGGACAAAGCAGGAGGAAGGGAGATAGATATTCAGCTTCCTCTTGCCTCCTCTTGGTCTCCTTCCCAGAGCCAGATGCTTTTTCTCTTCCTGCCTTTGGACATCAGACTGCAGGTTCCTTGGCTTTTGGACTTTGACACTCACACCACAGCCTCCCTGTGGTCTCCCAGGGACTCTCCTGCCTTCAGCCTCAGCCTCAGACTGGGGGCTGCACTGGCAGCTTCCCTGGTTCTGGGGCTTTGGGGCTTGGACTGAGCCAGGCTACCAGCTTCTCTGGGAGCCACACTATCAGCTTCTTTCATCTGCCAGCTTGCAGATGGCCTGTTGTGGGACTTCGCCTTGGTAATCATGTGAGCCAATTTCCCCTAGAAATTTCCTTTCATATCTATATATTATTTCTTCTGTTCTTCTGGAAAACCTCGACTCTCCAGCAGCATCAGAATGCACATTCTCCTCAAGCACCCATGGAACATACACCAATATGGACTGTATCCTGAGCCATAAAACAAGCCTCAGTCAACTTAAAAGAATTGAAATAACACAGAGCATGTTTTCTTACCACAATGAAATCAAACTAACAATCAATAATGGAAAGATAACAAGGAAATCTCCAAGCACTTGAAAACTAAACAACACACTCCTAAATAATCCACAGTTCAAAGAGGAAGTCTCAAGCAATTTTTTTAAAAGTGCATTGAACTGAGTGAACAATAAAATACACCAAAATTGGTGGGGCACAGCTACAGTAGTGCTGAGAGGGCAAATTCACAGCACTAAATGTGCACATTAGAAAAAAAGGAAAGTCTCATATCAATAATCTAAGTTCCCACCTTAAAAACCTAGAAAAAGAGTAGCAAAATACACCCAAAGCCAGCATGAGAAGGGAAATAATAGAAATAATAATGGAAATTAGTGAAACTAAAACAGAATAGTAATGGGGAAAATAAATGGAACAAAGAGCTGGTTCTTTGAAAAGATCAATAAAATTGGCAAACCTCTAGCAAGACCAACAAGGAAAAAAGAGAGAGGATGCAAATTACCAATATTAGGAATAAAACAAGGTATATCACTATAGACCTCAAAGATACCAACAAGATAGGGGAATACTAAGAACAACTCTACACATATAAATTTGACAACTTGAGGAAATGGACCAATTCCTCAAAAAATACAAACTACCACAACTCATCCAATATAAAATATATAATTTGAATGACCCTATTACTATTAGGGAAATTGAATTTATAGTTCAAAACATCCCAAACCAAAAAATATCTCAGCACAGATTATTTCACTGGAGATTCTACTAAAGGTTTATAGAAAATTAACACCAATTTTCCACAGTTTGTTCCAGAAAATAGAAGAGGAGAGAGCACTTTCTAATTCATTTTATGAAGCTAATATTATCCTGGTTTCAAAAGACAAAGAAAGTACAAAAAAAAGGAAACTACATACCAACATCATTCATCAATATAGAAGCAAACATCCTCAACAAAATATTAGAAAATAGAATTGAGCAATATATTAAAAAAAACATATATACACCATGACCAAGTGGGCTTTACTCTAGGAATGCAGGGATGTTTCCATATTTGAAAATCAGTCAATATTAACATAAACATATGAACTGGCTAAGAAGAAAATCACAGGATGTATAATAAAAATTTTGCCTGGTCTTTGTCCCTGGTTCCTGGGAGGCAGCATCTATCCTCAGTGATAAGAATGTCTTTGTTATTAATTGTGGGTCCATGCCTGAGTGTATGCTAATGAGGTAACCCATAGTGAGCCCCTGGATAGTATCAGGATGGGGGCTGGCCATGCCATAAAGACAAACCACTTGGTTAGAGGGTTGGAGCTTTGAGATATGTGATATCCAGCCCAACCTCCCAATGTCCAGGGAGGGAAGGGAAGCTGGAGGTTGATTTCGGTCACATGGCAAGTAATTCCATCACTCATGCCCGTATAATGAAACATGGACACCAAAGCTTGGATGAACTTCTTGGTTAGTGAACATATTGATTCCCTGGGTTGAGGACACAGAAGCTCTGTGCTAAGAACCCTCCCAGACCTTGCCTTCATTGGCTAGTCCTAATATGTATCTTTTATAATGAAATATTAATCGTAAGTATAGCACGTTCTTGAGTTCTTTGAGTTGTTCTAGTGACTTATCAAACCTGAGGGAGTAGTGGAGACCCCAAAATTTATAGTCAATTGGTCAGAAGTATGGGTGGTTTGGGAAACCCAGAACTTGTGGCTGGCATATGAAGTGAGGACAGTCTTATTGGGGACTGTGCCGTAAACCTATGACGTTTACACTAACTCTAGGAAGTGTCAGAAATGCATTGTAATATTGCACATGATCATATCAATTGATGCTGAAAAAGCATTTGACAAAATTTAACGCCTTTTCATGATACTCTTTGAAAAACAGAAGTAGAGAGAACTTCCTCAACTTGATAAAAAGCATCTACAAAAAACGAAAAAAACAAAATAAAAATGCTATAGTTAACATAATACCTAATGGTGAAAGATTGAATGCTTTTCCTTTAAGACTGGGACTAAAGCCAAGATGTACATTTCCACTAACCATATTTAATATTGTGTTAGAAATTCTAGCCAGAGCAGTAAGTCAAGCAAAAGGTATACAATTAAAAAAAGGGAGAAATAAAATAATACCTATTTGTAGGTAATATAGTTGTTTATGTAGAAAATTTGAATGACTCTACATACATACACACAAAAGAACAACTCCTAGAATAAGTGATTTCAGCAAAATTGCAGGATACAAGATACATACAAAAATTAATTGTATTTTTACATAGTAGTAATGAACACATAAACACTTAAAATTAAATATATAATACCATTTACAATGACTCCAAAAATGAAATCTTAGGTGTAAATGTAACAAAATATGTACACGACTTGTATACTAAAAACTAAACAATGCTGATGAAAGTAATCAAAGTTGATCTACATAAATGGAGAGACATACCATGCTCATGGATTAAAAGCCTAAACACAGTAAAGATGTCAGTTCTCCACAAATTGATATACAGGTTTAACATGATTCCTATCAAGATCCCAACTAAATGTTTTGTAGGTTTAGACAAGATTATTCTAAAATTTATATGGAAATGGGAAGGAACTGAAATAGCTAAAACAATTTTCAAGGTGAATAAAGTGGTAGAAATCAGTCTATCTGATTTCACAACTGTGAGGTATGGTCAGGGGTGTAGCTCAGTTATAGAGTATACACCTCTGATGTCAGAGGGGTAGACACATACATCAATGGAACAGAATGGAGAACTCAGATATAGACCCACAGGAAAATATGCTTAATTGGTTTTGACAACGGTGGAAAAGTGATTCAATGAAGGAAAGATAGCTTTCTCAATAAATGGTGCTGGAACAATTGGACATTGTAGGCAAATAAATGAACCTCAACTAAATTCTCACACCTTATACAAAAATTAACTTAAAGTTAAGTATAACTTAAGTTTAACACATTGACTGCCATGTGAGTTGTATTTAACTCAGGCTCATTTTGAGCCCCGGGGCCTCATGAAGCAAAACCCTGCAGCTGGTTCATGCAAATCTTACTTGTTGATATTCTTATTGTTACAATCAATATTGACAGTTTAATTCTAAAAATGTGGATTACATTGGATGTAAGTCATGCACAGAAAACAATAAAAATTAGAAGGATCCTTTTGTTTTAATAAAACACGACAGCCCCGGGGGGGGGGAATTTTTTTCTAGTGTGGCCGTCAATGTGTTAAAACATGAAACTATAAAACTTTGAGGAAAACAACTAGGAAAAACTCTGAAATCTGGGGCTACACAAAGAGTTCCTAGACGTGACACTGAAAGCACAGTCAACAAAAGAAAACATGGATAAACTGGACTTATGCTCTGAAAAAAACCTTGTCATGACAAAAAGACAAGCTATGGAGTAGGAGACAATATTGGCGAAGCACACATATATAGCAAAGGCCTAGAATCTGGAGTAAAAAAACTCTCAAAACTCAATAGTAAAAACAAACAATCCAGTGAGAAAATAGGGAAAAGATGTAAAGAGCAGCCATGTTGAGGTCACCTGCCCAGGTTTGCCCTACGGGCTGTGAGCAGAGCTGACACGTCTCTTGCAGTCAGAGGAGGTAGGAGTAGCAGTGTGGGTTCTCATGTTTCCCCTCTTACCCTTCCTGGAAACCACGTACTGAGATGACAGAGTAGAGTGTTCACCTGCAGGCGTGAAGGTTCACCTGCAGGCGTTAAGTGTTCACCTGCAGGTGTGAAGGTCTGCACAGGACCAGCGAGGCTCTTCTGGCCTCAGCGGCTGTCTGCCTTCCCAGCCCTTCCAAACACCGCGTTCCTGTCTGGCCAAAGCTGCCGGTCGCAGCCTGGACCTGACCTTGCATCACCATGTGCCTTTGTATAAGCTGGTCCCTCTGCCTATAACCATCCTGGAGATTTTGTTCCCAGCATCCATCACGGTGCAGAGTGAGGGCTTTCCTGCCCCCCCAGGGCCCAGAGCTCCTCACTCCCTTCCTCACTTCCTGCAGGATGTGCTACCACTGTGGCATCTTCCTCAAGGCATGGCTCTCTCTTCCTCCAGATTACAAGTCATCGAGAACTTGTCTTCTCTCTCTTTTTGTTCCTAGCATCTACCATAGTGCAGAGTGAAAACATAGCAGGTTTTTGTTCAATGCATGGCACTAAGTCAAACCAGTTAGCAAATTTTTTTGTTTCCAACTTCTGACTGGGCCCTAAGAAGTCATCAAAAACAAAACTGGAGGGACACTTTTGAAGCCAAATCATCTAGAAAAGCATCAGAAAGCAAGGGCCAAGTTATAAATGCTTCAACTTGGGGCTCAGTGTCAGCATTCTTGCACATTCTTGCAAAGCTTGAGTAACTTTCCAAAACCTGAGGAAATTCTTATGCATGTATAGCGTGCAATACATGCTTGGTCTTTTCAGTTAAAATATATGTGTTGGTAAGGCTTTAATAATCTGTAGTATTTCCCTAAGATTCATTTGGCTGATAGTGTTGTTTTAGCTCTGTCACAGTTGGAAGCATCTTGATGTGACCTATGCTGGGGGCGAGGCTTACTGAGGGTCCCCGTGCTGCCTGTTTGAATAGGACAGTTATAAAATGCTACTCTTTTTAGCTGATTAACTGCTTAGACTCCTGGTTAGACTGAAGAGGGACTGGAGTAAGGGAAAAAGAAAGAAGAGAGAAATTTAGCCCCTTTGCAGGAAGCACAGATCTACTTAGAAACAGACGTGAGGGTAAGATTAATAGGGGCAAATTACCACTCACAATCTCACCCAGAAGACCAGGGCCTTAACGTCTTTGGCTGCAGTTTCAAAATCTCCTCTGTACAAATGGAAAGCTTCGGGCGACGATGATGATGATACTGCCCTTAAGTGGCCCGCGCCCCAGCAGGAGACTGCAGAGAACATGGTGTCTCTCAGCCCAAACGAGGGGACTGAGTGGCACTCGCTGTCTCATCCCCCGTCACCTTTCAACAGCCTCAGTCGTGAGCACTGAGACTTCCCACGAGCCTTTTGCCAGAAACGGGGTGCGTTACATTTCAGGTGATTCAGGTCAATCTGATGGACTGTTAACTCAATGTTTTTGTTTAAAGATGAGTGGGGATGAGTGAGTAATGCCCTTCATCCAGAAAGTTCTCAGAACACAGACTGCAGAGGGCATTTAGAGCGGCCACTGCCTCGTGCGAGAATCCGCTCGGCTGGAGACTGCTGTCGTCGCGAACTCTGGGCTCTGACGTTCCCGACGGTCACGCTGATGAGACGATGTATTGAAAGAAACATGGAGCTTGAGATGAGGAAACTTTACAAAAGTAACAAAAATTTTAAGAGTTCACTGGCAACAGGATGTCCAATTAGCAAAGGTAATTTTAAGTGGCACTTCGTGTAAGAATAGAGTCAAATAATAGAACAGCACTGAGCAAATGTGGGAGAATCTGAGCATTGGATGGACTAGAACATTCGATGACCCGACTGTGTCACTGCTCAAATCTCAGGCATTTGAATACTGAATAAAAAATACAACAACAGAATCCCAGATTATCTCTGTCCTAAATAAATCAATCACCTATCAAGTTGTTATAGAGCGGTAGGGTGGGGATTTTTTCTTTATTTTCCAAACTTCCTGATATGTTGTTTTACTATTTTGCTAATAATAATAATAATAATAAACAGACAAATTAACCTAGAATAGAGTAACATAAATAATACATGCTTTTAAACAATGGCTTATGAAAATAAAAAGAAGAAAATATTCAGTGTTTCATTAAATGGCATTAAACTTCTTGATGCTCTGCAAGCTCCCTCACTCTGGTGCTGACCCCAGGCAAACTGAACAGAATATACCTTAAATTGTGTGATTCCATGCCATGTAAATATTATCAACATTCCTGAGTGTGGTCTGATTGTTAAAATGTAATCATTCATGCATACGTAATTGCTTTCAAAACTCTACTTTTTTATGTGTCTTAGTCTGAGGCTGAATAATTATTATTTAAAGATATTCCCTCTTTTTATTTTTTTTTATTGTGGTAAAATGTACATGCCAAAGGTATCATTGTCAGCATTTCTAAGTGTGCAATTCAGAGGCATTAAGTATATTCACGTTGTCATATGAACATCATCGCCATCCATCTCCACAACGCTTATCTTCCCAGACTGAACTTCTGTCCCCATGAAACAGTAACTCCCTGTTCCCCCTCCCCAGTCCCCTAGCGACCACCACTGCATTTTCTGTGTCTGTGAGTTTGACTTCCCTGCGCATCTCATTTACATGGAATCATACAGTGTTTGTCTTTTCTGTGACTGACTTGTTTCACTTAACAGAACGCCCTCAAGGTTCATCCGTGTTGCAACACGTGTCAGAATTTCCGTCCTTTCTAGACAGAATAATATTTTGCTGTGTGAATATATCATATTTTGTTTATCCATCTGTCGACTGATGGGCATTTGGGTTGCTTCTCCCTCTTGGCTCTTGTGCGTGGCCAATACACAGCCCGCACTGCTGTGATGGGTGCACAGATACCTGTTTAGCCCCCTGCTGTGAATTCTTTTGGACATACACCCGGATGTGGCATGGTTGGGCCATTTGCTAATCCTGTGTCTACATTTTTGAAGGGCTGCCATATTGTTTTCCATGGCAGCTGCACCCCTGTGCGCCCCCCAGTGGCAGCAGGGCTCGAGGGTTCCAGTTTCTCCACATCCATGCCAGCACTTGTTACGTTCTCCATTGTCTTCTCCAAGAACACTGAACGACGCACTGAATCCTGCCCTGCCCGGCACCATGTCAGAGGGCACCTGACCCTCCTCCGGGGAGGCCCAGCCTTGTGCCACTGAGGCCCAGCCTTGTGCCCATCCCTCCTGTCTGTCCTCGGCAGGACCGATCTGGATATGCAGAGAAAGGAGGGCCCAGAAGGCTGATGGGAAAGGCCTGCTGAAGAATCGGTCTGTGATTCCGCTTCCCCTGAAAGTGGGAAAACACTCCCACAGCTGCCAGTGGGGCCACCTCAGCCTCCTCTGTCGGGGCCCTGGGGTGTCCACCAGCTCCCAGGCTCCACTGCCCTGGGGAGGAGATGCCCCCTCCTGCCGAGTTTCAGCCCCACCTGCGCCACCGCGTGTGACCACACACACTTGCTGTAAACCTCCTCTCTCACCCGGAATCCCCAGGGACCCTCAGACCTTACCTGGCCTGACCTGGGCCCCTTGCAGCTACCCACCCAGAGGCGTGGGTAAACGCCTGCCCAGGAAGGACAAGGGTGACAGCTGGGGTTCTGCTGCTGACTCAGGCCAATGACTTTCCTCTCTAGTGTGACAGGAAGCAGAGTTGTATGTTACCATCTTTCACCCATGGAGCTGACAGCAGCTTCTCCATTCATCTCCAACACGCTTTTCTGAGGCTCAGAAGTTAGAGGTACCCCTGGCTGTGATTTACAGAGGATCCAGAGAGAGGGGGGAGGTTTGGGGCCAAAAGTCTCTTAAAAAAGCAGGGAAAAAAAGCAGGAAAGACAAGAAGTGGTTCACTTCACTTTCTGTTTTCAGCTCAGAGAGCCCAGCTGCTCTTTTTGTTTTAAGCAGGAACTGAGACAGGGGACAGCCCAGCAGAGTAAACCGAAGCAAGTAAGGACTCTGCAGTGCCATCCTCCTCCTGGCATGCCCTGACTCCATGGAGGACAACTGCCCAGGGCTGGGAGAAAAGAAGAAAAAAGGATGAAGCCATTCTTTCCACATAAGTGGATGAGGAGAAGACCAAGGACTGTGGTCTGAATGTGTACCTTCCTCCAAAAGTCGTATGTCGAATCCTCACCCTCCAAGTGGTGGTATTAGGAGGTGGGGCCTTTGAGAGGGGATTAGGTCATGAGGGTGGGGCTCTCATAAATGGGATTAGTGCCCTCATAGAAGAGTCCCTGGGGAACTCACTCACTCCTTCTAGCATGTGAGCTCACAGCAAGAAAACACCATCTATGAACTAAGAAACTGGGCCTGAACAGACACTGAATGTGCCAGCACTTTGATCTTGGACTTCCCAGCCTCCAGCGCTGTGAGCGATAAATGTATGTTGTTTATAAGCCACCCAGTCTATAGTTTTTGTTATCGCTAGTAAGCCTATGTGCCAAGGACCATATCAAAACATATAAAATATGTATATTATCTCTTTCAATTTCCACAAGAATAATATATTTCTTTGAGAAACAGATAATACTATCTCCATTGTATAGATGAGAAAACTGAGGTTTAAATAGACGAAGTGATTCAGCCAAGGTCATGGAACAGCTCTGTTCTCCCACAGTTATGCACTGATATTAAGCATTTATTAGGAGCTTCTGTATGCAGAGGTGGTGTGGTGGCTGTGGTCACTGACAGCCACCTTGTCCTTTCATGGCTGTTCCTAATAAAGCCCACAGGGATCAATAAAATATTATTTTACTATCCTTTCTTATGCAGAGATGTATTAGAGTTTTCCAGAGATATGAAACCAACAGGGTATACATGAACATACAGAGCCTTATTTTAAAAAATTGGCTCCCACTTGTGGGGCTGGTCAGTTTGGATCTGCAGGGCAGGGCAGGCTAGAGATTCCAGCAGCGGTTGACGTTGCAGTCTTATGCCCAAAGGCATTCTGGAGGCAGAATTCCTGCGTCTGTGGAGGACCTCAGTCTTTGCTCCTAAGACCTTCAACTGATTGGCTGAGGCCTACACACACTAAGAGGGTGTCTGCTTTTCTCACAGTCTCCTGATGTAAATATTAATATCATCTCATCAGTACCCTCACAAGCAACATCTAGGTGGGTGTTTGACCAAATATTCGGGTACCGTGGCCCAGCGAAGTTGACGCATAGAATTACCCACCACCGAAGGCTGAAGTTGAAACAGAACCAGCCATCTGGGGAGCTCTAAGTGGAAAGAGAGCACTTTGGCGAGACCTGAACCCCACCTGCAGCTCTCTCTATGGTCCGGCTGAGCCCTGGCACCACCTCGTCACCTACGTGAGAGAAACCTTGGCACAAATCAAGCTGTCTCCCCCTCCAGCTGGCATGTACAGCTGGGGCCGGGAGCTCTCACAGGTCAGCCAGTAACTTTGTGATTTGAGGAACCACATCTGGCTCAGACTTACCTTGTCTACCGATCAGCAAACCACTCCAGAATCCGTGGGCACAATCATGCCATGTTTTCTTAGTTTCTAGTGAGGCAGCAGCTGGTTTCCTTTGAATGAATTAGTAAGTGACAATGTGAAATTTGATGAATAGAAGGAGCTGGAGAGAAAAAAGAAAAAAAAACTTGAACTATTCTAGGATAGGATTCCAGCTCAGCTGCCACCAGCAAGGGAACTGCCACCAGTTAAATGGTGATACCTGATCCTAGTCCAGTTAGGAATAACTGAGACAACCAGAGTTATTAACTGACTAGTTCATTTCCTACTTGTCAATTGGCTAGAAACTGTGGGAGTCTTCTGTCCACTTCTTAGAAACTGTCCAATTCAGGAGACATCCTTGTCTAGAAAAAGCTCATGTTATCTTTTGTTAGGTTAGCTATGCATAATAGAAAGCTAAAAGTACTAGTGACTTTAACACACAGTGATATATTCTGCCGTGCAGAATTCTGGACAAGGGAGCCCAAAGCTGGTACAGTGGTTTCATGAACTCATCAGCTACTTTCTTTCCCATCATCCTCAGCACTTAACTTCCATCTTCCGCATTCCTGCAAGGTCCAAGGTGGCTGCTGGGGCTCCTGCCATCAAACCCACCTTTGCAAAAATAAAATATAAGAGGGAGACTCCGATGGGAGTCTTCTCTAAATTGCTGCTCCCCTTTGAAGAAGGCTTCCTAGAAGTCCTTCTCAACAACTTTCACTTATACGGGGTTGGCCAGAACTTAGTCACATGTCTACAACTAGGTAGGAGGCAGGCTGGGTATATTGCCACCTGAGTGATGCGGGAGTTGTGGCATGGATATTGGGGAGCAGGTTGCAGTCTTGGTTGTACTTTTCTTCATCCTCTCTGACCCAACCCATCCTGTCTCCTGGGCCCACTGTACTAACTTACATTTCCACAACTTGAACCATCCTGTTAGTGAAATATTAAGGGTGAAATTACGATGCCAGAGATTTGCTTCAAAATAAACAGCTGAGGCTGGTTGTAGCTGGCAAGTGCACAGAAGCCACAAGAATCATGATCCACGTGTATCATGGGGCCTTATCTTACTCTTCCCTATTTTGTATATGTTTCAAATTTTCCATAATAAGGAGTTTTTTCCAAATCACACACCTGCCAAGTTTTCTTGCTTTTATTCAGGCTCCACAACACTCTAAACTCCTACACTACATAGAACCAAGTTCCCATCTGTTTTTGCTTCCTTTTTACCATAGATATTTGTGCAATGAATGAAGGGATGCTCTTTCTTCTTCCTGGAAGTCCTTCTCTGCCTTCTTGCCCTGCTGAAATTCCTCATCCTCTAAGGCCGGGTGCAAACATTGCCTCATCTGTGCAGTCCTATCCCATGGCCCTCCTTCCTCTTTGCTGGCCTAGCATGTTCTTATATGTTGCTATGGCATTTGTCACATGGATTGTCATCGTTAAGTCATTTGCTCATCATTGATAGTCATTGATCATCATCGGATTGCCATCGTTAAATCCGTTAGCTACTGTCTCTCTCCCCAGAAAGCCTGTGAATGCCTGGGGGGGTGAACCCCACTTCGCAGCCACGTCTGTGCCTCCTCCGCGTGCACAGTACCCAGCACACACAGACATCCGTGCATAAACGCCTTCTTTAAAACCGGCTTGAAAGCAAAATCTCAGGTTTAATTGGGCTTTAAGATCGCTTTATCCCATTGGCAGACACAACCTATGTGTATTAACAGTGAAATTCAGAATTACAGTGCCAGGCCCAGAGGTCTCGCTGGTTTAGTTATAGACAATGAAACGGCACCGGAAGGAAAGGGAAAGGCCGGGCGCGGTGGCTCACGCCTGTAATCCTAGCACTTGGGAGGCCGAGGCAGGCGCATCATTTGAGCTCAGGAGTTCGAGACCAGCCTCAGCAAGAGCGAGACCCCATCTCTACTAAAAATGGAAATTAATTAGCTGAACAACTAAAAATATATAGAAAAAATTAGCCAGGCATGGTGGCACATGCCTGTAGTCCCAGCTACTGGAGAGGCTGAGGCAGTAGGATCCCTTGAGCCCAGGAGTTGGAGGTTGCTGTGAGCTAGGCTGATGCCATGGCACTCACTCTAGCCCAGGCAGCAGAGTGAGACTCTGTCTCAAAAAACAAAAGGAAAGGGAAGCGGCGAGTGAGAGAGACTTAAAGGGGCATCTTCTCATGTGACAAGTGGAGAACCTAAAGCATGGCAGTTCAGAGTCCTAGAGAAATCTGTGGCAGACCCCAAGTGTCTGCGGGGAAGGCTCCTGGCTCACTGGGACAGGCAGAGGAAGAGGAAGAGGAAGAGGAAGGGGAGACGGCAGCCCGGCATCCAGCTTCTGGCTCGGTGCCTTCCCCCCTCCTTCCTCCCTCCACCCAATACAGGGAAAACTGACCTCTTCAGTGGGTCTGGCTCATCTGTGGTCAAGACAGTGGGGGCTCAGGGGGACTCGGTGGGACTTGAGCATCCACAGTGGGCACTGAGGTGAAGGATGGGAAGGGGGATGAGAAGGAGGAGAGGTCACCATGGCCTTGCACCTGTCTGGGTAGGACTTTACCCCAGAGAGGAAGGGCGTCACTGAAGGGCGTTAAGCAGGAAAGTGACAACACAGCGGATGTCTACCTGGACCTACTGCAAAGAAGCAGGGGTGGGGTGTCGGGGGTGGCTCTGACTCATCTCGGAATGATTTTAACACAGGATAAACGTGGATCTTAATCAGAGCAAACAGGACTCAGAAAAATCCCACGTGACACCAGGGCCGAAGGGGTTTTAACACACGGGGCAGCTGCTGACCCCTGGTTGTGACTGACCGGGGTCCTGGGTGACCCGGAGATCACACAGCTGACGGCTCAGCTCCGCCCTTGCTCTGCCTGGTGCCTGCTGCTCACCTCAGCCATGAACCTCTCCAGAGCAGGGGCGATAGGAAATCTGCAATCTTTGTCCCCAAGCTTCCCGTGGTATCTGGAATATAGTAAGGCTGCAACATGAAATAAAGCCATCTCCCCCAGCTCCTTTCCCTGTGGACAGACAGCCACTCAGAGCTTGTGGCCCCTGGGGACTCCGAGCCACACGCGCCTACAGGCTCACCGCTCCCTCTGCGTCTTGTCTCCAGGACTGTGGCCCGACAGGGCTTTTCCACATGCAGCTTCTCCATGTCCGGATCCTGCCCCGCAGCACCCCCGGCTTCTCCTCTCCACACCGTCGTCAGCGGGCGCTTTGAAGCAAAAAGCGCTTGAAATCATCAACTGACTTCCATCTTAGGAAATAACCAAAAATGTGGACAGAAATGACTACAGAACAGTGTTAGATCCAATATTCAATGTCAAATTTTGTGCTTTATGGTTCTGAGATATAAACCCCCAGCTCAAGAAAATTTCTAGTACCTAGCTAACTTGTGTGAATATTGCTGGGCGTAGGGACAGAGAAGGAAATATTACATAAGAGTTAACATGCTTTTGGCAGCAAGTAACAGAAAGTTTGTCTCAATAGGGCTTAAGCGATAAAGGACTTTGTTGGCTCACGGAAGTGAAGATGCAGAAGTTTGGGCTTTGCGATTTTCGCACTCTGTCCTCCTCCTTTGGAGACCTTTATTCTTACAGATGCAGGGAGCTGCCAACTGAGACAATAGTCATGACAAGTGGGAGAGAAAGTCTCTTATCTAACTGTGAAATTAAACTCCCCTCTTCATTCTGATTGGAATCATTTAGTATATGCACTTGTCCCTGAACTAGGAACTGTCACCAGGGAAATGCCACACACTGATTGGCTTAAACCTGAGTTCCTAAAATAATTCCTAGCAGAGGAATGGAATTATCTGACTAGCTTAGGCTGGATCTGGAGTCAATTCCCAAAACCACATTGTTCCTGTTCTAAAGAGGAATGAGGAGACAGATGTTCACACACAAAGAGAACTGCGGAGACGCGTCAAGTCCCTCACTTGGATCAAAGTAGTGTGAAAAATTAAAAAATATTCACAAGACAAAAAGTTGAAACTGACATTTCAGTAGAAGTGAGAAGTCCAAGCCAGAAATCCTGAGGAGGTCCCTGAACTTCCCATAGGATGTAGGAAGAGAAGTTTGGAGTTGGATTTATCAAAGTCACAAAGAGCAGGACAGAACGACCCAGCTTTATCTGGGTAACACACATAGAATAAGTAACAATGCCTAACAATATGTAGGCGAGGGGGCGGATAGTGAGGAGGAGGTATAATTGCACAAAAGCAAATGCTGGGGTGAAAATACTGAAATATAATAGTCTCTGCCATTGGATAAGGGAACTGTGATTGTTTTTCTCCTTTCTAGTTTTCCAGTTTTTCCAATATTCTTATAATGAGAATATATTAATTTTACGATTAGAAAGTATTAAAATAAATGGTTGTTAATGGTGGTTTCCAGAGGTAACTTACTCTGAGACGTGCCATTCCCATGACCCATTCTTTACTCGCCAGCCACAAAAACCAAATGCACAGTAATAAATTTTCTGATATTTGTTATGCACTGAATTGTTAAGCTCTTGGGAGGCCTGGCAAGATAAAAGTCCCTAGTTAACAAGCACTCAAGGGCTGACACATCACGTGTTGAAACTGTGGTATATTTGTGGTTGAAGGCTATGCTTATGTTAAAAAGTTAATTGTTACTGAGTCAATAAGAGATAACTCTGGCTCCAGCAGAGAAACTGATTAAACTGGGAAGCGGCAGCAGAGCTCCCGCTGCAAGGAGAAGCACATTCTTGTCTCTAGGCGACTTTCCAGGAGCAGCAGGGTGAGTCCCTGGGAGGCAAGAATTCTGTGCAGTGACCATCACATGCACACACAGCGGCATAATAAAATCTTTTCTTGATACAGATAAAAACCAACAAACTCTCGTGGCACAAACTCACTTTAATCAGCTTCATTATTTTCTCTGTTTTGTACTATTTGATCATCTTCATTTCTCTTCTCTCCTTTCTTTTTTAATTTCTTTTCCACATTAACAGGGTTTGGATTAGCAAGGATTTCACTCACTGAACTGCCCGTGTGTCAGGAAGTGAGAGGTTTTGTATCCTCCTGGAAACCCTTTATTTGCGAGGGACTTGGCCTGCCATGCTCTTAGGCACCAGAGCTGCCTCTTCTTTCCTCGTCTCTGCGCGGACGCTGCTGACGGGCCGCTGGCCAGGAGGACATGGGCTCGCCCAGGTCGGGCCTCCAGACTCACGCCCAGCCCAGTGGTCTCAAGACATAACTTTCTTTATTGGAGTTTGGTGAGAACTATGAATTTCTTAACCTCGTATTGAATTTGGTTAAAATAAAAAATCCTAAGCCGGTAAAGGTCAACCAACAGTGAAGAGAATTTTGATTATCTTAAAATTATAGAGAAGAGACAGTAGAGATTTGTTGGTTTCAGCTCCTGGTGAGGATGAAAAAATTCAAAGCCAGAGAAATTAAACTCATCCTCTAAATGTGCACAGCGGGTCCTGGCAAAGGCAGGGTGAGGATTCAGGGTTCCTGGGACCCTGGTGATGCCGGGCGGTCCTCTCGACTCTGCGCCATGCAGCCCCTCCTGGTGGCATTGCCAACACACGCTGCCCTAGAGCAACCACCCTCGTTGAAACCCCAGATGTGGGCATATCACAAATTGTATGCAAGAGAAAAGGAAATGTCTCAAAAGTATGGACAGACAGTGCATGTCAGAAGAACAATGAAAGTCAAAATCAGAGAGTGTCTTATGGGATCCTGGGGCACAACTACCCAGGAAAATGCCTTTGGGGAGGGAGAGGGACAGAGTGGGGAATGAAATCACATTCTGGGAACCCATTCTACTGCTTTGGGAAATGGCTCAGAGTAGTTGCAAACGCCACCTCTGATTGGGCCGTGGCCTCATGATGTCATGGTCTAGCCACCTGCAGCGCAGGGCCGGGCGAGGCGCGATGGCAGGTGGTGCACACCTGACGGGGGTTTACAGGGTCTGGTGGCCAGTGGCAGGGGGTCACAAGGAGGGGGTCCTAGGCAAGGGATGGGGGAGCTGATGGAGAGCTGCTGTCTCGGTAATAGCAGGACGCTGCTGTTTGCTAAAAGCCCCTGAACACTATCCTCCACCCTCTCCCTTGAAGAGTTTGCAATCTGTAGAGGAAACAAGGCAGGGATATATACTTTTTCACTAAAAGAGAATTACGGTTTTTTTTTTTTAAAACCACACTAACAGTTAAAAAAAAGAAAAAAAAACTCAAACAATTAAGTTGAAACTCACTGGTTGGTCTAGAAAGGTAAATAGCTCCTTGTGCTCCTGAGAAACTCTTTGAGTTTAGGTTTTTTTCTTTTTGTTTCTTTAACTCTTGTTTCCATAGGCCATGAGTTTCTAAGAGGCTGACTTAGGGGAAAGAACTACTGAGGACTGGAAAAGTTCATTTAATGTGTTGATACTTTCATTAGCTGAAAGAGAAAGCTATTCTTTTTTTTTTTTTACCATGTACAAATACTTTATTCTTGAAAAATCAAAGAAAATGCCTAGTTCCAAAAGAAAGCATACCCCAGTTAAACCCTCATATCTTTCTCAGGGCTTACAGCAGTCTGGCTGTATGCCAAGATTTGTCCACCAGCTTGAAACTTGGACATCCATGTTAAAACTTTAAAAACATTACTTGAATTACAACTACATAAGAAGTTTAAACGAAATTCTAAGTGAGCCCAACTGTCACAGATCCTGAATTTCAGGAAATAAGGAGAGCTCATAGATCCCGAGGATCATCAGGAGGATCATCAGGAGGATGATGAGGATCATCAGGAGGATGATGAGGATCATAAGGAGGATGATGAGGATCACCAGGAGAGTGACTAGGATCATCAAGATGATCAGGATCATCAGGAGGATGATTAGGATCATCAGTATCATCATCATGAGGATCATTAGGAGGATCATGCAGGTAAGTCACCAATGCAGAACCATTGCTGCTCAAAGTTATGGTGTGAGCAACAAAGACCTCATTCTTTCCTTGCTACCACCTAACTGGCTCAAACTGGGATAAGCAAGGAGACTTTAGAGGGGCACAAAGAACTTATCTTCTAAATACAGCTATTCTAAATACAGAAATTCTTTCCCCAAAATCGTGCTTGGTTTTCCTTTGTCTTAAACACAGTATTTTTCACTCCCCCTCCCCAATCTGAGGGGGACACATTCCAAGCCCCTAGTGGATGCTGGAAACCACAGGTAGTACTGAACCCTGTATATGCTACACAAGAATTTCCTTTTCCTTTGTCACAGTTTTACTGAGGAAGACTTAATGTAGATCTTAGCAACCTCAGCATATAATTTTTTTCTTTCCTTATTAAGTCTAGAACTTTCATTTTTCCACCTAAAGGAAGTACTTTACAGTTTCTCATTGGCATATCGAATTGCCAGCATCACTATTCTTGAGTTTGGGGTTCACTGTTATGTAGTATTTACTTAATTTTACTATAAGTCTATTAAGTAAAATAAGGGTTACTTGAACACAAACACTGCGGAACCAGGACAGAGGATCTGATCTGATCATGGAGATGGTTACTAAGTGCCTAATAGGCTGGTAGCGTGTGTAGCAGAGACGCACTGGACAAAAGGATGATTCACATACTCGGTGGGATGGTGGGAGATTTCAGTACAGAGTGCAATTTAAGACTTATGAGTTGTTTATTTCTGGAATTTTCCATTTAATATTTTTGGACCATGGATGACCACAGGTAACTGAAACTGTGGAAAGTGAAACCCTGGATAAGGGGAAACAACTGTATGTATCATAGTAGGTATAACATTTTCTTTAAAAGTGATTTCAGTCCTTTTCTGCCTTGATATAGGGAATATCAATAATTATCCACTTTCCCTCAACAAGAATGTGAGGCAAAGCAGTTAATAATTGTTTGTAATTTATAGGAGTCAAAAATTCTACTGATTTAATAAAATTATTAATATTTAGAAAGTAATTTGTCAATATTGATAAAAACTGAAGACACATATGCTTTTTATGCCAGCAATTGTACTTTTAAGAATTTATGTAGGGATATATTTGACGAAATATATATATATATATATATATTAAATATATACATGAATGTACATACACATATACAAGACTATTAATTCCAGCATTCTTTACAGGAACAAATGACTGGAAACACCTTAAATGCCAGTAAATATGGGACTAGTTAAATGGATGACATTACATTCATATCCAATGGAACACTACATAGCCAGTAAAAGTAATGATATAGCTCTTTATGTGTGCTTTAGAAGCTAGTCATGACATCTATTAACTAAAGGAAACCTAAGCTGCAGAATTGTGTGCATATTGGTATTTTCAAAAGATATTTATATGTCTGGATATGCATATATAATTTCTGGAAAGATACACAGATATGCTAGTTTTTTGCAAAGTGAATACTGAATTAGATAATAGATCTTTTACTGAATATTGTTTTATAGTTATTAATATTGTAACCATGCAAATATTAAGTAGGTTTGTTCTCAATTTAAAGAAACTAGTTAATAGATAAGAGTGGTAAATAAAAATCAGTCTACCTATTCAAGATCTGTTTTGGTAAACCAGCTGTGAACTAGTATAGACTATTTTTTTTAATTGCTAAACTATGAAGACACTTGGCTGTATCTAATAAGACCCAGAGTTAAGGAAGCTATGTTTAACTGTTTTCGTTTTTAATTGTGGGCTAATATTGCACATATTAATATTTACTTGAAGGGAAGGTTGCTATCAAGAGGAAGAAGGGACATGATCAATGAAAGTCTCTGATGAAGCAAAAGGGAATTGGTCCAAGAGTACAGAGGAGGCATCAGCCTTTCAGAACTGTGCTTGATTGTTGCTGTGGCTGTCTTTGTTCCCGTCACTATAGCAGGTAACATTTATCAAATATTTACTATATGCCAGGCTCTCTGCTATATGCTCTATATCCATTTTTCATTTAAATTTTCAAAATTGTTCCTCAAGAAATATTTACTGAGCACCTGCTATGTGCCAGATATGGTTCTGATGAGTACTGAGAAGAAAAATAAAGCCAGATCAGGAGAGAGGAGAGAGGGGGAGGAGGAGCCAGGAGTAGGGGTGCTAGTTTCTTAGGAAACACATTCTTGTGGGAAGAAGCAGACAATACAGAATAAATGAGTAAAATAATTCATGGTGGAAGGAGGGGACACTTCAGATGGGAAGTTCAAAGAAGGCCTAGGGAGGTGAACTTTGAGGTAAAACTTAATGTAATGAGGATAAGAGAGAGGGTGTACCAGACAGAGGGTGAACCCATGCTTGTCCGAGTTTGTCATGTGACTGAGACACAGAAAGAAGGCCCCTGTGGCTGAAGCATTTGGGGCAATGGAGAGAGGTGGGTGGGGCCAGATCCTGTGGGGACTTGTGGGCTGCGATAAAACATTTGGATCTTATTCTCATGGTAAGAGGAAGCCTGGGGAGGGTTTTAAGCAAGGGAGTAAAAAGGGATTTATTAATTCCTTCAAACAAGAATTTCTTTATTTCACTCTGAAAACAGAAGCTTCCAGAAGAGACTCTGCACTAGCTCCTGTCAATCTATCTATCCACCAACCTGTGCCTGTGCCCACATACCTGCCTTCCAGGTTGTGTCTAGATGAACAACCGTTATCCCCTCTGAAGATCTCTCCGCCTCGGCATCTTCTCCTGCTCTCAGAAGCCAGTCTCAGCAGCAAACGTCTGGTGCAATTTCTCACATCTTAGATATGTATAGATACTCTAAACTTAAAATGTCCAACACTGATTCATAATCTCCTTCTCACCAACTGCTTGCTCAGCAGCTTTCTGCATCTCAGTTGAGGGCAAGTCCATCATCCTTCCAGGCATCCAATCATGCTGCTAAACTTCTCCTTTTCTCTCAAAGTCCGCATTCAACGTACCTGAAAATTCTGTGGGGCTACCTTGAGAATATTCCAGAATATGACCATTTGTCAGAACTTATGCTAGCCACCTGGTCCAAAATACCATCATCTGACACTGAACTCATCTGTGTTTCTACCTTTTCCCAGCCCCACTGCCAGTCTATTCTCAACCTAGCAATTTGAGAGATCCTTTAAAAAATGGAAGTTGGGTCATATCACTCCTCTCTGAAGACCCCCAAAGCCTCCCCTGCACCCTCTGATTCTCTAAGAATAAAACCCAAATATTTCATTTGTCTCCCAAGCCTTATGTGATCTTGTTCCTTATTAGCACTCTGGCCTTACACGGCAGCCACACTGGCCTCTTGGCGTTTTTGTTTTTTTTTCCTTTTAATTTCTCCTCTCTTTTGAAGAATAATTTTGCCAGATATATAATTCTAGGTTGGTACAGTTTTTTTCCCAATACTTTAAATATTTCACTCCACTCATTTTTGCTTGCATGGTTTCTAACAAAGTAGTCGGCTGTAATTCTTTTTTTTTTCTTTTAGAAATATATATATGTTTTTAAAAATAGAGATGGGGTCTTGCTGTGACGCCCAGGCTAGTGTCAAACTCCTGGCCTCAGGTGATCCTCCCACGTCAGGCTTCCAAAGTGCTGGGATTACAGGTGTGAGCCACTGCACCTGGCCTGGCAGTTTCTTGAATCCTATACAGACTCCCTCGTAAGGCTTTTGTGCTGGCTGTTCTTTCTGGCTGGTAGGCACTTACCCCAATACCCATGTTTCCGCCTTCCTGTTGAATCCAATATCTGGTTAAACGTCATCTTCTCAGAGCTTTCTCTGCATAAAACTCCTTTGTCTGTTACTTCTGTTCCTTTGATCTTCTTTTTAAATATCACTTATAACTTTTAGACATAGTATGTATGTATTAATTTATGTATATATTATGTGCCTCCTCTCACAAGAGTGTCAATTCTTATGAGGTCAGTGACAGTTTTGTTTACTCCTTATCCACTGCACCTAGAAAGATGCTTGGCACAGAATAAACATTCAATTAAAATATTGTTTATTCCATCACTCAATAAATACTTATTGGCATAATTCCTGGAAAGATACATGGAATACATCTAGCTTCCTTTGGCGAGGAGGACTGAGTTGGGAATAGATTTGCCTTTCATTGTATACTATTTCATAATTAACATTTTAACCATATAAAATTAGTTTCTCTCAACTTAAAGAAATTCATTAATAAATAAAAACAGTATATAAAATAGAGTGTACTCATTCAAGATTTGTTTTGTTATCCAAGTGTGAGCTAGTATAGACTACCCTTTTTGTGGCTATATTGTGAAGATGTTGGGCTGTAGCTAATAAGATAATCTAGAGTTAAGGAAGGTATGGTTTAATTTAAATTGAGTGGTCAGGGCAGGCACAAAGATTCCATAATTTATCTGAAGTTATGGAATTTCTGGAAAGAGATGCTTAAAATTTGGATGCATGACACTTCTCTAGTAGGTAATTATTAATAAAATTTTTACTGATTAACATTTTTCTTACTTGAAAGATTATGAATGTGTATGATCAAAAAGTTGAAGTATTACAATAAAATTCACAGTGAAAAATAAATCTTCTCACATTTAACCCCTAAGGTGCCAGTTTGCCTCCCTGTAGGCAACTATGTAATTTCCTAAAGGGTTCTCCTCAAAATAAGCTACAGATATGCACATATATGCATCTTTCTCTGTATTTCATATCTTTTTACATAAATAGGTACCTGCTATACATACTGTAGTACACTGTGCTTAAAATGTGGTCTTTATTTCAATGTTTTCATTTTATTTATTAAAATAAATAAAATTTATCAAATTTTACTAAAATTTTAATATTTTCATTCAGTTCAAGAAGGAAAAGTGAATTTCTGAGGCATGTTAATTGCACACACTTCCATGTTGATGTTTCAGCTGCTGTTTTTTCCCCACAAACGGTATTATTTATGCTGAAGCTGCAGAGGGCAGTGTAGTCCTTCCAAAAGCATGGTGTGTCCTTGGATAGTGTTTTGAAGATCTTGAATGTGGTGGAAACTAGAATTTGGAGAAGCTCCTGGTATTAAAATAATGCATCAGTTCAAATTATTCACCCATGCTCTTTTATGCATTTCATATAAAATTATTTGCAATATGTTTATATTACATATGTCATCACCTTCCATAGGAGTAATTTTTGCTTAATAGATACAATGCTTATTTCAAAGGTCATTTTTAGTTCCAGTAACTTTATGATGTCTTCATTAAAAAAACCCTGAATTGTTAAGAGAGTATATTTTACATGTTCTCACCATAAAAAAGTATATGAGGTAATGCATATGTTAATTTGATTTAGCCATTCCACAATATATACGTATTGTGAAACATCATGTTGCACACTGTAAATGTATGTAATTTTGTCAACTAAGAAAATAAATAATAACATTTAAAAAAGGAATTTCAAATTGAGGATGGATGAGTGTAAAATTGAATATGGATGCGTGAGGGGGTAGGAAAAGTCATCTGTGTTACAGAAAACGTCTAAGGTAGTCACAGTGTGTCTGAGAATGATGGCAGTCCACCAAATCCATTTTCCTCTTTCTGACAAGAAACCAAGACTGCATCGTTAGCCTTGCAGTTAGTGTCTTGCAGTGAGGGGCCACCACTAGACCTAGATAAGAAAAATTGCACAGCTGCATTTTTCCTCACTTGTCATTGGTGAGCATACTTTCCTCTTTGACAATTCCAAACCTTCACCACTCTCCTCAAGCCCAGGTTTCCTTATTTTTACTGAGAAAGCAGGGTCATCGGGCAAGATGTCTCCACTCCTAGCTCTCCAACTGTACCTCCTGTACCCCTGCTGATCTACATAGCCATCGATTTTTCCCTCTTGTCACGTACTTGCAGACTGGAGTATTCATTGTGTTTGAAGAGTGTTCTTTTGCTTATACCCTTGGTTCCTTCCTCTCCAGTCCCCTCCAGGATTCTGATCCAGTAATTATTTGCTCTGTATTTCAGGAAAATGTTAGAAAACAACAAAAAGGAAAAATAATTTGTAATGTTAGGGTTAGGGTTAGGGTTAGGGTTACGGTTAGGGTTTAGGGTCAGGGTCAGGGTCAGGGTGAGGGTTAGGGTTAGTGTCAAGGTCAGGGTCAGGATTAGGGTTAGGGTTACAGTTAGGAGTTAGGTTCAGGGTTAGGGTTAGGGTCAGGGTCAGCATTAGGGTTAGGGTTAGGTGTTAGGGTTAGGTGTTAGGGTTAGGGTTAGGGGTAAGAGTTAGGGGTACAGTCAAGGTCAGGGTCATGATTAGGGTCAGGACCAGGGTCAGGCTTAGTGGTTAGGGTCAGGGTCACAGTCAGGGTTAGGTTTAGGAGATAAGGTTAGGGTTAGGGGTTAGAGTTAGGGTTAGGGTTAGGGGTTAGGGTTAGGGTTACGATTTGTGTTAGGGTTAGACATAGGGTTAGGAGTTAGTTTTACGTGTTAGGGTTAGGGTTATGGTTAAGTGTTAGGGTTATGGTTAGGTTAGGGTTAGAGGTAGGGTTAGGGTTAGTGTTAGGGGATAGGGGTAGGGGCAGGAGTAGGGGTAGGGTTAGGGTTAGGGGTAGGGTTAGGGCTAGGGGTAGGGATAGGGGTAGGTTTAGGATTAGGGTTAGGAGTAGGGTTAGGGGTAGGGGTATGGTTAGGGGTAGGGGTAGGGGTAGGGGTAGGTTTAGGGTTAGGATTAGTGTTAGGGTTATGGTTAGGTTAGGGTTAGGGTTAGGGGTTTGGCTTATGGTTAATGTTATGGGTTAGGGTTAGGGTTAGGCTTAGGGTTATAGGTTAGGGTTAGGGTTCCGGTTAGGGGTTAAGGTTAGGGTTAAGGTTAGGGGCTAGGGTTAGGGTTAGGATTAGGGGTTAGTGTTCAGGTTAGGGTTATGGATTAGGGTTAAGGGTTAGGGATAGGGTTAGGGTTAGGGGTTAGGGTTAGGATTAGGGTTAGAGTTAGGTGTTAGGTTTAGGTTTAGGGTTAGGGTTAGGGTTAAGGTTATGGTTATCAGTTAGGTTTAGGGTTAGGGTTAGAGTGAAGTGTTAGGGTTAAGCTTAGGGTTAGGGTTAAGTGTTAGGGTTAGGGTTAGGGTTACAGTTAGGGGTTTGGGCTAGGGTTACGATTACGCGTTAGGGTTATGGTTATGGTTAGAAAGTTTAGGGTTAGGGTTAGGGTTAGATGAGTTAGGGTTAGGGTTATGGTTAGGGTTAGATGGGTTAGGTTTAGGGTTATGGTTAGGTTTAGGGTTAGGCTTTAGGGCTAGTGTTAGGATTAGTGGTTATGGTCAGGGTTAGGGTTAGGGTTAGGGGTTAGGGGTTAGGGTCAGGGTCAGGGTTAGGGTTAGGTTTAGGGTTAGGTTTAGGGTTTAGTGTTAGGGTGAGGGTTCGGAGTATGTTTATGGTTAGGGTTAGGCTTAGGGGTTAGGGTTAGGGTTAGGATTAGGGTTTGGGTTAGGGTTAGGTGTTAGGATTAGGTTTTAGGGTTAGGGTTAGGGTTAGGTGTTAGTGTTAAGTTTAGGGTTAGGGGTAGGGTTAGGTTAGGGTTACTGTTATGGAAAGGAGAAGGGGTAGGGGTAGGGTTAGGGGTAGGGTTAGGAGTAGGGTTAGGGTTAGGGTTAGAGTTAGGGTTAGGAGTAGGGTTAGTTGTAGGATTAGGCTTAGGGTTAGGGTTTGGGGTAGGGGTAGGGGTAGGTGTAGCTTTAGGCTTAGAGTTAGGATTAGTGTTAGGGTTCAGGTTAGGTTAGGGTTAAGGGTTAGGGTTAGGCTTTGGTGTTAAAGTTAGGATTAGGGTTAGTTTTAGGGTTAGGGTTTAGGGATAGGGTTAGGGTTAGCGGTTACGGTTAGGGCTAGTGTTAGGGTTAGAGCTTATGGTTAGGTTTAGGGTTAGAGGTTAGGATTAGGGTTAGAGTTAGTGTTAGGGGTTAGGGTTAGGGTTTCGGTTAGGGGTTAGGTTTAGGGTTAGTGTTAGGGTTTAGGGTTATGGTTAGGTTTAGGGTTAAAGGTTAGAGTTAGGGTTAGGGTTAGGGATTAGGGTTCGGTCTGTGTTAGGGTTAGGGTTCAGGGTTAGGGTTAGGGTTAGGTTTAAGAATTATGGTTAGGGTTAGGGGTTAGGGTAAGGGTTAGAGTTAAGTGTTAGGGGTAGGGTTTAAGGTTAGGTTTAGGGTTAGGGTTAGGGTTTAAAGTTAGGGTTAGGGTTAATGTTAGGGCTTAGGGCTTAGGCTTAGGTTTAGGGCTAGCGTTAGGGTTAGGTATAGGGTTAGGTGTTAGGGTTAGGGTGGAGGTTAGGGTTAGGGTTACGGTTAGGGTCAGTGTCAGGGTTAGGGTTAGGGTTAGGGTCACGGTGAGTGTTAGGGTCAGGGTCAGGGTTACAGTCTGGGTCAAGGTCAGGGTCAGGGTTACGGGTTAGGGTCAGGGTGAGGTTCAGGGTCAAGGTAAGTTTTGGGTTGAGGTAAGGTTACGGGTTAGGGTTAGGGTTAGTGCTAGGTGTTAGCTTTAGTGTTAGGTTTAGTGTTAGTGTTAGGGTTAGGGTTAGGGTTAGGTGTTAGGGTTAGGTGTTAGGGTTAGGGTTGGGTTTAGGGTTAGGCGTTAGGGTTAGGGTTAGGGGTAGGGGTAGGGTTATGGTTAGGGTTAGGGTAGGAGTAGGGTTAGGGGTAGGGTTAGGTGTAGGGTTAGTGTTAGGGGTGGGGTTAGGGCTAGGGATTGGGTTAGGTTTAGGGTTACAGGTAGGGTTAGGGGTAGGTTTAGGAGTAGGAGTAGGGTTAAGGTTAGGGTTAGGGTTAGAGGTAGGGGTAGGGGTAGGATTACGCTTAGGGTTAGGATTAGTGTTAGGGTTGGGGTTAGGGTTAGGGGTTATGTCTAGGATTAGGGTTACGGGGTAAGGGGTTACGGTTAGTGTTAGGATTAGGTATAAGGTTAGGGTTTAGGGTTGGGGTTAGGGTTAGGGTTAAGGTTAGGTTGGGGTTAGGGTTAGGGTTATGTTTAGAGTTAGTGTTAGTGTTAGGTTTAGGAGTCAGGGTTAGGGTTAGGGTTAGGGTTAAGGGTTAGGGTTAGGGTTAGGGCCAGGGTTATTGTTAGGAGTTAGGGTTAGGGTTAGGGTTAGGCGTTAAGGTTAGTGTTTGGTTAAGAGTTAGGGTTCCGGTTAGGGTTAGGGTTAAGGTTAAGGGTTAGAGTTAGGGTTGGAGTTAATGTTAGGGTTAGGGTTAGTTTTATGGGTTAGGGTTAGTGTTAAAGGTTAGTGTTAGGGTTAGGGTTAGGGGTTAGGGTTAGTTTTAGGGTTAGGTTTAGGGTTATGGGTTAGGGTTAGGGTTAGGTATAGGGTTAAGTTTAGGTGTAGGAGTAGGATTGGGGTTAGGGTTAGGTGTTAGGTTTAGGTTTAGGGTTAGAGTTTTGGTTACGTTTAGGGTTAGGGTTAGGGTTAGGGGTTAGTGTTAGTGTTAGGGTTAGGGTATGGTTAGGGTGAGGGTTAGGCATTAGGGTTAGAAATTAGGGTTAGGTTTTAGAGTTAGAGTTAGGATTAGTGTTAGGATTAGGGTTAGGAGTTAGGGATTAAGGTTAGGGTTAGGGTTAGGGGTTACGTGTTAGGTATAGGGTTAGGATTAAGGTTAGGTGTTAAGTTTAGTGTTAGGGTTAGGGTTTAGGGTTAGGTTTAGGTTTAGGGTTAGGGGTTAGGGTTATGGTTATGGCTAGGGGTTAGGGTTTGGATTTAGGTTTAGGGTTAGGGTTAGTTCTTAGTGTTAGAGTTAGGGTTAGGTGTTAGTGGTAGGATTAGGGGTTAGAGGTTCTGGTTAAGGTTAGGGTTAGAGGTAAGTTTAGGGTTAGGTTTAGGGTTAGGGTTAGGATTTTGGTTAGGTTGAGGTGTTAGGGTTAGGGTTTGGGTTTATCGTTAGGCTTAAAGTTTAGCATTAGGGTGAGGGTTAAGGTTCAGGGTTAGTATTACGGTTAGGGTTAAGGTATGGTTAGTGTTAGGGTTACGCGTTAGTGTTAGAACTTTGCATTAGGGTTTAGAGTTAGGGTTAGGCTTAGTGTTAGGGTTAGGGTTAAGTGTTTAAGGTTAGGGTTAGAGGTTAGGTGTTATGGTGAGGGTTAGTGTAAGGGTTAGGTGTTAGGTTAGTGTTAGCGTTAGGGTTTAGGGTTAGGTTTAGGGTTAGGGTTAGGGGTTAGGGTTAGGGGTTAGGGTTTAGATTTAGGTTTAGTGTTAGGATTAGTTCTTAGTGTTACAGTTAGGGTTAGGTGTTAGATTTAGGGTTAGGAGTTAGGAGTTCTGATTAGGGTTAGGGTTAGAGGTAATTTTAGGGTTAGGTTTAGGGTTAGGTGTTAGGATTTTGGTTAGGTTTAGGTGTTAGGGTTCGGGTTAGGGTTCAAGGTTATGGTTAGCGTTAGGGTTAGGGTTTCGGGTTAGCGTTAGGGTGAAAGTTTAGGATTAGCGTTAGGGTTAGGGTTCAGGGTTAGTGTTAGGGTTAGGGTTAGGGTATGGTTAGTGTTAGAGTTATGCGTTAGTGTTAGAACTTTGCATTAGGGTTTAGAGTTAGGGTTAGGCTTAGTGTTAGGGTTAGGGTTAAGTGTTAAATGTTAGGGTTAGGAGTTATGGTTATGGTTATGGTTAGGGTTAGGGTTAAGTGTTACCGTTAGGGTTAGGGTTATGTTTTAGTGATAGTTGGGGTTAGGGTTACAGTTAGGATCAGGGGTTAGTGTTAGGGTTCAAGGTTAAGATAAGGGTTAGGATTAAGTGTTAAGGTGAGGTTTAACTGTTAATGTTAGGGTTCAGGTTTAGGGTTAAGGGTTATGGTTAAGGTTATGTTTTCTGGTTAGGGTTAGGTTTAGAGTTAAGTGTTAAGTGTTGGGGATAGGGTTAGGGTTAAGGGTTAGGGTGAGGGTTAATGGTTAGGGATAGGTTTAAGGGTTAAGGTTAGGGTTAGTTGCTAGGGTTAAGGATTAGGATTAGATTTAAGGGTTAGGGTTAGTGTTAGGTTTAAGCCTTAGTATTAGGGTTAAGGCTTATGGTTAGGGTTAGGATTAAGGGTTAGCGTTAGGGTTAACATTTAGGGTTCAGTTTAAGGTTAAGGTTTTGGGTTAGGGTTAGGGTTAACTCTTAGGGTTAGTTTAGGGTCAAGGGTTAGGGTTAGGGTTAGGTTTAAGAGTTAGTCTTAGGGTTAAGTGTTTGGTTTAGGTTTAGGGGTTTGGGGTTAGGGGTTAGTGTTATTGTTAGGGTTAGGGGTTAGAGGTTAGGGTTTGGGGCTAGTGTTAGGTTTAGGGGTTAACTGTTAGGGTTATTTGTTAGGGTTAGGGTTAAGAGTTAATATTCTGGTTAAAGGTTAGGGTTGGGGTTAGTTTTAAAGTTTAGTGTTAGGGTTAAAGTTTAGGGTTAGTTTTAGGGTTAAGGGGGAGGTTTAGGGTTAAGTTTAGAGGTTAGAGTTAGATTTTGGGTTAATTGTTAGGATTAGGATTAGGCTTAGGCTTAAGGCTTAGGGTGAGGGTTAACGTTTAGGGTTACGGTTAAGGTTTTGGTTTAGCGTTAGTCATGGCATTAAGTGTTATTTTTAGGGTTAGATATTAGGATTAAGTTTAGGGTTCATGGTTAGGGTTAGGGGTTAGGGTTAGGGTTAAGGGTCAGGGTTAGATGTAATGGTTTGGGTTAGGGTTGGGGTTAGGGTTAAGGGTTAGGGTGAGATTTAATGGTTAGTCTTAGGGTTAAGTGTTAGGGGTTTGAGGTTAGGAGTTAGGATTAGTGTGAGGGTTAGGTGTTACGTTTTACGGTTAGGGTTGTGGGTTAGGGTTAGGTTTAATGTTAGCAGTTATTGTTAGGGTTAGGACTAGGGGTTAATGTTAGGGTTAGGTGTAAGAGTTAGGATTAGGGTTATGGTTTAGTGTTAGGGTTAGGGTTAAGGTTTAGGGTTAGGATCAGGGTTATGGTTTATAGTGAGGGTTAATGGTTAGGGTTAGGGGTAAGCGTTAGGGTTAGGGTTAGTGGTTAGGGTTAAGGGTTATGGTTAGAGTTAAGGGTTAAGGTTAGTTTTAGGGTTAAGGGTTAGTATTAGGGTTAAGGGTTTGTGTTAGGGTTAGGGTTAAGAGTTAGTGTTAGGCTTAACGGTTATGGTTAGCTTTAGGGTTAAGGATTAGGGTTAGGATTTGTGGTTTAGTTTTAGGGTTAGGTTTAAGCGTTCAGTTTAGACTTAGTGTTAGAGTTAAGTGTGATTGTTAGGCTTGGTGGTTAGGGTTAGGATCCAGATTCAGGGTTAGTGTTAGGGTAAGAGGTTACCATTAGGGGTGGGGTTTATGGTTAAGGCTAGGGTTAGGTCTAGGCTTTAGGGTAAGGTTTAGGGTTTGGTTGTTACGGTTATAATTAGGAGTTAGGGTTAGAATTATGTGCAAGGGGTTGTCAGTGTAAGTGTTATGCATTACGGTTAGGTTAAGGGGTTAAAGTTAGGGTTACTGTTAGGTTTACTTGTTAAGGTGAGCAATAGGGTTACGGTAAGGTGTTATGTTTAGGGTTAAGGTTATGTGTTAGGGGTAGTGATTATGCTTAGGGCATGGGCTCTGTCTGCCCTAGGGGTGGTTAGGGTGCTGGGATTGTCACCGGAAACCCACTCTATCATACTCTGGATATGAGCCCCTGGGTTTCATACAGAACACAGTAGCAGAGCCTCCTTTCATGCATGGCATGGAAGGATTGTAGGCTTTCTTAACTCTGAGAAAGCAAGAAGTCTGAAGATTAGATTTAGGGTTAGGATTAGGGTTAGGGTTAGGGATTAAGGTTAGTGTTAGGGTGAGGGTTTAGGGTTAGTGGTTAGGGTTAGGTTTAGGGTGGTTGTTTGGTTAGGGTTAGGGCTAGAGATGTTGTAAGTGGTAGTGTTAGGCTTAGGGTTATCATTAGGGTTAGGGTTATTGTTTTACAGTTAGTGTTATGGTTTAGGTACTGTTATGGTTATGGGTTAGGGTTAGAGTTAGGGGTTAGAGGTTGGGTTTAGGGTTAGGGTTAGGGTTAGGGTTAGCAATAGGGTTAGGGTTAGGTGTTATGGTTAGGGTTGGGGTAGCGGTTAAGTTTAGGGATTAGGGTTAATGCATGGGCTGTACCTATTCTATGCAGGGTCAGGAACAGGGAGCATCACTGGGACCCCACTCCATTGTACCCAGGGCATGGGATCCTGCCTCTGACTTTGGATACTGGGGCAGAGCCTCATCTCATGCATGGCTTGGGTTGGTTGTAGGCTGGCTTATGTCTGTGAATGGAAGAAGTGTGAGAATTACATTTAGGATAAGGGTAAGGGGTTAGGATTATGGTTAGGGTTAGGGATTAGGAGTATGATTAGGGGTTAAGGTTAGGGTTAGGGATTAGGGTTAAGGTTAGGGTTTAGAGTTAGGGTTGGCTGTTAGAGTCAGGGGTTAGGTTTAGGGTTAGGTGTTAGGCTTAGTGTTAGGGCTTAGATTTAACGGTTAGTTTAAGGGCACAGGACCTGTCTATCTATTGTGGGGGGGCATGCAGGGTCACTGTAACACCACTCCATCATACCCTGGGTGTAGGGCCCTGACTGTCATGCAGCACTCAGGCAGAGCCTCATCTCACGCATGGCATGGCTGGATTGTAGGCTTGCTTAACTCTGAGAATGGAAGAAGTGTGAGAAACAGGGTTAGGGTTAGGGTTAGGGGTTAGGAGTTAGGGGTTAGGGTTAATGTGAGGGTTAGGGGTTAGGTGTTAGGGTTAGTGTTAGGGTTAGAACTAGGGGGTTAGTGTTAGGGTTAGGTGCAAGTGTTAGGATTAGGGTTAAGAGTTAGGGTTAGGGTTACAGTTAAGGGTTAGGGTTAGGGTTAAGGTTTAAGGTTAGTGTCAGGATTAACGGTTAGGGTGAGTGTTAACGTTTAGGGTTAGGAGTAAGCGTTAGGGTTAGGGGCTAGGTTTAAGGGTTATGATTAGGGTTAAGGGTTAATATTAGTGTTAGGGCTAATGGTTAATATTAGCGTTAAGGGTTTGTGTTACGGTTAGGGTTAATGGTTAAGGTTAGGGTTAATTGTTAGGGTTAGGTTTAGGGTTAAGGGTTAGGGTTAGGGTTTGTGGTTTAGTTTTAGGGTTAGGTTTCAGGGTTCAGGTTAGGTTAGTGAGAGAGTTAAGGGTTAGGGTTAGGCTTAGCGGTTAGTGTTAGGATTAGGGCTCAGGGTTAGTGTTAGTGTAAGAGGTTAGGGTTAGGTTTAGGGGTTAGTTTTAGGTTTTCATTTAGGTCTAGGCTTTAGGGTAAGGTTTAGGATTTAGGTGTTATGGTTATGGGTAGGAGTTAGGGTTAGAATTATGGGATAGGGTTTAATTTCAGGGTAAGTCATGCATTAAGGTTAGTTTACGGGATTTTGTTAGGGTTAGGGTTACGTTTATGTGTTACGGTGAGCAATAGCTTTAGGGTTAGGTGTTATGTTTTGGGGTAGGGTTATGGGTTAGGGATGGTGTTTATGCTTAGGGCCTGGGCCCTGGCTGCACTAGGGTGGTGAGTTAGGGGACTGGGCTTGTCGCCTGGAAACCCCTCTATTGTACACTGGGACACTGGGTAGCGGCCTGTGGGTTTCATGCAGGACACAATGGCAGAGCCTCCTTTCACGCATGGCATGGGGTGAGTGTTGTCTTGCTTAACTCTGAGAATGGAAGAAATGTGAGAATTATGGTGATGGTTAGGGTTAGGGGTTTGCGGTTAGGGGTTAGGTTAGTGTTAGGGTTAGGGGTTAAGGGTTAAGGGTTAGGGTTAGTGTTAGGGTTAGGCATTAGGTGTTAGGGTTAGAATTTAGGGCTAGGGTTAAATGTAAGGGTTTGTGTTAGCGCTAGGGTTAAGGGTTAGGGTGAGTGTTAACAGTTAGGGTTAGGGTCAAGGGATAGGGTTGAGGTTAGTGGATAGGGTTAACGGTTAGGATTAGGGTTAAGGGTTAGGGTTAGTTTTATGGTTAAGGGTTAGTATTAGGGTTCAGGGTTAGGGTTAGGGTTAGGTTGAAGGTTAAGGTTAGGGTTAACGGGTAGGGTAGGGTTTAGGGTTAAGGGTTAGGGTTATGGTTATGGTTAATGATTAGGGTTAAGTTTAGAGTTAAGGGTTAAGGGTTAGGGTGAGGTTTAACGGTTAGTCTTATGGCTAACTGTTAGGGTTAGGCTTAGTGTTTGGGGTTAGTGTTAGGGTTACGGGTTAAGTGTTAGGTTTAGAGGTTAGGGTTTGGGTTAGTTTTTAGGTTAAGCGTTAGTGTTAGGGTTAGGGGTTAGGGTTAGGTTTAAGGTTTAAGATTAGGGTTTAGGGTTAGAGTTAATGTTAGGTTTAAAATTTAGTGTTAGGGTTAACCTTTATGCTTAGGTTTAGGGTTAAGTGTGAGGTTTAGTGTTAAGGTTAAGGGTTAGGGTTAGGGTTAGGGTTAAGTGTTAGGGTTAGGATTAGGGTTATGGTTAAGGGTTAGGTTGAGGGTTAGGTTTAGGGTTCAGGGTTAGGGTTAAGATTTTGGGTTAGCATTAGGGTTAGAGTTAAGGGTTATATTTAGAGTTATGGGTTAGGGTTAGGGTTAGGTTTCATTCTTAGGGTTAGGGTTAGGGTTTAGGTTTAGGGTTAGGGTTAGGTTTAGGTTTAGGTCTAGGCGTTATGGTAAGGGTTAGGTTTAGGATTAGTGTTTGGGGTTGCGGTTGGGGTTGGGTTTTGGTTTGGGGTTGGGGTGAGGTTAGGGTTAGAGTTATAGTTAGGGGTTTGGGTTGGGTTTGAGGTTGGGGTTGGGGTTAGGGTTAAGGTTAGGGTTAGGTTTAGGTGTTAGGTTTAGAGCTGGGGTTAGGGTTAGGGATCGGGTTAGGCATTAGGGTTAGGGTTAACTGTTAGTTTTAGAGTTAAGTTTAGGGTTCAGTTTAGGGTTGGTGTTCTGTTTAGGGTTCTGGTTAGGGTTAGAGTTAGGGTTAGGTTTAGTGTTAGGGTTTGGTGTTAGGGTTAGTGTTAGGGTTTGGGTTTAGGGTTAGGGTTAGGGTAGGGTTAGGATTAGGGTTAGGGTTGGGGTTAAGGTTAGGGTTAGGTGTTAGGGTTAGAACTTATGGTTAGGTTTAGGGTTAGGGTTATGGTTAGGGTTAGTGTGAGGTGTTAGTGTTAAGGTTAGGGTTAGGGTTTTGGTTAGGGTTAGGGTTAGTGTAAAGGTTTAGGGTTAGGAATATGGTTAGGGTTTGGGGCTAATGTTAGTGTTATGATAAGGGTTTTGGGTTAGGGGTTAGGGTTAGGGTCGTTGTTTGGTTAGGGTTAGGGCTAAGTTCATTATAAGAGATAGGGTTCCAGTTAGGCTTGTAATTAGGGTTAGGGTGAGGGTTAGCGTTTTAGTGTGTTAGTGGTTATGCTTTTGGTTACGGGTTCGTGTTAGAGTTAGGGGTTTGAGGTTGGGATTAGTGTTAGGGATAGGGATAAGTGTCAGTTTGAGAGGTTAAGGTTAAGCTTAGGGTTAGGTTTACGGCTTAGGTTTAGCCTTAGGGTTAGAGTTAGAGGTTAAAGTTAGGGATTAGGGTTAAGACATGGGCCCTATCTGCTCTATGTGGGGTTGGGACTTGCAGCATGGCCAGGAACACACTCCTTTGTACCCAGGTCATGGGACGCTGGCTCTCATGTGGGATACAGGGGCGGAGTGTCATCTTAGGCATGTGATGTGTTGGATGCAAGCTTGCTTATTTTTGCGAATGGAAGAAGTGTGAGATTTACATTTAGGGTTAGGGTAACTGGTTAGGATTATGGTTAGGGATAGGGTCTCTGGTTAGGGTTAAGGTTAGGATTTAGGGTTAGTGTTGGCTGTTAGGGTCAGTGGTTAAGTTTTGGGGTAGCAGTTAGGGTTAGTGTTAAGGCTTAGATTTAGTGGTTAGTTGAAGGGCACAGGACCTGTCTAATCTATGGTGAGAGAGATGCGGACAGGATCACCACGACTCCACACCATAGTACCCTAAGCCTTTGGCCCTGACCCTCATGCATGACTCAGGTGGAATCTAATCTCACACATAGCATTGCTGGGCTGTAGGTTTGCTTAACTCTGAGAATGGAAGAAGTGTGAGAATTAGGGTTAGGGTTATGGGCTTGAGGTTAGGGGTTAGGGTTAGTGTTAGGGTTAGGGGTTAAGGGTTAGGTATTGGGGTTAGTGTTAGGGTAAGGGTGGTTGTTTGGTTAGGGTTAGGGCTAGAGATGTTGTAAGTGGCAGGGTTAGGCTTAGGTTTGTCACTAGGGTTACGGTCAGTGTTAGTGTTTTACAGTTAGTGTTATGGTTTATGTACTACGGTTACGGTTACGGGTTAGGGATAGAGTTAGAGATTAGAAGTTTAGTTTAGTGCTAGGGTTAGTGTTAATGTTAGCAATAGGGTTATGTTTAGGTGTTATGGTTAGGTTTGGGGTAGCGGTTAGGATTAGGGATTAGGGTTAATGTATGTGCCCTATCTGCTCTATGCTGGGTGGGAACAAGGATCATCACCAGGACCCCACTCAATTGTACTCAGGGCATGGGACCCTGACTGACGAGATACTGGGTAGGAGCCTCATCTCACTCATGGCTTGGGTTGGTTGTAGGCTTGTTTATCTCTGCGAATGGAATAAGTGTGAGAATTACATTTAGGATAAGGGTAAGGGGTTGGGATTATGGTTAGGGTTAGGGATTAGGAGTAGGTTTAGCTGTTAAGGTTATGGTTAGCGGTTAGGTTTAAGGTTAGGGTTCAGAGGTAGAGTTGGGGGTTAAGGTCAGGGGTGAGGTTTAGGGTTAGGTGTTAGGGTTAATGTTAGGGCTTAGATTAGTGGTTAGTTTAAGGGCGCAGGACCTGTATATCTATGGTGAGAGGGGGGCTGGCACTGACACGGCGACACTACTCCATAGTACACTGGGCCTAGGGCCCTGACTGTCATGCAGCACTCAGGAGGAGCCTCATCTCTTGCATGGCATAGTTGGGTAACTGTAACCCTAACCCTAATTCTAACCTCTAACTGTAACCCTTAAACCTAATCCTAGTCCTGAACACCTAACCCTAACCTTAATCCTAACCCCTTACCCTAACCAAAAATCTAATTCTCAGACTTCTTCAAGTTGAAAAGTTAAGGAAGCCTAAAATCCACCCATGCCATGAGTGAGATGAGGCTCTGCCCCTGTGTCCTACATGAAACGCAGGGGCCAATGCCCTGGTTATGATGGAGTGGGGCCCAGGTGATCTCCCCTTTTCCCCTCCCCTGATGGATCAGATAGGGCCCATGTCCTAACCCGAATCAATAACCCTACCCCCTGAACTAACCCTAAATATAACACCTAACTCTAACCCTATTGTTAACCCTAACACTTAATGCTAACCCTAACCCCTGACCCCAACACTAACACAAACACTAAACCCTAACCATAACCCTACCCTTAACCCTAACCTTAAGCCTAACCCTAAATCTAATTCTCACACTTCTTCCATTCTCAGAGTTAAGCAAGCCTACAATCCTCCCATGCCATGCGTGAAAGGAGGCTCTGCCACTGTGTCCTGCATGAAACCCATGGGCCCATACCCAGCATACGATAGAGGGGCTTCTTGGGGACAATTCCCAGCCCCCTAACGCACCCCCCTACTGCAGACAGGGCCCGTGCCATAAGCATAAACACTACCCCTAAACCATAAACATAACCCTAAACATAACACCTAACCTGAACCATATTGCTCTCCTTAACACGTAAACCTAACCGTAACCCTAATCCTAACCTTTTATCCTAATCTTAATCCGTAACACTTACCTTAACAAAAATCCATATCCCATAAATTTAACCCTACTTCCCAGCCATAATCATAACACCTAAAGCTTAACACTAACCCTAAACTGGTAACCTGAAACTTAACCCTACGAAAAACCCTACAACTAACCCTAACTGTAACCCCTAACCCTAACCCTAACACTAACCCTGCCCTAACACTAAACCTAACCCTAACCCTAACCCTACTCCTACCCCTAACCTCTAAAACTAAACCCTAATCCAAACTTTTACCCTAACTCTAAACTTAACCTTAACCCCTAACCCTAACCCTAACCCTAACCCTAACCCCTACCCCTAACCCTAACCCTAACATATGCCCTAACGCCTTAACCCTAACCCTAACACTAAGCACTAACATTAACCCTAACCCTAACCCCAACCCCAACACAAACCCCAACCCCAACTCCAACCCCTACCCCAACCCCTAGCCCTAACCCTAATCCCAACACTAACCTTAACACCTAATTCCAACAATAACCCTAACACTAAACCTAACCCTATGCCTAACCCTAACCCTAAACCCTAAACCTAATCCTAACCCAACCCTAAACCTTAACCCTAATCCTAACCTTTAATTCTAAACTTATTCATAACCATTAAAACTACACCTAACCTTAACCCTAACCCTAGCCATTAACCCTAATACTACTCCTGAAGCCTAAACATAACCCTAACCCCAAAACCTAAACCCAACCCTAAATCTAACGCTAAACTCTAGCCCTAGCCCTAACCCTAACCCATAATCCTAACCCTAACCTTAAAACGTAACACAATACCTAACCCTAACCCCTAAACCTAACACTAACCCTAACCCCAACCACTAACCCTAACACTAACCCTAACCCCAACCCCTAATCCTAACACTAACCCTAACCTCTAACCCTAACCAGAACCCTAATACCTAACTCTAAATGTAACTCAGGCCCTAAGTCTAATTCTACCACAAGACCTAACCCCAAACCCTAACCCTAACTTTAACCCTAACCCAAAACACCAATCTTAACTATAACACTAACCCCTAACCCTAACGCTAACACCTAACCCTAACCCCTAACACTAAACCTAACCCTAACCGTATCACTAAATCAAACACCAAACCCTAACCTTAACCCTAACTGTAACCATAACCCTAATTCCTAACCCCTAACTGCTAACCCTAACCCTAACACAAACCCTAACCCTAACCCTTATCCCTAACCCTAATCGTAACCCTTAACCCTAACCCTTACATTTACCCTAACCCCTAACCCTAAACCTAACCAAAAACCAAACACTAACACTTAACCCTAACCCTAACCCTAACACGAACTCCTAAGCCTAAACCTATCCCTAGCCCTAACGCTAACGTGACCCTAGCCCTATCCTTAACCATAACCCTAAGCATAGGACTAACCCTAGCCCGAGCCCTAGCTCTAACCCTAAACCTAGCAATAGCCTTAGCCCTAGCCCTAGCCCTAGGCCTAAAGCTAGCCCTAGCACTAACACTAACTCTACTCCCTAACAATAACCCTAACCCTAAGAACCCTAATGCCTAAAACTAACCCTAACCCTAACCTTAACCATAACCCTAACCCTAACAGCCCTAACACTTAATCCTAACCCTAAAGCGTAACACTAACCCTAACCCTAACTGGCAAGCATAAGACTAACAATAACCCTAACCCTAACCCTAACCCTAACCCTAACCGTAACCATAAACCCTAAACCTAACCCTAAGCCCTAAACATAACCCTAATCCAAACCCTAAACCCTAACACTAATCTGAACCCCTAACCCTAACCCTAACCCTAACACCTAACACTAAACCTAAACCTAAAATTTAACCCTAACTCTAATCCTAGCCCTAACCCTAAACCTAGCTCTAACCCTAGCCCTGGACCTAGCCCTTGCCCTAGAAATAACCGTAGCCCTAGCCCTATCCCTAGCCCTAGCCCTAACCCTAGCCCTAGCTCTAGTGCTAACCCTTGCCCTAGCCATAACCCTAACTATATCCTTAACCGTATCCCAAATCCTAAAGACTCTAATGCAGAACACTAACTCCAAACCTAAACCTAACCATAACAGTGACCCTAACAACACTAACCCCTAACTCTGTCGCTAACAAAAAACCCTAACCGTAACTGAAACCCTAAACGGAAACTCTAACCCTAACTGAAACCCTAACCCTAACCGCAAACCCTAACCCTAACAATAAGACTAACCCTAACACTAAACTCTAACCCTAAACGTAACAACTAACCCTAACACTAATTATAGGCATAACACTAAAGCTAAACCTATGCCTAACCCTTACCCTTAACCCTAACACCTAATCCTAACCATAATCCTAACCCTAACCCTAAACCCTAACCAAAACACCTAAACACAACCCAAACCCTAACACCTAACCCTAACCCTAACCCGAGCCTTAAACCTAGCCCTAGCCATAGACCTAACCCTAACCTTAAACCTAATCCCTAAACCTAACACTAAACTTAGCCCTAGCCTTACCCCTAGCCTTAACACATGACCTAGCCGTAGACCTAACCTTAATCCTAATCCTAACCTTAACCCGAACACTAAACCTAGCCCTAACCCTAGTCCTAGACCTAACCCTAGCACTATCCCTAACCCTACCCCTAGCCCTAACCCTAGACTTAGCCCTAGCCCTAGCCCTAACCCTAACCTACCTGTAACCCTAACCTTTAAACCAAACCCTAACCCTAACACTTAACCCTAATCTTAACCCTTTGCCCTAACCCTAACCTCTAACCCTAACACTGACTGCTAACCCTAAACTTAACCCTAACCCTAACCCCTAAACTTAACACTGAACCCCTAACCCTATCACTAACCCGAAACACTAACCTGTATCCCCTTCCCTTAACACTAACCGTAACCCCTATCACCAAACCCCTAACCCTAGCCCTAACAATTAACCCTAAAATTAACCCTTAAACCTCACCCTAACCTTAAACCCTAACCCTTAACCACAAACTTAACCCTAAATGTAACCCTAACCTTAACACTTAGACCTAAACCCTACCCTAACCATTAATCCTAAACTTAACCTTAACCCTAAATGTTAACCCTAATACTAACCCTTAACACTAACCCTAACCCTTAACCTTAAGCCTCACCTTTAACCCTAACCACAAACCCTAACACTTAACCATAAACCTAACCCTAACCATTAACCCTAACCATAACACAAACACTTAACCCTAATACTAACACTTAACCCTAACCCTAACCTTACCCAAACACTAATTCTAACACTTAACCTAACCCCTAACAATAAATGTAAACCTTACCCCTAACCCTAACCATCAACACTCACCGTAACACTTAACACTGGACCTAACGCTAACCATTAACCCTAACCCTAACACTTAACCCTAACCCTAACCCTAACCCTAAACCATAATCCTAAACCTTACCCCAAATCCTAACACTAACGTCTATTTCCTAATCCTAACACTCACCCCTAAACCTAAACCAAATCAAAAACCTAACCCTTACACTAACACCTAAACCTGAACCCTCACACTAATCCTAACCTCTAAGGGGTTTGGCCCTAACACTTAACCTAACCCTAACCTAAACATAACCCTAGACCTAAACCTAACCTTAAACCTAACTCTAGCCCTAGCCCTAGCCCTAGCCATAACCCTAACCCTACCCCTAACCCTAAACCTAACCCTAACCCTAAACCTAGCCCTGGCCCTAGCCCTAATCCTAGCACTTGCCCTACCCCAAACCATAAACCCAACCCTAAACCTAACCCTAGCCCTAAATCTAGCCCTAGACATAGGCCTAGCCCTAACCATAATCCTAACTCTAAACCTAACCCTAGCCCAAACCCTAGCTGTAGCCTTATCCCTAGCACTAACCCTTGCCCTAGACCTAATCCTAGCCCTAGCCCTAGACCTGGCCCTAAACATAGCCCTAGACCTGGCCCTGACACTAACCCTAACCCTAAACCTAATCCTAGCCCTAGCACTAGCACTAGGCCTAGACCTAAATATAACCCTACCCCTAAAACTAACACTATCCTTAACCCTATCCCTAACACTAACCCAAACAACCCTAACCCCTAACACTAAACCTAACCATAACCCTAACCTTAAAAGCCCTAACCTCTAACCCTAACCCTAACACCTAAAAGTAACCCTAACCCTAACGCCAAACCCTAAGCCTAACACTAATGCTCACTACAAACCTAACCCTAATGCTAACCCTAAACACTAACCCTAAACCTAATCCTAGACCTAACCCTAGCCCTAGGCTTAGAATTAAACCTAATCCTAGCCCTAACACTAACACTATCTTTAACCCTATCCCTAACACTAACCGAAACAACCCTAACTCTTAAAACTAAACATAACCCTAACCCTAAGCATAACCCTAACCTTAACAACCCTAAACCCTAACTCTAACCCTAACCTCTAAACCTAACCATAACCCTAACCCCAAACCCTAAGCCTAACCCTAACACTAACTGCTAACCCTAACCCTAACGCTAACTCTAACCCAAATCCTAACCCCTAACCCTAAACCTAATCCTAAACCTAACCCCTAAACCTAACTCTAATCCTAACCCTAACCCTAAACAAAAAGGTAACCCTAAAACTTAACCTAACCCTAATCCCAAACCCTAAATCTAACCCCTAATACTAACCCTAACAATAACCCTAAACCCTAACCATAACCCTAACCCTGACCCCTAACCCTAACCTTACATTACCCATAAACTCTAACCCTAACCATAACCCCTAACCCCTAACCCTAAACATAACACTAAAGTTAACCCTAACCTCTAACCCTAATGCTAAGACTAACCCTAACAATAACGATAACCCCTAACCATAACCCCTAACCCCTAACCCTAAACATAACACTAAAGTTAACCCTAACCTCTAACCCTAATGCTAAGACTAACCCTAACAATAACGATAACCCCTAATCCATAACTCTTACCCTAACCCTAACCCTTGCCCTAACCCTAGCCCTAGCCCTATCCCTAACCCTTACGCTAAAACTAACCCTAACCCCTAACCCTAACCGTAACCCCTAACACTAACACAAACCGTAACCCTAACACTAAACCATAACCTTAACCCTAACCCTAACCCTAATCCCAACAGCTAACTCTAAACCTAAGCCTAAGCCTGGCCATAGACCTAAGCCTAACCCTAACTCTAGCCCTAACCCTAGGCCTAACCCTAGACCTAGACATAGGCCTAACCCTAACCATAATCCTAACCCTAACCCTAACCCTAGCCCAAACCCTAGCCATAGCCCTGCCCCTAGCACTAATCCTTGCCCTAGACCTAACCCTAGCCCTAGCTCTAGACCTAGCCCAAAACATAGCCCTAGCCCTAGCCCTGACCGAAACCCTAACCTTAAACCTAATCCTAGCCCTAGCCCTAGTCCTAGGCCTAGCCCTAAACTTAACCTTAGCCCTAACACTAACACTATCCCTAACTCTATCCCTAACATTAACCCTAAAAACCCTAACCCCTAATGCTAAAGCTAACCCTAACAATAACCCTGAACTCCCTAACCCTAACCCTAACACCTAAACCTAACACTAACCCTAACCCAAACCCTAACCACTAAACCTAACCCTAACCCCTAACCCTAACACTAACACCTGACACTAAATCTAATCCTACACCTAACCCCTAAACCTAACTCTAATCCTAACCCTAACCTTAATGCTAACCCTAACCCCAAACCATAACCATAACCCCTAAAGCTAACTCTAACATAACCCTTAAACCGTAACCCTAACCCTAACCCCTAGCCCCTAACGCTAACCCTAGCCCTAACCCTAACTCTAATGCTAAGATTAACCATAACAATAACCGTAACCCCTAATCCATAAACCTAAACCTAACCCTAACCCTTGCCCTAACCCTAGCCCTAGCCCTAGCTCTAATCCTAACACTAACACTAACCCTAACCCCTAATGCTAACCCTACCCCTAACACTAACACTAACCCTAACCATAACCCTAAAACATAACCCTAATTCTAAATCTAACCCTTACCCTAACCATAACCCCAACACCTAACCCTAACCCTAACAATAAGCCTGGCCCTAGCCCTAACTCTAAACCTAATGCTAGCCCTAACTCTCACCCTAACACTACCCATAGCCCTGGCACTAGTCCGAGCCCTAACACTAACTCTAAACCTAACCCTAGCCCTAACCCTAACCCTAACCCTAACCCTAACACTATCCCTAACCCTAACCCTAACCCTAGCCCTAGCCCTAGCCCTAGCCCAAACCCTAGCCCTAGCCCTAACTCTAACCTAATCCTAGCCCTAGCCCTAGCCCTAGCCCTAACCCTAACCCTAGCCCTAACACTAGCCCTAGCCCTAACTCTAACTCTAAACTTACCCCTAATCCTAACCCTAACTCTAACATTTAAACATAACCCTAACCCTTAACCCTAATCTTAACCCTTTACCCTAACCCTAACCCATAACCCCTAACACTAACCCCTAACTGTAAACCTTATCCTAACCCCAACCCCTAAACATAACACAACGCATAACCCTAACTCCAAACTCTAACCCCTAACCCCTACCCTTAATACTAACCCTATCCACTATCACCAAACCCCTAACCATAACCCTAACAATTAACCCTCACCGTTTACCCCATTAAACCTCACCCTAACATTAAACCTAACACTTAATCCTAAACTTAAGCCTATCCATTAACCCTAACTGTAAACCTAAACCTATCCATTAACCCTAAACCCTACACTAACCTTTAAACCTAAACCTAACCCTTAACCCTAACCCTAACACTAAACCTTAACCCTAATACTAACCCTTAATCATAACACTAAACCTAACCCTTAACCCTAACCCTAACTTTCACCCTAATCCTCACCCTTAACTCTAACCAAAAACCCTAACCCTAAAACTTAACCATAAACCAAACACTAACCATTAAGACTAACCCTAACACAAACATTTAACCCTAATACTAACCCTTAACCCTAACCCTAACCTTACCCTTAACCCTAATCCTAAACTTTAACCTAACACCTACCCTTAAGCATACACCTTACCCCTAACCCTAACTGTCAACACTCACCCTAGCCCTTAACACTCATGCTAAACCTAACCCTTAACCCTAATCCTAATCCTTACCCCTAACCCTAAACCTAACCCATATTGCTAACCCTAACACTAACCCCTAGCCCTAAACCTAACCCTAAACCCTAACCCTAACCTAACACCTAACACCTAACCCTAACACTAACACTAAACCCTATCCGCAAACCCCTAACCCTAACCCTAACACTTAACCCTAAGACTAATCGTTAAACCTCACCCTAACCCTTAACTCTAATCCTAACCCTAACCCTAACCATTAAACCTAACCCTGCCCTTTAACCCTAACACTAACACCTAACCCTAACCCTAACCCCTAACCCTAACCCTAACCATGAACCCCAAACCTAACTCTAACACCTAACCTTAAAAGTAACCCTTACTGCTAACCCTAACGCTAACCCAAAAACTTGAACCTAACCCTAAAGCCTAACCCTAACCCTTATCCATAACCCTAACCCTTAACCGTAACCCTAGTCCTGACTCTAACACTTTAGCCTACCCCTAAACCAAACCCCTAACCTTAACCCTAAACCTCACCCTTAACCCTAAACCTAACCCTAAACCTTAACCCTAACACTAACCTTTAAACCTAACATTAACCCTAACCCTTAAATCTAATCTTAACACTTATCCCTAACTGTAACCCCTAGCACTAACATTAAATACTAACCCTATTCCTAACCCTAACCCTATGCCCTAAACCCAACACTTAACTCCTAACCCTAACACATACCCCAAACACTAACCCCTAACACCTAACCCTAAAAATAACCCTTAACACCTAATCCCAGACCCCTAACCCTAACCCTAACGATTAACACTCACCCTTACCCTTAACCATAACCCTAACCCTAACACTTAACCCTAAGACTAACCATTAACTCTAACCATAACCCTTAAGCCTAATCCTAACCCTTAACCCTAAACTTAATCCTAACCATTAACCCTATCCCTAATCATAACACTTAACCCTAAACCTAAACCTAACCGTTAACTGTAACACTAAACCTTAACCCTAACACTTAATACTAATACTATCCCTTAACCCTAACCCTACCCTTTAAACCTAATCCTAATCCTTAACCCTAACCACTAACACTAACCAAAACCCTTAACCCTAACCATTAACACTCACCCTAAACCTTAACACTAACCCTAACCCTATCACTTAACCATAAGCCTTAACCCTAACCCTAACACCTACCGCCTAAACATAACACCCTAACCCTTAAACTCTAACTGCTAACCCTAACACTAACCCTAACCTCTAACCACAAACCCCTAACCCTAACCATAACCGTAATTCTCACACTTTTTCCATTCTCAGAGTTAAGCAAACCTACAATCCTCCTACGCCATGTGTGAAAGGAGGCTCTGCCACTGTGTCCTGCATGAAACCCACAGGCCCATACCCAGTGTACGATAGACGGGGTTCCCAGCAAGAATCCCAGCTCCCTAACCCACCACCCTAGTGCAGCCAGGACACGTGCCCTAAGTATACACAATACCCCTAAACCATAACGCTACCCCTAAGCATAACACCTAACCCTAAATCTATTGCTCACTGTAACACATAAACCTAAACCTAACCCTAACTTAATCCTGTAAACATATCTTAATGCATGATTTACCCTGACAACGACCCCATCCCATAATTCTAACCCTAACTCCTACCCATAAACGTAACAACTAAACACTAACCCTTACCCTAAAGCCTAGTCCTAACCCTAAACCTAACCATAACCCATAACCCTAACCCCTTACCCTAACACTAACCTGGAACCCTGATCCTAACCCTAACCCTTAACCCTAACCATAACCCTTAACTCTAACACTAACCCTTACCTGAACTCTTAACCTAAAATTAAACCACATACCCTAACCATATCCCTCAACCCTAAATTTAACCCTAACCGTTACCCTAACCCCATCTCTAACTCTTAACACTAAACCAAACCCTTAATGCCAACCCCCTAACTAACCCTAACACTTAACCTGAACCCTAACAGTTAACCCTCACCCTAACCCTTAACCCTGACTGTAACCCTAACACTTAACCCTAACCCTAACCCTTACACGTAACCCAAGCACTAACCTTTAACCCTAATTATAACTCTTAACCCTAACCCAAAAACTAACCCCTAGTCCTAACCCTAACACTAAATCCTAATCCTAAACCCAACCCTAACACCTAACCTCTAACCCTCACACTAACCCTAACCCCTAATCCCAAACCCCGACCCCTAACCTTAACCCTAATTGTCACCACTTCTTCCATTCTCAGAGTTAAGCAAGCCTATACTGCAGTCATGCCATGTGTGAGATGAGGCTCTGCCTGAGTCCTGCGTGGCAGGCAGGGACCCATGCCCATGGTACGATGGAGTGGGTTCCGTGGGTTTGTAGGCTTGCTAAACTCCAGTTTGGAGGAATTGTGATAGTCATATATAGGGTTGCTTACTTTTACTTATAGAAGCAACTATTTGGGTGTGCTTTCTAGGCTTGCCTTACTCTAGTTTGGATGAAGTGGGTGAGTCCTATATAGGATCGTTAGCATTGAGTTAGAGGGAGTATCTATGGGGGCTGCTTTTTAGGCTTGCTAAACTCTGGTTTGGAAGAAGTTGGAGAGTCATATATAGGAATGATTTCATTGATTCAGAGAAAGCAATTATAGGGAGTTTATTTGTAGGCTTGCTAAGCTCTACTTTGGAGGAAGTCGAGAGTCATATATAGGAATGCTTATATTCACTTAAAGCATCTATGGGGTTGGTTTCTAGGCTTCCTAAACTCTAGTTTGGAAAAAAGGGAAAGTCATGTATAGGAATTCTTACATTCACTTAGAGAAAGGAAGTATCTGCGGGGATTTGCAGTATTGCTAAAATCTTACATTGGAAAAATCGCCAGAGTCATATGTAGGAATGTTAACATTCACTTAATGAAAGCAACTATCAGGGGGGGTTTCCAGGTTTGTTATACTCTAGTTTGGATGAAGTGCGACAGTCATATATAGGAAGGCTTACATTCACTCAGAGAAAGCAATTATGGATGGGTGCATCATAGGCATGCTAAACTCTAGTTTGGAAAAATTTTGAGAGCCATGTAGAGGAAAGCTTACAGTCACATAGAGAAAGCAACTACGGGGGTGGTGTGTAGGCTTGTTAAACTCTAGTTTGGAAGAAGTGCCATAGTCATATATAGAAACGCTTAAATTCATTCAGTGAAAGTAGCTGTTGGGGATTGTTTTCTAGGCTTACTCAACTGTAGTTTGGAAGCAGTATGAGAGTCATATACAGGAAGGTTTACATTCACTCAGAGAAAGCAATTCTGGGGGTGCTTTGTAAGCATACGAAACTAGCTTGTAATGCTTGCAACAGTCACACATAGGAATGCTTAAATTCACTCAGAAAAAGCAACTATGGGAAGGGTGTTTGTAGGCATGCTAATCTCTAATTTGGAAGAAGTTCGAGAGTCACATATAAGAAGGCTTATATTCACTCAGAGAAAGCAACTATAGGGGGTGTTCTTTTGGCATGCTAAACTCTTATTTGGAAGAAGTATGAGAGTCATATATAGGAACGCTTACATTCACACAGAGAAAGCAACTACAGGGTGATGTTAGGTAAGCATGCTAAACTCTAGATTGGGAGATGGACCAGATTCCTATTTAGAAAAAGTAACAGCCACTTAAAAAAAGGAACTGTCGGTGGGTGGTTTGTAGGCCTGAGAAACTCTACTTTGGAAGAAGTGTGAGAGTCATATATGGGAACACTTACATTCACTCAGAGAAAGCAACGACGGGGTGGTGGTTTGTAAGCACACTAAACTATAGTTTGGAAGAAGTACTAGTCATATATAGTAACGCTTACATTAACGCAGAGAAAGCAACTACGGAGTAGTGTTTGTATGCATGCTAAACTTTAGTTTGGAGAATTTCGAGAGTCATATCTAGGGAAGCCTATGGTGACAGAGAAAGCAACACTCGGGGGGTGGTTTGTAGGCCTGCTAAACTCTATTTTCAATGAAGTGTAAGTGTCATATATGGGAACGCTTGTATTCACTCAGAGAATGTAACAATGGGGTGGTGGTTTGTAGGCATAATGAACAGTAGTTTGGAAGAAGTACGAGAGTCATATATATGAATGCTTACATTCACACAGAGAAAGCAACTACGGGGTGGTGTTAGGTAAGCATGCTAAACTCCACTTTGGGAGAAGATTCAGAGTCCTATTTAGGAAAGGTAACAGCCACTTAGAAAAAACCAAGTGTCGGTGGGTGGTTTGTAGACCTGCAAAACTCTATGTTGGTTGAAGCATGAGTCATATATGGGATCGTGTCCATTCACTCACACAAAGCAACGATGGGATAGTGGTTTGTGTGCATAGTAAACTCTAGTTTGGAAGATGTACAAGTCATATACAGGAATGCTTACATTCACGCAGAGAAAGCAACTGTGGAGTGTTTTTTTTTAAGTATGCTAATTGTTATTTTGGAAGAAGCTCAAGAGTAATATATAGGAAAGGTTACAGTCACTTAGAGAATGTAACTCTCAGCGGGTGGTTTGTAGGCCTGCTAAACTCTAGTTTGGAAGAAGTACAAAAGTCATATATGGGAACGCTTACATTCACTCAGAGAAAGCAATGATGGGGTGGTGGTTTGTAGGCACATTAACCTGTAGTTTGGAAGAAGTACCAGAGTCATATATAGGAATGCTTACATTCACGCAGAGAAAGCAACTATGGGGTAGTGTTTGTATGCATGCTAAACTAGTTTGGAGGAATTATGAGAGTCATATGTAGGGAAGCTTACAGTGACTTAGAGAAAGGAACTCTTGGGGACTGCTTTGTAGGCCTGCTAATCTCTACTTTCAATGAAGTGTAAGAGTCATATATGGGAACGCTTACATTCACTCAGATAAAGCAATGTTAGAGTGGTGGTTTTTAGGCATACTTAACTGTAGTTTGGACAAAGTAGGAGAATCATACATAGGAACGCTTACATTCACACAGAGAATTCAACTATGGGGTGGTGTTTTGTAGGCATGCTATACTGTAGTTTGGAAGAAGTTCGAGAGTCTTATATAGGAAAGATTACAGTCACCTAGAGAAAGCAAATCTCTGGAGGTGGTTTGTAGGCCTGCTAAACTCTAATTTGGATGAAGTGTGAGAGTCTTATATAGGAAAGATTACAGTCACCTAAAGAAAGCAACTCTCTGGAGGTGGTTTGTAGGCCTGCTAAACTCTAATTTGGATGAAGTGTGAGAGTCATACATGGGAATGCTTATATTCACTCAGAGAAAGCAATGTCAAGGTGGTGGTTTGTAGGCATACTAAACTCTCGTTTGGATGAAGTGTGAGAGTCATACATGGAAATGCTTACATTCACTCTGAGAAAGCAACTATGGGGTGGTGTTCTGTAGGCATGCAAATCTCTAGTTTGGAAGATATTCGAGAGTAATATATAGGAAAACTTAAGTTACTTAGAGAAAGCAACTCTCGAGGGGTGCTTGCTAGGTCTTCTCAATTCTATTTTGGAAAATGTATGAGAGTCCTTTATGGGAATGCTTACATTCATGCAGAGAAAGCAACTATGGGGTGGTGTTTTGTAAGCATGCTAATCTCTAGTTTGGAAGAATTTCAAGAGTAATATATAGGAAAGTTTACAGTTACTTAGAGAAAGCAACTCTCCGGGGGTGGTTTGTAGGCCTGCTAAACTACTTTGGAAGAAGTGCAAGAGTCATATATGGGAACGCTTACATTCACTCAGAGAAAGCAATGCTGCGGTGGTGCTTTGTAGGCATCCTAAACTCTAGTTTGGAAGAAGTATGAGTCGTATATAGGAATGCTTACATTCACGCAGATAAAGCAACTTTTTCTGAGTGAATATAAACGTTGTCATATATGACTCTTACACTTCATTGAAAATGGAGTTTAGCAGGCCTACAAACCACCGCCCGAGAGTTGCTTTCTCTAAGTGACTGTAAGCTTTCCTATATATTACTCTTGAGCTTCTTCCAAACTACAGAGTAGCATGCCTACAATACATCACCCCATAATTGCTTTCTCTGTGTGAATGTAAGCGTTCCTATGTATGACTCCTGTACTTCTTCCAAACTAGAGTTTAGTATGCCTACAAACCACCACCCCATCATTTCTTTCTCTGAGTGAATGTAGGTGTTCCCATATATGATTATAACAATTCTTCCAAACTGGAGTTTAGCAAGCCTACAAACCCACGGACCCCACTCCATCTTACCATGGGCATGGGCCGCTGCCTGTCACGCAGGATCAGACGAGCCTCATCTCACGCATGGCATGGCTGGAGTGTAGGCTTGCTGAACTCTGAGAACGGAACAAGTGGTGAGAATTAGGGTTAGGGTTAGGGGTCAGGTTTTGGGGTAAGGGGTTAGGGTTAATGTGAGGGTTAGGGGTTAGGTGTTAGGGTTGGGTTTATGGTTAGGGGTTAGTGTTAGTGTTAGGAGTAGGGGTTAGTGTTAGGGTTAGGGTTAAGGGTTAGACTTAGGGTTAAAGGTTAGGGTTAGGGTTACATGTAAGGGTTAGGGTTAAGGGTTAGGGTTACGGTCAGGGTTAAGGGTTAGGGTGAGGGTTTATGGTTAGGGTTATGGTTAAGGGCTAGGGTTAGGGTTAGAGGTTAGTGTTAAGCGTTAGGTTTAGTGTTAAGGGTTAGGTTTAGTGTTAAGGGTTAGTGATAGGGTTAGGGTTAACTGTTACTGTTAGGTTTAGGTTTGAGGGACAGGATTAGGGTTTTTGGTTTAGTTTTAGGGTTAGGGTTAAGTGTTCTGGTAAGGGTTAGTGTTAGAGTTAAGGGTTATGGTTAGGGTTAGGGGTTAGGGTTAGGATCGGGATTCCAGGTTAGTGTTAGGGTAAGGGGTTAGGGTTAGCGTTAGGGGTTAGGGTTAGGTTTAGGGTTAGGTCTAGGCTTTAGGGTAATGATTAGGGTTTTGGTGTTACGTTTATGGGTAGTAGTTAGGGTTAAAATTATGAAATAGGGGTTGTTGTCAGGGTAACTCATTCATTAAGGTAAGTTTATGGGATTAAATTTAGGGTGAGGGTTAGGTTTACGAGTTATGGTGAGTAATAAATTTTGGGTTAGGTGTTATGTTTCGGGGTAGCATTATGGGTTAGGAGTAGTGTTTATGCTTAGGGCCCGGGTCCTGGCTGTACTAGGGTGGTGGGTTACAGGGCTGGGATTGTTGCCGGGAACCCCCTCTATTGTACGCTGGGTATAGGCCCATGGGTTTCATGCAGGACACAGTGGCAGAGCCTCCTTTCATGCATGGCATGGGAGGATTGTAGGCTTGCTTACCTCTGATAATGGAAGAAGTGTGAGAATTATGGTTATGGTTAGGGTTAGGGGATTGCGGTTAGTGGTTAGGGTTAGTGTTAGGGTTAGAGGTTAGAGGTTAAGGGTTAGGGTTAATGTTATGTTTAGGCGGTAGGTGTTAGGGTTAGGGTTAAGGATCAGGGTTAAGTGATAGGATTAGCGTTAGCGTTAAGGTTTAGGGTGAGTGTTAATGGTTAGAAATGGGGTTAACGGTTTGTGTTAGGGTTAGTGGTTAGGGTTAGGTTTAGGCTTAAGGGTCTGGGTTAGGGTTAGGGTTAATGGTTAGGGTTAAGTTTAGGGTTAAGAGTTAGGGTTAGGGTTAGGGTTAAGTTTAGGGTTAAGTGTTAGGGTTAGGGTTAATGGTTAGGGTTAAGGGTTAGGGTTAGGCTTAAGGATTAGGGTTAGGGTTAACTGTTAGTCTTCGGATTAAGTGTTAGTGTTAGGTTTAGGGTTAAGGGTAAGGGTGAGTGTTAATGGCTGGGTTAGGGTTATGGGTTTGGGATTAGGGGTTAGGGTTATTGTTAGGGTTAGGTGTTATGGGTTAGGGTTTAGGGTAAGTGTAAGGGTTAGGAGTTAAGTGTTAGGTTTAGGGCATAGGGTTAGTGTTAGGATTAGGGTTAGGTTTTAGTGTTAGTGTTAAGGGTTAGGGTTAGGGTTAAGGTTTAAGATTAGATTTAATGGTTAAGGTTAACATTAGGTTTAAAGTTTAGTGTTAGGGTTAACATTTACAGTTAGGCTTAGTGTTAAGGGTGAGGTTTAGGGTTAAGGTTAGGGGTTTGGTTTAGGAGTATGTTAAAGTATTAGAGTTAGGACTAGGGTTAGTGTTAAGGGTTAGGGTGAGGGTTAAGGGCTAGGGTTAGAGTTAAGGGTTAGGGTTAGATTTTAAGGTTAGGGTTAAGTTTTCGGTTAGCATTAGGGTTACTGTTAAGGGTTATTTTTAAGGTTAGGTGTTAGAGTTAGGTTTTGAGTTCATGGTTAGGGTTAGGGTTAAGTGTTAGTGTTAGGGTTAGGGGTTTGCGTTAGGGATAGGGTTAAGGGGCAAGGTTAGGTTTAATGGTTAGTATTAGGGTTAGGATTAGGGTTAAGGGTTAGGCTGAGGTTTAATGGTTAGTTTTAGGGTTAATTGTTAGGGTTAGGGTTAGGGCTTTGTGGATAGTGATTAGTGTTTGTGTGAGGGTTAGGGGTTATTTGTTAGGGTTAGCGTTAGGGTTTAGGTTTAGGCTTAGGGCTAGAGGTTAGTGTTAGCGTTAGGACTAGGCGTTAGAGTTAGGGTTAGGTGTAAGTGTTAGGATTAGGGTTAAGGGTTAGGGTTAGAGTTACGGTTCAGTGTTAGGGTTAGGGTTAAGTGTTAGGGTTAGTGTGAGTGTTAAGGGCTAGGGTGAGTGTTGACGGGTAGGGTTGGGATAAGGTTTACGGTTAGGGTTAGGTGTTAAGTTAAGGTTTAGGAATAGGGTTAAGGGTAACTTTAATATGGTTAAGGGTTAGTATTAGGGTTAACTGTTTGTGTTAGAGTTAGTCTTAATAGTTAGGGTTACCATTTTATGGTTTATGATTTATGGTTAAGTGTTAGGTCTAGGGCCTGTGGTTAGGGTTAAGAGTGAGGATTAGGGTTAAGGGTTAGGGTTAGGGTTAAGGGTTAGGTTTAGGGTTAGGGTTAAGGGTTAGTATTAGGGTTAAGTTTTAGTGTTAGGGTTAAAAGTTAGGGTTAGGTTTAACGGTTAGAGTAGGGTTTAGGGTTAAGCAATAGGGTTAGGTTTAGGGTTAGGGTTAACAATTAGGGTTAAGTTTAGGGGTAAGTGTTAGGTTTAAGAGTCAGGGCGAAGTTTAACAGTTAGTCTTAGGATTAATTGTTAGGGTTAGGGTTAGAGCTTTGGTGATAGGGGATGAGGTTTGTGTTAAGGGTGGGTGTTAGGGGTTAGTATTTTGGGTTAGTGTTAGGAATAGGGGTTAAGTGTTAGGTTTAGGGGTTAGGGTTAGGTTAGGTTTACAATTAGGTGTTAGTGTTAGAGTTATGGATTAGGGTTAGTGTAAAGGGTTAAGATTATGGTTAAGGGTTAGGTTTAAATGTTAGGGTTAGGGCTAGGGCTAGGGTTAGGGTTAGGGCTAGGGCTAGGGCTAGGGCTTGGGTTAGGGCTAAGGTTAGGGTTAGGTCTAGGGGTATGGCTAGGGTTAGTGTTTGGGCTAGGGCTAAGGCTAGGGTTAGGGTTACGGTTAGGGTTAAATCTAGTGTTAGGGTTAGGGTTATGGTTAGGGCTAGGGCTAGTTTTAGGGTTAGTGTTAAGGCTGGGACTAGTGCTAGGGCTATGGCTAGGGTTAGGGTGAGGGTTAAGGCTAGGGTTAGGGTTAGGGTTAGTATTAAGTGTTTTGGTTAGGGCTAGGGTGTAGTGTTAGGGTTAAGGATTAAGAGTTAGAGTTAGGTTTAGACATTAGGGTTAGCATTAGCTTTTAGTGTTAAGTTTTGTGTTTAGAGTTAGTGTTGGGCGTTAGTGTCAGAGGTTAATTTTAGGCTTTGGGGTTAGGGTTAGTGTTAGGGCTTAGATTTAGCAGTTAGTTTAAGGGCGCAGGACCAGTATAATCTATGGTGTGAGGGGTCCGGACATGGTCACCGTGACACCACACCATCATACACTGGGCCTTGGGCACTGACTGTCATGCAGCACTCAGGTGGAGCCTCATCTCAGGCATGGTATGACTGGATTGTAGGTATGCTTAACTCTGAAAATGGAATAATTGTGAGAAATAGGTTTAGGGGTTAGAAGGTAGGGTTAGTGTTAGGGTTAGGGGTTAGGGATTACATTTAGCATTAGCGTTAGGGTTTAGGGTTTGGGTTAGGGTTAGGGTAAGGTGTTAGGGTTAGTATTAGGTTTTATGGTTAACATTAGGGTTATTTTAGGTGTTATTTTTAGGGTTGGGGTGAGGGATTAGGGTTTCAGATTCAGGTTAAGACATGGGCCCTGTATGATCTATCAGGGTTGGGGAACTGGGAAGATCGCCTGGGCCCCACTCCATTGTACACAGGGCATGGGCCCCAGCCTTTCATGTAGGACACAGCGGCATAGCCTCATCTCATGCATAGCATGGGTGGATTGTAGGCTTCTTTAACTTTTCAAATTGAAGAAGTCTGAGAATTAGATTTGGGGTTAGGGTAAGGGGTTATGATTAAGGCTAGGGTTAGCTGTTAGGGACTAGGATTAGGTTTAGGGGTTACGGTTGAGATTAGAATTAGGGTTAGGGTTACTGTTATAGTTAGGGATTAGGACTATGTTTAGTGGTTAGGTTTAGGTTTAGGGTGAGGGGTTAGGGCTAGGGTTAGGGATTAGGGTTAATATTAGCAGTTAGACTCATGGGTTATGGTTAGGGCTAGGGGTTCAGATTAGTGTTAAGGTCAGGGCTTAGGTTTACTGATTAGTGTTAGTGCAAGGGCCCTATCTAATCTATGGGGCACTAGGGGTGTGGAGCATGGCTGCATCCCCACTTCATTGTACCCTAGGCCTTTAGGCTCTGACTGACTGTCACGCAGGACTCAGGCAGAGCCTCATCTCACGCATGGCATGGTTAGATTGTAGGTTTGCTTAACTCCTAGAATGGAAGAAGTGTGAGCATTAGATTTAGGGTTACAATTAGGGTTAGGGTTTAGGATTAGGTTTAGTGTTAGTGTTCGGAATATGGTTAGAGTTTGGGGCTAACGTTAGTGTTAGGGCTAGGGTTTAGGGTTATGGGTTAGGGTTAGGGTCTTTGGTTAGGGCTACGGCTAGGTTCATTGTAAGGGGTAGGGTTCAGGTTAGGGTTGTAGTTAGGGTTAGGGTGAGGGTTAGCATTTTAGGGTTAGTGTTAGTGGTTAGGTATCAGGTTTTTGGTTACAGGTTCATGTTAGAGTTAGGGCTTCAGAGTTGGGATTAGTGTTAGGGTTAGGGATGAGGGTTAGAGAGGTTAGCATTAAGCTTAGGGTTAGGTTTAGGGGTTAGGTTTAGCCTTAGGGTTAGAGTTAGGGATTAGAGTTAGGGATTACGGTTAAGGCATGGGTCCTATCTGCTCTAGGCAGGGTCAAGACTGGGAGCATGGCCGGTAACCCACTCCGTTGTTCCCAGGTCAGGGGACCCTGACTCTCATGTGTGACACAGGAGCACAGCATCATCTCACGAATCACATGTGTTGTTTGTAGGCTTGCTTATTTCTGTGAATGGAAGAAGTGTGAGAATTACATTTAGGGTTAGGGTAACAGGTTAAAATTATGGCTAGGGATAGGTTCTGTGGTTAGGGTTTAGAGTTAGTGTTGGCGGTTAGGGTCAGGGGTTAAGTTTAGGGTTAGGGGTTAGGGGTAGTGTTAGGGCTTAGATATAGCAGTTAGTGTAAGGGCAGAGGACCTGCCTAATTTATGGTGACAGGGATGTGGACAGGATCACTGCAACACCACACCATCATACCCTGAGCCTTTGGCCCTGACCCTCATGCATGATTTAGGCAGAATCGATTCTCACGCATGGCATGGCTGGGTTGTAGGCTTGCTTAACTCTGAGAATGGAAGAAGTGTGAGAATTAGGGTTAAGGTTATGGTTAGGGTTCTGGGGTTAGGAGTTAGGGTTAGTGTTCAGGTTAGGGGATAGGGGTTAGGGGTTGGGGTTAGTGTTAGGGTTAGGGGTTAGGTGTTAGGTTTACGGGATAGGGTTGGGGTTAGGTTTAGGGTCAGGGGGTTAGTGTTATGGTTATGGTTAGGGTTAGGTTTAAGGGTTAGGATTAGGGGTAATGGTTAGGGTTAAGGTTAGGTTTAAAGGTTAAAGTTAGGGTTAACGGATACGGTTAGTTTTAGGGTTAAGTGTTATGGATAGGGTTAAGGTTCAGGTTAAGAGTTATGGTTAGGGTTAGATTTTAGTGTTAAGGCTTAGGATTAGGGTTAAGGGTTAGGGTTAGGGTTAGGGTTAAGCGTTAGTATTAGGGTTAAGCCTTAATGTTAGGGCTAGGGTTAAGGGTTAGGGTTAGGTTTAACAGTTAGGGTTAGGTTTAAGTTTGTGGGTTAGGGTTAGGGTTAGGGTTAATGGTTAGGGTTAAGCTTAGGGTCAAGTGTTAGGGTTAGGGTTAGGATTAACAGTCTTAGGGTTAAGTTTTAGGTTTATGGGTTTGGGGTTAGGGGTTAGGGTTATTGTTAGGCTTACGGGTTAGAGGTTAGGCTTTGGGGTTAGTGTTAGGTTTAGGGGTTAGGTGTTAAGTTTACAAGTTAGGGTTATGGTTACATTTAAGTTTAGGGATTAGTGTTAGGGGTAGGTGTTAGGGGTAGGTTTAATGGTTAATATTATGATTAAGTGTTAGGGTTGGGTTAGGTTTAAAGTTTAGTGTTAAGGTTAAAGTTTACCGTTAGGTTTAGGGCTAAGGGTGAGTTTTAGCGTTAAGATTAGAGGTTAGGGTTAGGTGTAGGGTTAATTGTTAGGATCAGGATTAGGGTTAGGCTTAAGGCTTAGGGTGAGTGTTAACGGTTAGGTTTAGGGTTAAGGGTTAGGTTTAGGGTTTCGGGTTAGGGTTAAAGTTTCGAGTTAGCGTTAGGGTTGGCGTTAAGGATTATTTTTAGGGCTAGATATTAGGGTTAGGTTTAAAGTTCATGGTTAGGGTTAGGGTTTTGGGTTAGGGTTAGGGTTAGGGCTTAGGGTTAGGGTTAGGGTTTGGGTTAAGGTCAGGGTTAGGTATAATGGTTTGGGTTTAGGGTTAGGGTTAAGGGTTAGAGTCAGGTTTAATGGTTAGTCTTAGGGTTAAGTGTCAGGGTTAGGGTAAGGGATTTGGCATTAGGAGTTAGGGTTAGGGGTTAGGTGTTAGGGTTAGGGTTATGTCTTAGGGTTATGTTTAGGGTTCACGGTTAGAGTTAGGGTTAGGACTAGGGGTTAATTTTAGGGTTAGGAGTTAGAGTTAGGATTAGGGTTAAGAGGTAGTGTTAGGGTTACAGTTAAGTGTAGTGTTAGGTTTAAGGTTTAGGGTTAGGGTCAGTGTTAAGGCTTAGGGTGAGTTTTAACGGTTAGGGTTAAGGGTAAGCGTTAGTGTTAGGGTTAGTGGTTAGCATTAAGGGTTAGGATTAGGGTTAAGGGTTAAGGTTAGGGTTAGGGTTAAGGGTTAGTATTAGGGTTAAGGGTTTGTGTTAGGGTTAGGGTTAAGGGTTAGGGATAAGGTTAACTGCTATGGTTAGCTTTAGCGTTAAGGGTTAGGGTTAGGGTTTGTGGTTCAGTTTTAGGGTTAGGTTTAAGGTTTCAGCTTAGTCTTAGTGTTAGAGTTAAGTGTTATGTTTAGGGTTAGCGGTTAGGTTTAGGATCAGGGTTCAGGGTTAGTGTTAGGGTAAGAGGTTAGGGTTAGGGTTAGGGTTTAGGGTTATGGTTAGATCTAGGTTTTAGGGTAAGGTTTAGAGTTTAGTTGTTATAATTAGGAGTTAGGGTTAGAATCATGCGATAGGGGTTGTTGTCAGTGTAAGTGTTATGCATTACATTTAGGTTAAGGTGTTAAAGTTAGGGTTACTGTTAGGTTTACATGTTAAGGTGAGCAATAGTGTTAGATTAGGTGATATATTTAGGGTTATGGTTATGGGTTAGGGGTAGTGATTTTGCTTAGGGCATGGGCTCTGTTTACACTGGGGGTGGTTAGGGTGCTGGGATTCTCGCCAGGAACCCACTCCAGCATATCCTGGGTATGAGTCCCTGGGTTTCATCCAGGACACAGTGGCAGAGCGTCCTTTCATGCATGGTATGGGAGGATTGTAGGCTTTCTTAACTCTGAGAAAGCAAGAAGTCTGAGAATTATATTTAGGGATAGGATTATGGTTAGGGTCAGGGATTAATGTTAGTGTTCGGGTGAGGGCTTAGGGTTAGTGGTTAGTGGTTAGGGTTAGGGTTAGGGTGCTTGTTTGGTTAGGGTTAGGACTAGAGATGTTGTAAGTGGTAGTGTTAGGCTTAAGGCTGTCATTAGTGTTAGGGTTAGGTTTAGTGTTTTACAGTTAGTGTTATGGTTTAGGTACTACTGTTATGGTTACAGGTTAGGGTTAGATTTAGGGGTTAGAGTTTGGGTTTAGCGTTAGGGTTAGGGTTAGGGTTAGCAATAGGGTTAGGGTTAGGTGTTATGGTTAGAGTTAGAGGTAGCAGTTAAGATTAGGGATTAGGATTGATGCATGGGCCCTATCTGCTTTATGCTGGCTCGGGGACAGAGAGCATCACCGGGACGCCACTCCATTGTATGCAGGGCATGGGACCCTGCCTCTCACTTGGGATAGTGGGATGGAGCCTCATCTCACGCATGGCTTGGGTTGGTTTTAGGCTTCCTTATCTCTGTGAATGGAAGAAGTGTGAGAATTACAGTTCGGATAAGGATAAGGGGTTAGGATTATGGTTAGGGTTAGGGACTAGAAGTAGGTTTAGGGGTTAAGGTTAGGGTTAGGAGTGGGAAGATGGCGGAGTGGAGGTGACCTCCTGGAATTGTGCTCCCAGAGAGGAAGGCGTGGATCTCCACCTGCCACAACGCTAGAGGATTGCTTCTCCACAGGAACGGCGGTGTGAACCCACGGAGAATCACCGTGGGACACGGGGAACAGGAAAAAACAGAGGCGAGTGAGAAATCAGACCGAGATAATTTGGAGAGTGCGGGACGGAAAACAGACAGCGGAGTGCGGGACGGCCGTGCCTGCCTCACCGGCGAGTGGGGCGGGTTCGGCCCCACAGCAGAGCGGCTTGATCTCCCCACTGACCCCCACATCCACTCGGTCAGGGATCTGGCTGAAATTGGTGCAGAATCACCGCGGGAGACGTGGAGCTCCGAGGACAGGTGACATAGGCGGGAGAGAGCTTGGACTCGGGCGGGTCTCCGTGGTGCCCTATCTCTGACAGGGACAGACGCGGACCTGCACCGAGGCGAGGGGCCGCGAGCGTGAAATATTAAAGCGGGACATTTTTGCTTTTTTTTTTTTTTTTTTTTTTTTTTTTTTTTTCTTTCCCGTACGGCAGCTCTCCGGCTGGGGAGCCGCTGCGGGCCCTGGCGCCTGCCGAGCTCTGAACGCTCTCGCGTGGTCGCCATCTCGGTTCCCACAGCTAAGCGGAAAGGACCTTGGACTCTGGCAGGCCTCTGCGGTGCCAGTACCCTATCTCTTAAAGGGACAGACGCGGACCGGCACCGAGGCGAGGGGCCGCGAGCGTGAAATATTAAAGCGGGACATTTTTGCTTTCCTCTTCCCGTACGGCAGCTCTCCGGCTGGGGAGCCGCTGCGGGCCCTGGCGCCTGCCGAGCTCTGAACGCTCTCGCGTGGGCGCCATCTTGGTTCCCACAGCTAAGCGGAAAGGACCTTGGACTCTGGCAGGCCTCTGCGGTGCCAGTACCCTATCTCTTAAAGGGACAGACGCGGACCGGCACCGAGGCGAGGGGCCGCGAGCGTGAAATATTAAAGCGGGACATTTTTGCTTTCCTCTTCCCGTACGGCAGCTCTCCGGCTGGGGAGCCGCTGTGGGCCCTGGCGCCTGCCGAGCTCTGAACGCTTTCCCCTGGCGCCTGCGACCGACAGACGCGCGGTGGCCATCTCGGTTCCCACAGCTAAGCGGAAAGGACCTTGAACTCTGGCAGGCCTCCGCGGTGCCGGAGCCCTATCTCTTAAAGGGACAGACGCGGACCTGCACCGAGGCGAGGGGCCCCGAGCCTGAAATATTAAAGTGGGATTTTTTTTTTTTTTTTCTTTTTTTTTTTCTTTTTATCTCTCTCTTTCTTTCTTTCTTTCTCTTTTCTTTCTTGTTTTCTCTTTCTTCTTCTTGTTATTCATATTGTTTCTCTCCTTTTTTTTTTTTTTTCTTTTCTTTTTTCCTTTCTTTTTCTTTTCTTCTTTCCGGTGTCCCTCCAGCCCAGGAGCTACTGTAAACTCCTGAGTGCTCCAGACCCCCAGCTGTGATTCCTATCGGACCCTGAAAATTACCCCCCAGTGCCAGTGATCTGCGGGTGGGCAGGAACAATTGTGCGGGCCAAGGTCTAATTGCTGCAGAGCCATAGGGTGCCAGGCGACTCCTCAGGAGGCTCCATCCCCTGATCCATAGACCCTCTCCAGGTCCCCTTCCCAGGTGTGAACACTGAGTGCTTCCCTAAACGCAAGAGCGTGGAGCCCGGACCTTGGGAACACTGGGACAGTGTAGACCTTTGCCCGTGGGAGCTGCAGCAGCTGGGGCACTGAGGGAGTGAGGGCACTGCCTCCTCCGCCGAGCCAGTGTCTTTCCTGCTGAAGGAGACAGAAACCACACATCCAGAGGAAGAACCAAAAAGCCAGGGGGAGGGAAAAAAAAAAAAAAAAGAGAGAGGGAGAAGAGGCTTTCTGCTTGCAAATCGTGTGAATCCTGCCTACTAACTGAAAGTCCGCAACACAATGATTTAACTTGCCAAACTGGTCTTAGGTCAAGCCAACCCTCTGGGGGTGGACCCATCAGAAGCAGTCCCCCAACTGAGATAGAAAAAAGAAACTCTAAACAGCACACAACAGTCTCCCCCTATAGATAAAGGAAGCAACATTCCTAGACTGTTCCATAGCCTAAGAACAGAGTACAAGACGTGCTGTTAACTAGACTAAAGCTGTGAGAAAAGATCTAACGATAGAGCCAGATGGGAAGGGCTCAGCGGAAAAATATGGGGAGCACAAAAAACCAAACGGAAACCTCGCCCCCAAAGAGAAATACCAACTCTCCTCCAATTGGCACAAGCCAGTTTCAGAATACCAATATGTTACCAGAAGAATTTCAGTCTTGGGTTATGAATAAGCTGAATGATATACAAGAAAAAATTGATATCCACCGCAAAGAAACCGCAAAAAAATTCCAGGATTTGGAAGAAAAATTCACTAAAGAAATAGACGTATTGAAAAAAAACCAAACTGAACTCCTAGAAATGAGGGATTTATTCAGGGAGCTACAAAACACAGTGGAAAGTCTCAAGAACAGGGTAGATCAAATAGAAGACAGAATCTCAGAAATCGAAGATAACTCTTTCCAATTAAATAAGACAGTCACAGAGATAGAGCAAAGAAATAAGAAAAAAGACCAGAGTCTTCAAGAAATGTGGGATTATGTGAAGAAACCTAACGTGAGAGTTATAGGCATCCCTGAAGGTGAAGAAGATAATAAGCAAGGGCTGGATAAACTATTTGAAGACATAATAGAAGAAAATTTCCCAGGCCTTGCTAAAACTTTAGATATACAGGTTCAAGAAGCTCAAAGAACCCCTGGTAGATTCATAGCAAATAGGAAAACACCACGCCACGTAGTCGTCAGACTGACCAAAATATCCACTAAAGAGACCCTTCTTCGAGCTGTAAGGAGAAAGAAACAAGTAACATACAAAGGGAGGCCCATTAGAATTACGCCAGATTTCTCAACTGAAACTTTACAAGCAAGAAGAAGTTGGGGCCCCATTCTCACTCTTCTGAAACAGAATAATGCCCAGCCTAGAATCTTGTACCCAGCTAAGCTAAGCTTTCTATATGAAGGAGAAATTAAGACATTCTCAGATAAACAAGGACTGAGGGAATTCACCAAGACAAGGCCACCCCTCCAAGAAGTACTCAAAAGAGAGTTACACATGGATCATCACAACAAAGACCCACGAATGTAAAACCACCCAAGAGCTAAAGATCAAATTCTAGCCACCACAATGGCTCAAGAGAGAAAACATAGCAATGAAGTTCTACCCAATAAGATAAACAGAAATCTATCCCAATTATCAGTTCTCTCACTAAATGTCAATGGCCTGAATTCCCCACTCAAGAGACATAGACTGGGCCAATGGATAAAAAAACACAAACCAAGTGTCTGCTGCCTTCAGGAAACTCACTTAACCGGCAAAGATGCATTTAGACTGAAAATAAAAGGATGGAACCTGATATTTCAAGCAAATGGTAGCCAAAAGAAAGCTGGTGTGGCAGTTTTAATTTCCAATAACTTAGTCTTCAAACCAACAAAAGTAATAAAAGACAAAGACGGTTACTACATACTGGTGAAAGGCACAATTCAACAAGAAGACATAACCATACTTAATATATATGCACCCAATCTAGGTGCACCCAGATTCATAAAGCAAATCCTACTCGATCTAAATCAAATCATAGGCAACAACACTTTAATAGTTGGAGATTTTAATACCCCACTGACAGCACAGGACAGATCCTCCAAGCAGAAAATAAGTAAAGACATAGTAGACTTAAACAGAATGCTAGAACAAATGGGCCTGACTGACATCTACAGGACATTCTACCCGAAAACCACTGAATATACATTCTTCTCATCAGCTCACGGGACATTCTCTAAGATTGACCATATCCTAGGTCATAAAGCAAGTCTTAAAAAAATTAAAAAAATAGAAATCATACCCTGCATCTTCTCAGATCACAATGGAATAAAAATAATAATGAACCTTAACAGGAACTCTCATTCCTACGCAAAGTCATGGAAGCTAAACAACCTTCTCCTGAATAACAATTTTGTAAAGGAAGAAATTAAGTCAGAAATCAAAACATTCTTTGAATTAAATGACAAAGGTGACACAACTTATCAAAATCTATGGGATGCAGCTAAAGCAGTCCTGAGAGGAAAATTCATTTCCATAAATGCCTATTTCAAAAAGACAGACAATTTACAACTAGACAACTTAATGAATAGACTCAAAGAGCTGGAGAAAGAAGAACAGACTGACCCCAAACCCAGCAGAAGGCGAGAAATTATTAAGATCAAATCAGAATTAAATGAAAAAGACAACAAAAATACTATAAGGGAAATTAATAAAACAAAAAGTTGGTTCTTTGAAAAGATAAATAAAATAGACACACCACTGGCTAGACTAACCAAGAGCAGAAAAGAAAAATCTTTAATAACTTCCATCAGGAACATGAAAGGAGAAATCACAACCGAAGCCACAGAGATACGTGACATTATCTATGAATATTACAAAAATCTTTATGCACACAAATTGGAGAATGAGGAGGAAATGGACAAATTTTTAGAATCACACAGCCTTCCCAAGCTCAATCAGGAAGAAATAGAATTCCTGAATAGACCAATATCAACAACTGAAATTGAAACAGCAATAAAAAACCTTCCCAAAAAGAAAAGCCCTGGTCCAGATGGGTTCACACCTGAATTTTACCATACATACAAAGATGAACTGGTGCCCATCCTACATAAACTATTCTTCAATATTGAGAAGGATGGAATTCTCCCCAACACATTCTACCACGCCAATATTACATTAATACCAAAACCAGGAAAGGATGCAACAAAAAAAGAAAACTACAGACCAATTTCTCTCATGAACGTAGACGCAAAAATCCTCAATAAAATCCTAGCAAATCGTATCCAAGTGCTGATTAAAAAAATAATTCATCATGACCAAGTAGGCTTCATCCCAGAGATGCAGGGGTGGTTTAACATACGAAAATCTATAAATGTAATTAACCACGTAAATAGAAGCAAAAATAAAGACCATATGATCCTCTCAATAGATGCAGAAAAAGCATTTGACAAAATTCAACACCCTTTTATGATAAAAACACTTAACAACATAGGCATAAATGGGACCTACCTAAAAATAATACAAGCCATATATGACAAACCCACAGCCAACATCATACTGAATGGGGAAAAACTGAAAGCATTCCCACTCAGAACTGGAACCAGACAAGGCTGCCCACTGTCCCCATTACTTTTCAACATAGTATTGGAAGTCCTTGCGAGAGCTATCAGACAAGAGAGCAGAATCAAAGGTGTCCAAATAGGGACAGAAGAGATCAAACTCTCACTCTTTGCTGATGACATGATGTTGTATCTGGAAAACCCCAAGGACTCAACCAAGAGACTCCTGGAATTAATTAACGAATTCAGTAATGTCTCAGGTTACAAAGTCAATACACACAAATCAGAGGCATTCATATATGCCAATACCATTCAATCGGAGAACCAAATTAAGGACTCAATACCTTTCAAAATAGCAACAAAGAAAATAAAATATCTAGGAATATATTTAACTAAAGAGGTAAAGGACCTCTATAAAGAGAACTATGAAACGCTAAGGAAGGAAATTGCAGAACACGTAAATAAGTGGAAATCCATACCATGCTCATGGATTGGAAGAATTAACATCGTTAAAATGTCTATACTACCCAAAGTAATCTATAGATTCAATGCAATTCCTATTAAAATACCAACATCATTTTTCACAGATTTAGAAAAAATAATTATACACTTTGTATGGAATCAGAGAAGACCCCGTATAGCAAAAGCAATCTTAAGCAATAAAAACAAAATGGGAGGTATTGATTTGCCAGACTTCAAACTATACTACAAAGCTGTGGTTCTTAAAACTGCTTGGTATTGGCACAAGGGCAGGGACACAGACCAGTGGAACAGAACAGAAAACCCAAATATAAAATCATCCTCATATAACTATCTAATCTTTGACAAAATAGACAAAAACATACTCTGGGGACAAGAGTCCCTATTCAATAAATGGTGCTGGGAAAACTGGATAGCCACATGTAGAAGACTGAAACAGGACCCACAGATTTCACCTCTCACAAAAATTAAATCACGGTGGATAACAGATTTAAACCTTAAATGGGAAACAATTAGAATTCTAGAAGAAAATGTAGGAAAGACTCTTACAGACATTGGTCTAGGCAAAGAATTTATGAAGAAAACCCCTAAGGCAATCGCAGCAACAACAAAAATAAACGACTGGGACCTGATTAAATTAAAAAGCTTCTGCACAGCCAAAGAAATAGTCATGAAAATAAACAGACAGCCTACAGAATGGGAAAAAATTTTCGCATACTACACATCAGATAAAAGACTGATAACAAGAATCTATTTAGAACTCAGGAAAATCAGCAGGAAAAAATCAAACAATCCTATCAAAAAATGGGCAAAGGACATGAATAGAAATTTTTCAAAAGAAGACATAAGAATGGCCAAAAAACATATCAAAAAATGCTCAACATCCCTAATCATCAGGGAAATGCAAATCAAAACCACAATGAGATACCACTTAACTCCGGTGAGAATGGCCTTTATCAAAAAATCCCAAAACAACACATGTTGGCGTGGATGCGGAGAGACAGGAACACTCATACACTACTGGTGGGAATGCAAACTAGTGCAACCCCTATGGAAAGCAATATGGAGATACCTTAAACAGATTCAAGTAGACCTACCATTTGATCCAGCAATCCCATTATTGGGCATATACCCAGAAGAACAAAAGTCATTCTTTAACAAAAACACCTGTACCCGAATGTTTATAGCAGCACAATTTACAATCGCAAGGATGTGGAAACAACCCAAGTGCCCATCAATCCACGAATGGATTAGTAAACTGTGGTATATGTATACCATGGAGTACTACTCAGCTATAAGAAATAACAATGATACGACATCTCTTTGGTTCTCCTGGAGAGAGCTGGAACCCATTATACTAAGTGAAGTATCCAAAGAATGGAAAAACAAGCATCACATGTACTCACCAGAAAACTGGTTTCCCTGATCATCACCTAAATGTACATCAGGGAAGGATACCAATTGGATATCAGACTGGGATGGGGGGTGGGGGGAGGGGATGGGTGTATGCCTACATGATGAGTGCGTTGCACACCCTCTGGGGAATGGTCATGCTTGAAGGTGCAGACCCGGGGAGGTGGGGGGGGGAGGGGATGGAGGTATGACTACATGATGAGTGCCAGGTGCACTGTCGGGAGAATGAGAACGGACGCGCTTGGGACTCTGACTCGGGGGGATGGGTGGGACATGGAAAATGTATATAACCTAAACTTATGTACCCCCATGATGAGCTGAAATAAAAAAAATATATAAAAAAAAAAAAATAAAAAAAAAAAAAAAAAAAAAAAAAAAAAAAAAAAAAAAAAGGTTAGGGTTAGGGATTAGGGTTAAGGTTAGGGTTTAGAGTTAGGTTGGAAGTTAGGGTCCGGGGTTAGGTTTAGGGTTAGGTGTTAGGGTTTGTGTTAAGGCTTAGATTTAGTGGTGACTTTAAGGGCACAGGACCTGTCTATCTATTGTGACAGGGGAGCGGGCAGGGTCGCTGTGACACCACTCCATTGTACCCTGGGCCTAGGGCCCTGACAGTCATGCAGCACTCAGGCAGAGCCTCATCTTACACATGGCATGGCTGGATTGTAGGCTTGCTTAACTCTGAGAATAGAAGAAGTGTGAGTAACAGGGTTACAGTTAGGGTTAGGGATTAGGAGTTAGGGGTTAGGGTTAGTATGAGGGTTAGGGGTTAGGGGTTAGGGGTTAGGGTTAGGGTTAAGGTTATTGGTTAGTGTTAGGATTGGGACTAGGCGTTAGCGTAGGGTTAGGTGTAAGGGTTAGGATTAGGGTTAAGCGTTAGGATTAGGATTACGGTTAAGTGTTATGGTTAGGGTTAAGGTTTAGGGTTAGGGTCATGGTTAATGGTTAGGGTCAGTGTTAACAGTTAGAGTTGGGGTAAGCATTAGAGTTAGGGTTTAGGGTTAAGTGTTATGATTAGGGGCAAGTGTTAATGTTAGGGTTAGGGTTAAAGGTTAGTATTAGTCTTAAGGGTTTGTGTTAGGCTTAGGTTTAAGGGTTAAATTGAGGGTTAATGGTTAAGTTTAAGGTTAATGGTTAGGGTTAGGTTTAGGGTTAAGGGGTAGGGTTAGGGTTTGTGGTTTAGTGTAGGGTTAGGTTTAAGGGTTCAGGTTAGGGTTAGTGTTAGAGTTAAGGGTTATGGTCAGACTTAGCGGTTAGGGTTAGGATCAGGGTTCAGGGTTAGTGTAAGAGGATAGGGTTAGGGTTAGGGGTTAGGGTTAGGTTTACATTTAGGTCTAGGCTTTAGGGTAAGGTTTAGGGTTTAGGTGTTATGTTCATGGGTAGGAGTTAGGGTTAGAGTTATGGGATAGGGGTTGATTTCCGGTCAAGTCTTATGCATTAAGTTTAGTTTACGGGATTAATGTTAGGGTTAGTGTTACATTTATGTGTTACGGTGAGCAATAGCTTTAGGGTTAGGTGTTATGTTTAGGGGTAGGGTTATGGGGTAGGGGTAGTGTTTATACTTAGGGCATGGGCCCTTGCTGCACTAGGGTGGTGCGTGGAGGGGCTGGGATTGTCGCCAGGAACGCACTCTATCATACACTAGATACGGGCCCATGGGTTTCATGCAGGATACAGTGGGAGAGCCTCCTTTCACGGCTGAAATGGGAGGATTGTAAGCTTGCTTAACTCTGAGAATGGAAGAAGTCTGAGAATTATATTTAGGATTAGGATTATGGTTAGGGTTAGAGATTAACGTTAGTGTTAGGGTGAGGGCTTAGTGTTAGGGGTTAGTGTTAGGGATAGGGTGGTTGTTTGATTAGGGTTAGGGCTAGAGATGTTGTAAGTGGTAGTGTTAGGCTTAGGGTTGTCATTAGGGTTAGGGTTAGGGTTAGTGTTTTACAATCAGTGTTATGGTTTGGGTACTACGGTTATGGTTATGGGTTAGGGTTAGAGTTAGGGATTAGAGGTTTGGTTTAGTGTTAGAGTTAGGGTTAGTGTTAGCAGTAGGGTTAGGTTTAGGTGTTATGGTTAGGGTTAGGGGTAGTGGTTAGGCTTAGGGATTAGGGTTATCGCATATGCCCTATCTGCTCTATGCTGGGTCGGGAACAGGGACATCACCGGGACCCCAATCCATTGTACCCAGGGCATGGGACCCTGACTAACTTGGGATACTGGGGTGGAGCTCATCTCACGCATGTCTTCTGTTGGTTGTAGGCTTGCTTATCTCTGCGAATGGAAGAAGTGTGAGAATTATATTTAGGATAAGCGTAAGGGATTAAGAATATGGTTAGGGTTAGGGATTAGGAGTAGGTTTAGGTGTTAGGGTTAGGGGTTAGTGTTAAGGTGAGGCTTTAGAGTTAGTGTTGGGGGTTAGCGTCAGGGCTTAGGTTTAGTGTTAGGTGTTATGGCTCATGTTAGGGCTTAGATTTAGCGGTTAGTTTAAGGGCACAAGACCTGTCTATCTATGGTGAGAGGGGGTGGGCACAGTCACTGCGACACCACTCCATCGTGCACTGGGCCTAAGGCCCTGACTGTCATGCAGCACTCAGGTGGATCCTCATCTCATGCATGGCATGGCTGGATTGCAGGCTTGTCTAACTCTGTGAATGGAAGAAGTGTGAGAATTAGATTCAGGGTTAGGTTTAGGAGTAGGGTTAGGGTTAGGGTTAGGGTTTAGGATTGGGGTTAGAGTTAGGGTCAGGGGTTAAGGTTAGTATTATGTGTTAGTGTTAGCATTAGGGTTATGGATGGGTGCTATGTTTAGGATTAGGGTCAGGATTTAGGGTTATGGGTTTGGGTTAGGACATTGGCCCTATCTGATCTATCAGTCATGGGGAACTGGGAAGATCGCCAGGGACCCACTCCATTGTACACAGGGCATGGGCCCCTGCCTTTCATGTAGGACACAGGGGCAGAGCCTCATCTCATGCATGGCATGGGTGGATTGTAGGCTTCCTTAACTTTTCAAATTGAAGAAGTCTGAAAATTAGATTTGGGCTTAGGGTAAAGGCTTAGGATTAAGGTTAGGGTTAGGTGTTCGGGACTAGGATTAGGTTTAGGGGTTATGGTTAGAGGTTAGAATTAGGGTTAGGGTTACAGTTACGGTCGGAGATGAGAATTATTTTTAGTAGTTAGGTTTAGGTTTAGGGTGAGGTGTTATGGTTAGGGTTAGGGATTAGGGTTACTGTTAGGATTCACGTTCATTGGCTTCGATTAGGGCTAGGAGTTTGTGTTAGTGTTAGCTTAGGTTTAATGATTAGTGTCAGGCCATGGGCCCTGTCTACTCTATGAGGCACTGGGGGTGTGGAGCATGCGTGCACCCCCCCTCCACCATACTATGGGCTTTGGGTTCTGACTGTCATGCAGGACTCACTCAGGGCCTCATCTCACGCATGGCATGGCTAGATTGTAGGCTAACTTAACTCCTAGAATGGAAGAAGTGTGAGAATTAGATTTAGGGTTAGGATTAGGGTTAGGGTTTATGTTTAGGTTTAGGGTAAAGGGTTAAGGTTAGGAATGTCATTAGGGTTAGGGGCTAACATTAGTGTTAGTGCTAGGGTTTAGGGTTAGGGGTTAGGGTCAGGGTCGTTGTTTGGTTAGGGTTAGGGCTAGGTTCATTGTAAGGGGTAGGGTTAAGGTTAGGGATGTGGTTTTAGGGTTAGTGTTAGTGTTTACATATTACGGTTTTGGTTAAGGTTTTGAGTCAGAGTTAGGGGTCAGGGATTGGGGTTAGGGTTAAGGTTAGGGATGAGGGTTAGTTTGAGAGGTTAGGGTTAAGCTTCATTAGGCTTAGGGTTAGGGGTTAGAGTTAGGGATTAGGATGAAGGCGTGGGCCCTATATGCTCTATGCGGGGTCGGGACTGGGAGCATCGCCGGGACTGCACTCCATAGTACCCAGTTCATGGGACCTTGGTTCTCATGTGGGACACAGAGGCAGAGCGTCATCTCACACATTGCATGTGTTGGTGGTAGGCTTGCTTATTTCTGCGAATGGAAGAAGTGTGACAATTACATTTAGGGTTAGGGTAACCGGTTAGGATTATGGTTAAGGATAGGGTCTGTGGTTAGGGTTAAGGTTAGGGTTTAGAGTTATGGCTGGGGGTTAAAGTCAGGGGTTAAGTTTAGGGTTAGGGGTTAAGGTTAGTGTTAAGGCTTAGATTTAGTGGTTAGTTTAAGGCCACAGGACCGGAAAAAAGAGGAAGATGGCGGAGTGGAGGTGACCTCCTGGAATTGTGCTCCCAGAGAGGAAGGCGTGGATCTCCACCTGCCACAACGCTAGAGGATTGCTTCTCCACAGGAACGGCGGTGTGAACCCACGGAGAATCACCGTGGGACACGGGGAACAGGAAAAAACAGAGGCGAGTGAGAAATCAGACCGAGATAATTTGGAGAGTGCGGGACGGAAAACAGACAGCGGAGTGCGGGACGGCCGTGCCTGCCTCACCGGCGAGTGGGGCGGGTTCGGCCCCACAGCAGAGCGGCTTGATCTCCCCACTGACCCCCACATCCACTCGGTCAGGGATCTGGCTGAAATTGGTGCAGAATCACCGCGGGAGACGTGGAGCTCCGAGGACAGGTGACATAGGCGGGAGAGAGCTTGGACTCGGGCGGGTCTCCGTGGTGCCCTATCTCTGAAAGGGACAGACGCGGACCTGCACCGAGGCGAGGGGCCGCGAGCGTGAAATATTAAAGCGGGACATTTTTGCTTTTTTTTTTTTTTTTTTTTTTTTTTTTTTCTTTCCCGTACGGCAGCTCTCCGGCTGGGGAGCCGCTGCGGGCCCTGGCGCCTGCCGAGCTCTGAACGCTCTCGCGTGGTCGCCATCTCGGTTCCCACAGCTAAGCGGAAAGGACCTTGGACTCTGGCAGGCCTCCGCGGTGCCAGTACCCTATCTCTTAAAGGGACAGACGCGGACCGGCACCGAGGCGAGGGGCCGCGAGCGTGAAATATTAAAGCGGGACATTTTTGCTTTCCTCTTCCCGTACGGCAGCTCTCTGGCTGGGGAGCCGCTGTGGGCCCTGGCGCCTGCCGAGCTCTGAACGCTTTCCCCTGGCGCCTGCGACCGACAGACGCGCGGTGGCCATCTCGGTTCCCACAGCTAAGCGGAAAGGACCTTGAACTCTGGCGGGTCTCCGCGGTGCCGGAGCCCTATCTCTTAAAGGGACAGACGCGGACCTGCACCGAGGCGAGGGGCCCCGAGCCTGAAATATTAAAGTGGGATTTTTTTTTTTTTCTTTTTTTTCTTTTTATCTCTCTCTTTCTTTCTTTCTTTCTTTCTCTTTTCTTTCTTGTTTTCTCTTTCTTCTTCTTGTTATTCATATTGTTTCTCTCCTTTTTTTTTTTCTTTTCTTTTTTCCTTTCTTTTTCTTTTCTTCTTTCCGGTGTCCCTCCAGCCCAGGAGCTACTGTAAACTCCTGAGTGCTCCAGACCCCCAGCTGTGATTCCTATCGGACCCTGAAAATTACCCCCCAGTGCCAGTGATCTGCGGGGGGGCAGGAACAATTGTGCGGGCCAAGGTCTAATTGCTGCAGAGCCATAGGGTGCCAGGCGACTCCTCAGGAGGCTCCATCCCCTGATCCATAGACCCTCTCCAGGTCCCCTTCCCAGGTGTGAACACTGAGTGCTTCCCTAAACGCAAGAGCGTGGAGCCCGGACCTTGGGAACACTGGGACAGTGTAGACCTTTGCCCGTGGGAGCTGCAGCAGCTGGGGCACTGAGGGAGTGAGGGCACCGCCTCCTCCGCCGAGCCAGTGTCTTTCCTGCTGAAGGAGACAGAAACCACACATCCAGAGGAAGAACCAAAAAGCCAGGGGGAGGGAAAAAAAAAAAAAAGAGAGAGGGAGAAGAGGCTTTCTGCTTGCAAATCGTGTGAATCCTGCCTACTAACTGAAAGTCCGCAACACAATGATTTAACTTGCCAAACTGGTCTTAGGTCAAGCCAACCCTCTGGGGGTGGACCCATCAGAAGCAGTCCCCCAACTGAGATAGAAAAAAGAAACTCTAAACAGCACACAACAGTCTCCCCCTATAGATAAAGGAAGCAACATTCCTAGACTGTTCCATAGCCTAAGAACAGAGTACAAGACGTGCTGTTAGCTAGACTAAAGCTGTGAGAAAAGATCTAACGATAGAGCCAGATGGGAAGGGCTCAGCGGAAAAATATGGGGAGCACAAAAAACCAAACGGAAACCTCGCCCCCAAAGAGAAATACCAACTCTCCTCCAATTGGCACAAGCCAGTTTCAGAATACCAATATGTTACCAGAAGAATTTCAGTCTTGGGTTATGAATAAGCTGAATGATATACAAGAAAAAATTGATATCCACCGCAAAGAAACCGCAAAAAAATTCCAGGATTTGGAAGAAAAATTCACTAAAGAAATAGACGTATTGAAAAAAAACCAAACTGAACTCCTAGAAATGAGGGATTTATTCAGGGAGCTACAAAACACAGTGGAAAGTCTCAAGAACAGGGTAGATCAAATAGAAGACAGAATCTCAGAAATCGAAGATAACTCTTTCCAATTAAATAAGACAGTCACAGAGATAGAGCAAAGAAATAAGAAAAAAGACCAGAGTCTTCAAGAAATGTGGGATTATGTGAAGAAACCTAACGTGAGAGTTATAGGCATCCCTGAAGGTGAAGAAGATAATAAGCAAGGGCTGGATAAACTATTTGAAGACATAATAGAAGAAAATTTCCCAGGCCTTGCTAAAACTTTAGATATACAGGTTCAAGAAGCTCAAAGAACCCCTGGTAGATTCATAGCAAATAGGAAAACACCACGCCACGTAGTCGTCAGACTGACCAAAATATCCACTAAAGAGACCCTTCTTCGAGCTGTAAGGAGAAAGAAACAAGTAACATACAAAGGGAGGCCCATTAGAATTACGCCAGATTTCTCAACTGAAACTTTACAAGCAAGAAGAAGTTGGGGCCCCATTCTCACTCTTCTGAAACAGAATAATGCCCAGCCTAGAATCTTGTACCCAGCTAAGCTAAGCTTTCTATATGAAGGAGAAATTAAGACATTCTCAGATAAACAAGGACTGAGGGAATTCACCAAGACAAGGCCACCCCTCCAAGAAGTACTCAAAAGAGAGTTACACATGGATCATCACAACAAAGACCCACGAATGTAAAACCACCCAAGAGCTAAAGATCAAATTCTAGCCACCACAATGGCTCAAGAGAGAAAACATAGCAATGAAGTTCTACCCAATAAGATAAACAGAAATCTATCCCAATTATCAGTTCTCTCACTAAATGTCAATGGCCTGAATTCCCCACTCAAGAGACATAGACTGGGCCAATGGATAAAAAAACACAAACCAAGTGTCTGCTGCCTTCAGGAAACTCACTTAACCGGCAAAGATGCATTTAGACTGAAAATAAAAGGATGGAACCTGATATTTCAAGCAAATGGTAGCCAAAAGAAAGCTGGTGTGGCAGTTTTAATTTCCAATAACTTAGTCTTCAAACCAACAAAAGTAATAAAAGACAAAGACGGTTACTACATACTGGTGAAAGGCACAATTCAACAAGAAGACATAACCATACTTAATATATATGCACCCAATCTAGGTGCACCCAGATTCATAAAGCAAATCCTACTCGATCTAAATCAAATCATAGGCAACAACACTTTAATAGTTGGAGATTTTAATACCCCACTGACAGCACAGGACAGATCCTCCAAGCAGAAAATAAGTAAAGACATAGTAGACTTAAACAGAATGCTAGAACAAATGGGCCTGACTGACATCTACAGGACATTCTACCCGAAAACCACTGAATATACATTCTTCTCATCAGCTCACGGGACATTCTCTAAGATTGACCATATCCTAGGTCATAAAGCAAGTCTTAAAAAAATTAAAAAAATAGAAATCATACCCTGCATCTTCTCAGATCACAATGGAATAAAAATAATAATGAACCTTAACAGGAACTCTCATTCCTACGCAAAGTCATGGAAGCTAAACAACCTTCTCCTGAATAACAATTTTGTAAAGGAAGAAATTAAGTCAGAAATCAAAACATTCTTTGAATTAAATGACAAAGGTGACACAACTTATCAAAATCTATGGGATGCAGCTAAAGCAGTCCTGAGAGGAAAATTCATTTCCATAAATGCCTATTTCAAAAAGACAGACAATTTACAACTAGACAACTTAATGAATAGACTCAAAGAGCTGGAGAAAGAAGAACAGACTGACCCCAAACCCAGCAGAAGGCGAGAAATTATTAAGATCAAATCAGAATTAAATGAAAAAGACAACAAAAATACTATAAGGGAAATTAATAAAACAAAAAGTTGGTTCTTTGAAAAGATAAATAAAATAGACACACCACTGGCTAGACTAACCAAGAGCAGAAAAGAAAAATCTTTAATAACTTCCATCAGGAACATGAAAGGAGAAATCACAACCGAAGCCACAGAGATACGTGACATTATCTATGAATATTACAAAAATCTTTATGCACACAAATTGGAGAATGAGGAGGAAATGGACAAATTTTTAGAATCACACAGCCTTCCCAAGCTCAATCAGGAAGAAATAGAATTCCTGAATAGACCAATATCAACAACTGAAATTGAAACAGCAATAAAAAACCTTCCCAAAAAGAAAAGCCCTGGTCCAGATGGGTTCACACCTGAATTTTACCATACATACAAAGATGAACTGGTGCCCATCCTACATAAACTATTCTTCAATATTGAGAAGGATGGAATTCTCCCCAACACATTCTACCACGCCAATATTACATTAATACCAAAACCAGGAAAGGATGCAACAAAAAAAGAAAACTACAGACCAATTTCTCTCATGAACGTAGACGCAAAAATCCTCAATAAAATCCTAGCAAATCGTATCCAAGTGCTGATTAAAAAAATAATTCATCATGACCAAGTAGGCTTCATCCCAGAGATGCAGGGGTGGTTTAACATACGAAAATCTATAAATGTAATTAACCATGTAAATAGAAGCAAAAATAAAGACCATATGATCCTCTCAATAGATGCAGAAAAAGCATTTGACAAAATTCAACACCCTTTTATGATAAAAACACTTAACAACATAGGCATAAATGGGACCTACCTAAAAATAATACAAGCCATATATGACAAACCCACAGCCAACATCATACTGAATGGGGAAAAACTGAAAGCATTCCCACTCAGAACTGGAACCAGACAAGGCTGCCCACTGTCCCCATTACTTTTCAACATAGTATTGGAAGTCCTTGCGAGAGCTATCAGACAAGAGAGCAGAATCAAAGGTGTCCAAATAGGGACAGAAGAGATCAAACTCTCACTCTTTGCTGATGACATGATGTTGTATCTGGAAAACCCCAAGGACTCAACCAAGAGACTCCTGGAATTAATTAACGAATTCAGTAATGTCTCAGGTTACAAAGTCAATACACACAAATCAGAGGCATTCATATATGCCAATACCATTCAATCGGAGAACCAAATTAAGGACTCAATACCTTTCAAAATAGCAACAAAGAAAATAAAATATCTAGGAATATATTTAACTAAAGAGGTAAAGGACCTCTATAAAGAGAACTATGAAACGCTAAGGAAGGAAATTGCAGAACACGTAAATAAGTGGAAATCCATACCATGCTCATGGATTGGAAGAATTAACATCGTTAAAATGTCTATACTACCCAAAGTAATCTATAGATTCAATGCAATTCCTATTAAAATACCAACATCATTTTTCACAGATTTAGAAAAAATAATTATACACTTTGTATGGAATCAGAGAAGACCCCGTATAGCAAAAGCAATCTTAAGCAATAAAAACAAAATGGGAGGTATTGATTTGCCAGACTTCAAACTATACTACAAAGCTGTGGTTCTTAAAACTGCTTGGTATTGGCACAAGGGCAGGGACACAGACCAGTGGAACAGAACAGAAAACCCAAATATAAAATCATCCTCATATAACTATCTAATCTTTGACAAAATAGACAAAAACATACTCTGGGGACAAGAGTCCCTATTCAATAAATGGTGCTGGGAAAACTGGATAGCCACATGTAGAAGACTGAAACAGGACCCACAGATTTCACCTCTCACAAAAATTAAATCACGGTGGATAACAGATTTAAACCTTAAATGGGAAACAATTAGAATTCTAGAAGAAAATGTAGGAAAGACTCTTACAGACATTGGTCTAGGCAAAGAATTTATGAAGAAAACCCCTAAGGCAATCGCAGCAACAACAAAAATAAACGACTGGGACCTGATTAAATTAAAAAGCTTCTGCACAGCCAAAGAAATAGTCATGAAAATAAACAGACAGCCTACAGAATGGGAAAAAATTTTCGCATACTACACATCAGATAAAAGACTGATAACAAGAATCTATTTAGAACTCAGGAAAATCAGCAGGAAAAAATCAAACAATCCTATCAAAAAATGGGCAAAGGACATGAATAGAAATTTTTCAAAAGAAGACATAAGAATGGCCAAAAAACATATCAAAAAATGCTCAACATCCCTAATCATCAGGGAAATGCAAATCAAAACCACAATGAGATACCACTTAACTCCGGTGAGAATGGCCTTTATCAAAAAATCCCAAAACAACACATGTTGGCGTGGATGCGGAGAGACAGGAACACTCATACACTGCTGGTGGGAATGCAAACTAGTGCAACCCCTATGGAAAGCAATATGGAGATACCTTAAACAGATTCAAGTAGACCTACCATTTGATCCAGCAATCCCATTATTGGGCATATACCCAGAAGAACAAAAGTCATTCTTTAACAAAAACACCTGTACCCGAATGTTTATAGCAGCACAATTTACAATCGCAAGGATGTGGAAACAACCCAAGTGCCCATCAATCCACGAATGGATTAGTAAACTGTGGTATATGTATACCATGGAGTACTACTCAGCTATAAGAAATAACAATGATACGACATCTCTTTGGTTCTCCTGGAGAGAGCTGGAACCCATTATACTAAGTGAAGTATCCAAAGAATGGAAAAACAAGCATCACATGTACTCACCAGAAAACTGGTTTCCCTGATCATCACCTAAATGTACATCAGGGAAGGATACCAATTGGATATCAGACTGGGATGGGGGGTGGGGGGAGGGGATGGGTGTATGCCTACATGATGAGTGCGTTGCACACCCTCTGGGGAATGGTCATGCTTGAAGGTGCAGACCCGGGGAGGTGGGGGGGGGGAGGGGATGGAGGTATGACTACATGATGAGTGCCAGGTGCACTGTCGGGAGAATGAGAACGGACGCGCTTGGGACTCTGACTCGGGGGGATGGGTGGGACATGGAAAATGTATATAACCTAAACTTATGTACCCCCATGATGAGCTGAAATAAAAAAAATATATATAAAAAAAAAAAAAAAAAAAAAAAAAAAAAAAAAGGCCACAGGACCTGTCTAATCTATGGTGAGAAGAATGCAAAGAGGATCGCCACGACACCACCCTATTTTACCCCTGAATTAGGCCCAGACTTACATGCAAGACTCAGGCGGAGCCTCATCTCACATAAGTGATGGCTGGATTTTAGACTTGCTTAACTCTGAGAATGGAAGAAGTGTGAGAATTAGGGTTAGGGTTAGGGTTAGGCATTTGGGGTTAGGGATTAGGGTTAGTGGTAGAGTTAGGGGTTAGGGGTTAAGGGTTAGGGTTAATGTTAAGGTTAGGGTTAGTGTTAGGGTGAGGGTTAAGGTTGGGTTTAGGTTTAGAGTTGGGGTTAGTGTTAGGGTTAGGCGTTAGGGTTAAGGTTAGGGTTCTTTGTAGGGTTATGGTTAGGGTTAGTGGCTTAGGGTTAGGGTTAGGGTTTAGGTGTTGCGGTTATGGCTAGGTGGTAGGGTTATGTTTAGGATTAGTGTTAAGGGTTTAGGGTTAGGTTTAGCATTAGGATTGGTGTTGGGGTTAGAGTTAGGGGTTAGCATTAAAGTTAGGGTTGTGGTTGGGGTTAGGGTTGCGGTTGGGGTTGGGGTTAAGATTAGGGCTAGGGTTAGGGGTTGGGTTCGGGTGTAGGTTGGGATTGGGGTTAGGGTTCAAAATAGGGGTTAGGGTTTGTGTTAGGCATTAGTTGAGTCCTACAATCCACCCCTTTATAGTGGCTTTCTCTCAGTGAATGTAAGTGTTCCTGTTCATGACTCCTCTCTGGCTAAGAGTTAGCCTCTTCCTATGAAATGACTTTCTTAGTTGTGTTTGACAGAACTTCTCACACTTCTTCCACTCTCAGAGTTAAGCAAGACTACAATCCAGCCATGCTATTTGTGAGATGAAGCTCTGCCCGTGTCCTGCGTGACAGTCAGGGCCTCACGCACAGGGTACGCTGGAGTGGGGTCCCTGTGATGCTCTCCATCCCTGAGCACTCATAGAATAGATAGGGCCCAAGCCTAAACCTAACCCTTAACCCTAAACACCAACCCTAAACCTAATCCTCACAAAACCGCTGACCCTAACCCCTAACACTAAACCTAAGCACTAATCTTAATGTTAACTGTTCACCCTAACCCTAACTCCTAAAATTAATCCTAATTCCTAACCCTAACCCCTAACGTTATTCCTAACCCAATTCCTAACCCCTAATCCTAACCCTAACCCTAAATCTAAATCTCATACTTCTTCTATTATCAGAGTTAAGAAAGCCTACAATACACCCATGCCAAGCGTGAGATAAAGCTGCGCCCTTGTGTCCCACGTGAAAGGTAAGGGCCCCTGCCCTCCATACGATGGAGTCGGGTTCCAGAAATGCTCCCAGTTCCTGACCCCCCGTTAGAGCAAATAGCGTCCATTCCCTAACCCTAAACCCTAGCTCTCACCCATCACTCTAATCTTACCCATACCACCTAATCCTAACCCTAATGCTAATACCAAACCCTAAACTAACCCTAAAAATAACCCTAACCCTAACCCCACACCCTACCCCTTAACACTAACACTAACCCCTATTTATAACCATAACACCTAAACCCTAACACTAACTCAAAAACTCTCACCCTAACCCTAACACTATCAAAAACCCTAACCTTATCCCTAAACCTAACAACCCTAACCCTAACAAAGACCTTAACACTAACCCTAATCCATAACCCTAACCCTAACCCCTACCCCTAACAGTTAACCCTAACCCTAAACCGGATACTAACCCCTAACCCTAACACTAACCTGAACCCAACCTCAACCCCAACCCCAACCCCTAATCTTAACCCTAACCCTAATTCTCATACTTATCCATTCTCAGAGTTAAGCAACCTTAAAATCCAGCCATGCCATGCGTGAGATGAGGCTCCACCTGAGCCCTGATAGTAGGTCTGGGCCCAAGGCAAGGGTACAATGGTGTGGTGTGACACCCACCCCCTCCGCACCCCTCTCATCATAGATTAGACTCGCCTCTGCCTTAAACTAACCACTAAATCTAAGCCCTAACATTAACTCTAACCCATAAAACTAAACCTAACGCCTGACCCTACCCACAACACCAACTCTGAGCCCTAACCTTAACCATAACCACAGACCCTATTCCTAACCATAATTCTAACTCATTATCCTAACCCTAAATGTAATTCTCACACTTCTTCCATTCGCAGAAATAAGCAAGCCTACAACCAACGCATGCCATATGTCAGATGATGCTCCGTCCCTGTGTCCCACATGAGAGCCAGGGTCCCATGACCTCGGTACAATGGAGTGGGGACTCGGTGATGCTCCCAGTCCCGACCGCGAATAGAGCAGATTGGGCCAATTCCTTAACCCTAATCCCTAACTCTAACCCATAACCCAACCCTAATGCTAAACCAACCCCCTAACCTAACAGTAAACTTAATCCTAACCTCTCCAACTAACCGTCATCCCTAACCCTAACCCTAACCAGAACGCCTAACTCTGACATGAACCCATAACCAAAACCATAACACCTAACCACTAACACTAACCCAAAAACGCTATCCCTAACCCTTACCCTAAACACAACCCTAACCCTAACCCTACCCCTTACGATGAACTTAGCCCTATCCCTAATCAAACAATGACCCTAACCCTAAACCCTAGCCCTAACACTAACGTTAGCCCTTAACCCTAATGATATTCCTAACCCTAACCGTTTACCCTAAACCTAAACCTAAACCCTAACCCTAATCTTAACCCTAAATCTAATTCTCACACTTCTTCCATTCTAGGAGTTAAGCAAGCCTACAATCTAGCCATGCCATGTGTGAGATGAGGCTCTACTTGAGTCCTGCGTGACAGTCAGAGCCAAGGCTCAGGGTATGATGGAGTGGAGACGCAACCATGCTCCACACCGACAGTGCCCCATAGATTAGGCAGGGTCCGTGCCTTAACACTAATAATTAAACCTAAGCTAATACTAACCTGAACACCTAGCCCTCACAGTAACCCAGGAACCTAAATACTAACAGTAACCCTTATCCCAAAACCTAAACATAACCCCTCACCCTAAACATAAACCTAACTACTAACATAATCCGAATTTCTAACCATAATAGTAAATCTAACCCTAATTCTAACCTTTAATCGTAACCCTTAAACCTAATCCTAGTGCCTAACACCTAAAGCTAACCTTAATCCTAACCCATTACCCTAACCTCAAATGTAATTCCCAGCCTTCTTCAGTTTTAAAAGTTAAGGAAGCCTACAATCCACCTATGCCATGTGTGAGATGAGGCTCTGCCCCATGTCCTACATGAAAGGCAGGGGCTCATGCCCATGGTACGATGGAGTGGGGCCACGGCTATCTTCCCTTTTCCCCACCCCTGATGGATCAGTTAGGACCCATGTACTAACCCAAATCCATAAACCTAACCTCTGACTCTAACCCTAAACATAACACCTAACCCTAACCCTAATCCTAACCCTAACACATAATGCTAACCCTAACCCCTGACACTAACCCTAACCCAAAGCTTATACCCTAACCCTAACCCTACCTTTAACCCTATCCTTAATCCTAAACCTAAATCTAATTCTCACACTTCTTCCATTCTCAGAGTTAAGCAAGCCTACAATCTTCCCATGCCATGCGTGAAAGGAGGCTCTGCCACTGTGTCCTGCATGAAACCCACAGGCCCATACCCAGCATACCATAGAAGGGCTTCCTGGCGACAATTCCATCCCCCCTAACCCACCCTCCTACTGCAGACTGGGCCTGTGTCGTAAGCATAAACACTACCCCTAACCCATAACCCTAACCTTAAACATAAAACCTAACCCTAACCGAACTGCTCACCTTAACATGTAATGCTAACCATTACCCTAATCCTAACCCCTTAACCTTAATCCATAACCCTTACCCTAACAAAAATCCCTATCCCATATCTTTAACCTTACCTCCTAGCTGTAACCATAACACCTAAAGCCTAACTCTAACCCTAAACCAGTAACCTGAATCTTAACCCTATGAAAAACCCTAAACCTAACCCTAACACTAACCCCTAACCCTAATCATTAACATAATAATGAAATCTAAGCTAACACTAACCTGAACCCCTGTCCAAACCATAACCCAGGAACCTACATCCTAACAGTAACACTAATCCCAAAACCTAAACATAACCCCTCATCCTAAACCTAAACTGAACTACTAAACATAGTCCTAATCCCTAACCATAACAGTAACCCTAACCCTAATTGTAACCTCTAACAGTAACCCCTAAACCTAATCTTAGTCCCTAACACCCAATGCAAACCTTAATCCTAACAACTTACCTTAACCCCAAATGTAATTCTCAGACTTCTTCAGTTTGAAAAGTTAACAAAGTCTACAATCCACCCATGTCATGCATGAGATCAGGCTCTGTCCCTGTGTCCGACATGAAACTCAGGGGACCATTCCCTGGGTACGATGGAGTGGGGCCCCAGCGATCTTCTCATTTCCCACCCCTGATAGATCAGATAGGCCCCATGTCCTAACCTGAATCCGCTAACCCTAACACCTAACGCTAACCCTAACCCCTGACCCTAACCCTAACCCAAACCCTAAACCCTAACCCTAACCCTACACTGAACTCTAACCCTAACCCTAATCTTAAGTCTAATTCTCACACTTCTTCCATTCTCAGAGTTAAGCAAACCTACAATCCAGCCGTGCCATGCATGAGATGAGGCTCCACCTGAGGGCAGCAGTATATTCAGGGCCTTAAGTCCAGGGTACGATGGAGTGGTGTTGCAGTGACCCTATCCGCCCCCCTCTCACAATAGATAGACAGGTCTTGTGCCCTTAAACTAACCGCTAAATCTACGCCTTAACACTAACCTTAACACCTAACCCAAAACCTAACCCCAGACCCTAACCCCCAACACTAACACTAAACCCTAACCTTAACCCTAACCCCTAAGCCTAACACTAACCCCTAAAGGTACTCCTCATCCCTAATCCTAACAATAATCATAACCCCTTACCATTATCCTAAATTTAATTCTCACACTTCTTCCATTTGCAGAGATAAGCAAGCCTACAACCAACCCGAGCCTGCATGAGATGAGGCTCTGTCCCAGTATCCCAAGTGAGAGGCAGGGTCCCATGGCCTGGGTGCAATGGAGTGGGGACTCAGTGATGCTCCCTGTTCCTGACCCCACATATCGCAGATAGGACCCATGCATTAACCCTAATCCCTAAGCCTCACCACTACCCCTAACCCTAAGAATAACACCTAACCCTAACCCTGTTACTAACCCTAAACCTAACACTGAACCCAACCTCTATCCCCTAACTCTAACCCTAACCCATAACCGTAACGGTAGTACCTAAACCATTACACTAACTGTAAAACACTAACCCTAACCCTAACCCTAATGATAACCCTAAGCCTAACCCTACCACTTATAACATCTCTAGCCCTAACCCTAACCAAACAACCACCCTAACCCTAACCCTAACACCTAAACATACACCCTCAAGGTAACACTAACGTTAATCCCTAACCCTATCCATAATCCTAACCCTAAATCTAATTCTCAGACTTCTTCCATTCTTAGAGTTAAGAAAGCCTACAATCCTCCCATGACATGCATGAAAGGATGATCTGCCATGATCCTACATGAAACCCAAGGGCCCATACCCAGCATACGATAGAGTGGGTTCCTGGTGACAATCACAGCACCCTAACCCATGCCACTAGTGCAGACAGGGCCCATGCCCTAAGCATAGACACACTACACTTAACCCATAAACCGAACCCTAAACATAACACCGAACCTTAACCCTATTGCTCACCTTAACACATAAACATAACCCTAACCCTAACCCTACCCCTTAACCTAACCTTAATGCATAACCCTAACCCTAACAACAACCCCTATCCCATAAGTCTAATCCTACCTCCTAGCCATAACCGTAACACCTAAACCCTAACCCTAACCCTAAACCGCTAACCCTAACCTTAACCCTACAAACAACCCTAAACCTAACCCTAATCCATAACCCTAAAACCTAAGCCTAACTCTAACCCTTAACCCTAACCCTAACACCTAACCCTATCCATAAAACTTAACCCTAACCCTTACCCTAATGCATAGATCTATCCCTGACCCTAACCTTAACCAATAACCCTAACTCTGACCCGTATCCCTAACCATAACCATAAACCCAAAACTTAACCCTAGTTGTAACCGTAACCCCTAACACTAAGCACTCACCCTAACACTAAGCTTAATCTCTAACCTCAACCATAATCGTAACCCTAAATCTAATTCTGAGACTTCTTGTTTTCTCAGAATTAAGAAAGCCTATAATCCTCCCATGCCATGCGTGAAAGAAGGCTCTGTCACTGTGTCCTGCATGAAACCCAGGGGCCCATACCCAGTGTAGGATAGAGTGGGTTCCCAGCGACAATCCCAGCCTCCTAACACACCCCCCCCCCAGTGCAGACAGAGCCCGTGTCCTAAGTATGAACACAACCACAAACCCGTATCCCTAACCTTAAATATAACACCTAACCCTAAATCTGTTGCTCACTGTAACATGTAAACCTAACCGTAACCCTAACTTTAACCCCTTAAACTAACCTTAATGCATAACACTTACCCTGACAAGAATCCCTATCCCATAATTCTAACCCTACCTCCTAGCCATAACCGTAACACCTAAACCCTAACCCTTACCCTAAAGCCCAGACCTAACCCTAAACCTAACCCTAACCCATAACCCTAAACCTAAACCCTTACCCTAACACTAACACTGAACCCTGATCCTAACCCTAACCCCTAACCCTTACCATAAACCTTAACTCTAACACTAACCCTAACCTGAACACTTAACACTAACCCTAACCCTAAGTCCAACCCCTAACCTTAACCCTAACACCTAACCCCCTAACCCTAATGCTAACCTTAACTCTTAACCCCTAACCCCTAACACTAACATTAACCCCAACCCCTAACCCCAAACCCCTAACCCAAACCATAACCCTAATTCTCACAGTTCTTCCATTCTGAGAGTTAAGCAAGCCTACAATCCTCCCATGCCATGCATGAAAGGAGGCCCTGCCACTGTGTATTGCATGATACCTACAGGCCTATACCCAGCATACAATAGAAGGGGTTGCCAGCGACAATCCCAGCCCCTTAACTCACCAACCTAGTGTAGACAGGGCCCATGCCCTGAGTATAAACACTAACTCTAACTCATAACCCTAACTCTAAACGTAACACCTAACCCTAACCCTATTGCTCACTGTAAAACATAAACCAAACCATACCCCTAACCCTAACCCCTTAACCTAACATTAGTGCATAACACTTACCCTAACAACAACCCCATCCCATAACTCTAACCCTACATCCTAGCCATTACCATAACTCCTAAACCCTAAACCTAACCCAAAACTGCTAACCCTAACCATAACCCTAAGAAAAACCCTAAACCGAACCCTAACTTTAGCCCCTAACACTAACGCTAAAATCTAACCCTAACTCTAACTCTTAACCCTAACCCTAAACCCTAAACCCTAACCGTAACCCTCACACTTAACCCTAATCCTAACCCTAACCCTTAAACCTAACCCAAACCCTTAACCCTAAACTTAACCCTTACCTTAACACCTAGACCTAACACTAGCTCTAAACCTAACCCTAACACCTAACACTAACCTTAACCGTGAACTGTAAACCTAACACCCTAACCGTAACCATAACCCTTAACTCTAACCCTAATGCTAACCACAACGCTTAACCCTAACCCTAAAACTTAACCCTAACCGGTAACCCTAACCCTGACCGTTAACCCTCACCATAACCATTATCCCTAACCCTAATCCTAACCTTTAACCCTAACCCTACCACTTAATCGTAACCCTAACCCTGACGCCTAAACTAACCTTAACACTCACCCTTCACCCTAAACCTAACCTTAACAGTTAACCCTAACACTAACCTTTAAACCTAACCCGAACCGTAACACTTAACCCTAATCCTAACCCTTAACTCTAACGTTAACCTTAACCCCTAACCCTAACCCTAACATTAACCACTAACCCTAAACCTAACCCTAACCCTAACCCGTAAACCTAACCCTAACCCCAAACCCTAACCCTTACCCTAACCCTAACCACTAACCCTAAAACTAACCCTACCTCCTAACCCTAACCATAAACCTAGCCCAAAGTTCACACCTAGCTCTAACCCTAGCCTTAGCCCTAGCCCTAGTCCTAGCCCTATCCCTAACCTTAGCCCAAAGCAGAAGCCTAACACTATCCCTAACACTGACCCTAAGCCTAAGAGCCCTAACCTCTAACCATAACCCCAAACCTTAACTCTATCACTAAAACTAACAGTAACCTCTAATCCTAACCCGAACGCTAATCCTAACCCTAATCCCTAACCCTAACCATAACCCTAACTCTAACCGCTAACCCTAACCCTAACACTAGTTCTAACACTAACCCTAAACCTAAACCTAACACTAACCCCTAACCCTAACACCTAATCCTAAACCTAACCTTAACATCAACCCTAAACCTAAAACCTAACCTATTGCTAACCCTAACCCTAATGCCTAACTATAACCCTAACCATAACCCTAAACCCTAACCCTACTCCTAACCCCTAACAGTAACCCTAACGCCTAACCCAAACCCTAACCCTAAACCTAGCCCAAACCCTAACCCTAAAACTAACCCAAACCCTAACAACCCTAACCCCTAATCATTAATCCTAACCATAACACGAACACTAACCCCTAACACTAACCCTAAACCTAACACCTATCCCTAACCCTTCTTCTAACCCTATCCCTAAACATAAACCTAACCTTTACCCTTAACCTTAACCGTAACCCATAACCCTAACCCTAACCCATAACCCTAACCCAAAACCTAACCCTAACATTAACCCCTAACCCTAAATTTAACCCTATGCGTTACCCCTAAATGTAAAACTAAACTCTCAACCCTAACACTAACCACAAACCCTAACCCTTAACACGTCATGTTAACACTATCCACAACCCCGAACCCCAAACCATTAATCCTAAAACTAACAGATAATGATAAGACTAACCGCTAAACCTTACCCTAACCCTTAACCCTAAACGCTACCCTAACCATTAACCCTAAACCTAACACTTAACACTAACACTAAGCCTAACCATAACTCTAAAGCAAACCCTAACTCCTAAACCTAACCCTAAACCTAACCCTATCCCTTACCATAATGCTAAACAGAACACTAACCCTATCCCTAACCCGGAACCCTAACCCTAACCCTAACCCCCTAAAACTAACCATACCCTTAATCCCTAACCCTAATCCTAACACAAGCCTTACACTAACCCTAAGGCTAACCCTAACCTAAATGTACCATAACCCAATACCCTAACACTAACCCTAAACCTAACCCCTAACCCTAATCCTAATTCTAATCCTAACACTAAATATAAACCTAATCCTAAACCCTAACGCTAAACCCTAAGTCTAACCCTAACACTAACCCTAGCCCTAACACTAAACCCTAACCCTAACCCTAAAACTAACCCATAATCCTAACCGTAAACCTAACCCTAACCTCTAACCCTAACCCCTAATCCCTAACACTAACATAAGCCTATCCATAAGCCCTAACCATAACGCTTAACCCAACCCTAACCCCTAACCCTAACCCTAAACCTAACCCTGAATCCTAACCTTATTCCTAACCATAACACCTAACCGTAAAGCTAACCCCAGCCCTAACACTAACCCAGCTCTAACTCTAGTCCTGGACCTAACCCTAGTCCTAGCCATAGCCCTAACCCTAGCCCTAATCATAGCCCTAGCCCTAGCCCTGACCCTAACCTTACCCCTAACCGTAAACCTGACCTTGCCTTAGCCCTAGCCCTAGACCTAGTCATAACACTAGCCCTAACACTAACCCTAACACTATCCATAAACCTAACCATAACCCTAAATACCCTAAACTCTAACACTAAACCTAAACCTAACCCTAACCCTAACCCTAACAGCCCTAAACCCTAACCCTAACAATAAACCTAACCACAAACCCTAACCCTAACACTAACTGTTAACCATAACCTTAACGCTAACCCTAGTGCTAACCCTAACCCTAACCTTAACCCTAACTTCTAACACTAACCCTAACACTAACACCTAACCCTAACCATAATTCTGACCCTAACCCTAAACATAAAGCCAACCTTAACCTCTAAACCAAACCCTAATCCCTAATCCTAAACCTCACCCTAAACCATAAACCTAAACCTAATCCCTAAACTTAACAATAACCTTAACCCCTAACCACTAACCCTAACCATAAACCCTGACACTAACACTAAACCCTAATCCTAACCCTAACCTTAAAGCTAAGAATAACCCTGACCCTAACTCTAACACCTAACGCCTATCCGTAACCCTAACACTAACTCTAACTCTAACCCTAACCCCTAACCATAACCCTAACCCTAAACCCTATCCCTAACCCTAATACTAACTCTAAGCCTAAACCTAAACCAAACCCTAACCCTTAACCCTAACCCTAAAATCTGTTCCTAACCCTAACCCAAACCCTAACCCTAACCACTAATCCTAACCCTAACACTAACTTTAGCCCCTAACCCTAACCCAAACCCTAAACCTAACCCTTAATCCTAATCTTAACCTTAAACCTAACCCTAACCACTAACCCTAACACTAACCCTTAAACCTAAACCTAACCGTATACCTTAACCTAAAACTAACACAAACCCCTAACCCTAACAGTAGCACCAAACCCTAACCCCTAACCTTAACACTAACCCTAGCTTCTAAACCCAAACCTCACATCCTAACCCTAACATTTGACCCTAAGACTAACTGTTAAACCTTAACCTAACTGTAACCCTAGCCCTAACACCTAACGGTAACCTTAATTCTAACCTTCAGCCTAAACCTAAACCTAACACTTTACCCTAACCCTAACTCTAACACCTAATCTTAACCCTAATCTTAACGCTCATGCTAACCATAAACCTTAACCCTAATCCTAACCCCTAACTGTAACCTTAACGCAAACTCTAAACCTAACTCTAACCTCTAACCATAACCCTAACCCTAATCACTATCCGTAACCGTAATCCTAACCCTAAGCCTAAACCTAAACCAAACCCTAACCTGTAACACTAACCCTAACACTAACTCTAGCCCCTAACCCTACCCCGAACCCTAACCCTAACCCTTAACCCTAATCTTAACCATAAATGTAACCCTAACCCATAATCCTAACACTAACCCCTAACTCTAAACCTAACCCTATCCCTTACCCCAAAACCTAATACTAAACACCTAATTCTAACAGTAACACCGAACCTTTACCTCTAACCTTAACACTAACCCTATACCCTGAAACCAAACCTCACTTATTAACCATAACAGTTAACCCTAAGACTAACCGTTAAACCTTACCCTAACCATAACTCTAGCCCTAATACCTAACCCTAACTTTAATTCTAACCTTCAGCCTAAACTTAAACCTAACCCTATTCTCTAACTCTAACCTTAACCCCTAATGCTAACCTTAACCCTAACGCTCACTTAACCAAAAACCCTAACACTAACCCTAACCCCTAACCCTAACCCTAACCCCTACCCTAAACCTAACCCCTAACCCTATACCTAAACCTAACCCCAAAGCCTAACACTTACCCTAAACCTAACACCTAACCCTAACCTTAATATTAACCCTAACTCTTAACCCTAACCCTAAACCTAGCCCTAAGTCTAACCCTAGCTCTATCACTAGCCCTAGCCCTAGACCTAGACCTAACCCTAGACCTAGCCCTGACCCTCAAATTAACTCTAGCCCTAGCCCTAGCCTTAGCCCTAGCCCGAACCCTAGCCCTAGCCCTAACACTAACACTAACCCTAACCCTAACCCTGACACTAACCCTAAAGCCCTACCCTCTAAACATAACCCCAAATCTTAACTCTATCAAGAAAACTAACCCTAATCACTAACCCTAACCTTAATGATAACCCGAGCCCTAACCCTAACCCCTAACGCTAACCATAACCCTAACTCTAACCGCTAACCCTAACACTAATTCTAACACTAACCCTAAACATAAACCTAACCCTAACCCCTAACCGTAACCCCTAATCCTAACCCTAACCCTAATGCTAACCCTAAACCTAAAACCTAACCGTATCACTAACCCTAACACTAACGCCTAATGCTAACACTAACCATAACCCTAAACCCTAACCCTAACCGTAACCCCTAACTGTAACCCTAAAGCCTAACCCAAACCATAAGCCTAACTCTAACCACTAACCCTAACCCTAAACCTAACCCCAAACCCTAACCCTAAACCTAACCCAAACTGTAATAACTTTAACGCCTAACCCCTAATCCTAACCATAACACCAACACTAACCCCTAACCCTAACCCTAACCATAACACCTATCCTTAACCCTACTTCTAACCCTAACCCTAAACATAAACCCAACACTTCCCCTTAACCTTAACCCTAACCCATAACCCTAACCTAAACCCTAACCCTAACATTAACCCCTAACACTAAATATAACCCTATCTCTTAGCCTTAAACCTAAAACAAAAGCCCCAACCCTAACACTAACCAAAATCCCTAACCCTTTACCCCTAACCTTAACACTATCCCCAACCCCAGACCCAAAACTGCAAACCCTAACCCTATCCCTAACCTTAAACCTAACCCTACACCTAACAAAGCACTTACACTAACTCTAACCCTAACCCTAACATAATGCACCATAACCCTAAACCATAATCCTAACGCAAACACTAAACCTAACCCCTAACCCTAATCTTAATTATAACCCTAAACCTAAACATAAACCTAACCTTAAATACAAAAGCTAACCCCTAATCGTACACCTAACACTAACCCTAGCCCTAAAATCTAAACCTAACCCTACACCCTAACACTAAACTAACCCTATCCATAACCCCTAACCCTAACCATTAACCTAACCCTAACCTCTAACCCTAACCCTAACACTAACCCCAAACCCTAGCCCTAAACCTAATGCTTAACCTTAAACCTAACCCCAGGCCTAACCCTAACCCTAGCTCTAATCCTAGACTAAGACCTAACCCTAGCCCTAGCCATAGCCCTAGCCCTAGCCCTAATCATAACCCTAGCCCTAGGCTTACCCTTAACACTCACCCTAACTGTATACCTAACCCTAGCGCTAGCCCTAGCCCTATCCCTAACCTTAGCACTAACCCTAACCCTAACACTATCCCTAACCCTAACCATATCCCTATCAACCATAACCGCTAACACTAAACCTAACCATAACCCTAACAATAACCCTAACCCTAACAGCTCTAACCCCTAACCCTAACCGTAAACCTAACCCCAAACACTAACCCTAACCCTAACCCTAACTGCTAACCCTAACCCTAACACTAACCCTAACCCTAACCCTAACCCTAAACCCTAACTGTAACCCTAACACTACCCCAAACTTTAACCCCTAACCCATAACCTTACAGTATCCCTAACCCTGAACCCCAAACCGCTAACCCTAACCCTAACAGTTAACCCTAAGACTAAATGTTAAACCTTAAGCTAACCCTTAACCCTAAAAGCTACCCTAACCATTAATGCTAAACCTAACACTTAACTCTAACCCTAACCCTAAACCTAATCCTAACACCTAACCCTAAACCTAAACCTAACCCAATCCCTAACCATAACACTAACCCTAACCTTATCCCCTAACTAACCCTAACACTAACCCCCTAACAATAAACATACCCCTAATCCCTAACCCTAATGCTAACCCTAAACCTAACAAAACTCTTACACTAACCCTAACCCTAACCCTAACCTAAGCCTACCAAAACCCTAAACCCTAAGGCTAACACACACCTGAACACTAACCCCTAAACATAATCCTAATTCTAACCCTAACCCTGAACATAAACCTAACCCTAAACACTAACCCTAACCCCTAATCCTAACCCTAACACTAACCTTAGCCCTAACACTAAACCCTAACGTAACCCTAACACTAACCCCTAACCCCAACCCTAAAACTAACGCTAAACTCTAACCCTAATCCTAATCCCTAACACTACCTAACCCTATCCATTAGCCCTAACCCTAACCCTTAACCTAACCCTAACCCCTTACCCTAAACATAACACTAAACCCAACACTAACCATAACCCTAATGCCTAACCCTAGCCCTAACCCCAGGCCTAACCCAAACCCTAGATCTAACCATAGACCTAGACGTAAAATTTGCCCTAGCCCTAGCTCTTATCATAGCCCTAGCCCTAGCCCTAACCCTAACCCTAAATATAACCCTAACACCTAACCCTAACCCTAAACCTAACCCAATCCCTAACCATAACACTAACCAAAACACTAACCTTACCCTAACCCCTAACCCTAACCATAACCCTAAACACCTAACACTAAAACTACACCTAATTCTTAACCCTAACCCTAACACTAAACCTAGGACAACTCTTACACTAACCCTAACCCTAACCCAAAACTAAACTTATCATAACCCCTAACACTAACCCTAACTCAAATTGTAACCCGAACCCCTAAAACTAATCATAATTCTAACCCTAACCATAAATATAAACCTAACACTAAACCCTACCACTAACCCCTATTCCTAACCCTAACACTAACCCTAGCCCTAATGTTAAATGACAACTTTAACACTACCACTAACCCCTAACCCTAACCTAACCTCTAACCATAACCTTAACACTAATCCCTAACACTAACCCTAACCCCAGTCCTAACCATAAACCTAGCCCTAACCCGAAACCTAGACCTAACTCTAGCCCTAGCCCTAATCATACCCCTAGACCTAGCCCTAACTCTAACCTTAACCCTAACCCTAAACCTAACCCTAGCCCTAGCCCTAGCCCTAGCCCTAACACTAACCCTAACACTATCCCTTACCTGAACCATAACCCTAACCCTAACAGCCATAACCCCTAACGCTAAAAATAAACCTAACTCCAAACCCTAACAATAACTCTAACTCTAACCGCTAACCCTAACCTTAACGCAAACCCTAACCCTAACTTCTAACCCTAACCTTAACACTAACCACTAACCCTAACCCTAATTCTAACCCTAACCCTAAATGTAAAGCTAACCCTAACCCCTAATCCAAACCCTAAACCCTAATCTTAATCCTAACTCTAATGCTAACCCTAACGCTAACCCCTAACCTTAACCCTAACCCTAACCCCTAACCCCTAACACTAACACTAAAACAACCCCCTAAACCTAACCATATCCCTAATGCTAAGACTAACCCTAACACTAACTCTAACCACTAACCCCTAACCCCTAACCATAACCCTAACGCTAACTCTAAGCTTAACCCTACCCCCTAACCATAACCCTAAACCTAACCATTATCCTTAAAACTAATTCTAACCTTAATCCTAAACATAAACAAAACCTTAGCCCTTAACCATAACTCAAACCCCTATTTCTACCCTAACCCTAACCCAAACCCTTATCCTTCACCCTAACACGAACTTTAGCTCCTAACCCTAACCAAAAACCTAACCCTAACCCTTAACCCTAATCTTAACCAAAAAACCTAACCGTAACACCTAAACCTAACAGTAACCCCTAACCCTAACTTAACCCTATCCCTTATCACTGAACCTAACACTAAACCCTAACAGAAACACCAAATCCTAACCCCTAGCCTTAGCACTAACCCTAACCCCTCACTCCAAACCTCACATCCTAACCTAACAGTTAACCCTAAAACTAACTATTAAGCCTTACCCTAACACTGACCCTAGCCATAACACCTAACCCAAACCTTAATTCTAACCCTAAGCCTAAACCTAAACCCAACCCTATCCCTAAACCTAACCATAAACCCTAAACCTATCCCTTACCCTACCGCTCACCCTAACCCTAAACCCTTAACCTAACCCCTAACACTAAACCTAACCCCTAGTGCTAACCCTAACCCTATCACAAAACCCTAACACTACCTTAACCCTAAAACCTAATCCTAACCGTAAACCTAACCCTAACACCTAACCATGACCATAACCCTACCCCTAACTCTAACCCTAGCTATAACCCTACCCTTGCTGTAGCCCTAAACCTAGACATAACCCTAGCCCTAGCCCTAGCCCTAGACCTAACCGTAGCCCTAGCACTGGCCCTAACACTAACCTTAACCCTAAACCTAACCTTAGTCCTGGCCCTATTGCTTGCCCTAGCACTAACCCTAACACTAAACCTAACCCTAACCCATAACACTAACCCTAACCCTAACCCCAACCATAAACCATAAACCTAACCCTAACCCTAACCCTAACCCAAACCTCTAACACTAACTCTAACCATAACCCTACACCAGGCCCTAGCCCTAACCCTAAACCAACCCTAGCCCTAACGCTCACCCCTACACTACCCATAGCCCTAGCACAATTCCTAGCCCTAACACTAACCCTAAACCTAACCCTAGCCCTAAACCTAACCCTAACCCTAACACTAGCACTAACACTAACCCTAACCCTAAACCTAGCCTTAACCCTAGCCCTAGCCCAAACCCAAGCCCTAGCCCTAGCCTTAGATCTAACCCTAACCCTAGCCCTAGCCCTAGCCCTAGCCCGAAAATAACCCTAGCCCTAACCCTAGCCCAAGCCCTAGCCCTAGCTCTAGCCCTAACTCTAACTCTAACCCTACCTTTAACCCTAATCCTAACCCTAACATTTAAACCTATCCTTAACCCTTAACCGTAATCTTAACCATAAACCTAACCCTAACCCCTAACCCTAACACTAACCCCTGACCCTAAACCTAACACTAACTCTAACCCCTAAACCTAACACTTAACCCCTAACCCTAAAACTAACCAGAAACTCTAACCCCTAACCCCTAACACTAACCCTGTCCCCTATCACCAAACTCCTAACCCTAACCTTAAAAATTAACACTAAGACTAACTGTTAAACCTCATCCTAACCCTTAAATCTAACACTAACCCTAAACTTAACCCTAACCATTAATCCTAACTGTAAAATTAACCCTAAACCTTAACCCTGAACCCTACCCTAACCGTTAAACCTAACCCTAACACTTAACCCTAAATCTAACCCTAAACTTTAACCCTAATACTAACCCTTAACCCTAACCCTAACCCTTAACCCTAATCCTCACCCTTAACCCTAACCACAAACCCTAACCCTACCACTTAACCATAAACCTATCCCTAACCACTAAGCCTACCCCTAACACAAATACGTAACGGTAATACAAACACTTAACCCTACCCCTAACCTTACCTTTAACCCTAATCCTAAACTTTAACTGAACACCTAACCCTAACCGTAAACCTTACGCCTAACCCTAACAGTCAACATTCACACTAGCCATTAACATTCACCCTAAACCTAACACTTAACCCTACCCCTAACACTTAACCATAACCCTAACCTTACCCTTAACACTAATCCTAACCCTTACCCCTAACAATAACACTAACTCCTAGTCCTAACCCTAACACTGACACCTAGCCCTAAACCTAACCCTAAATGCTAACCCTAACCCTAACAGCTAAGCCCTAACTCTCACACTAACCTTAACCCCTAACCGCAAGCTCCTAACCCTAAACCCAACACTTAACCCTAAGACTAACCATTAACTCTCACAATAACCCTTAACCCTAAACCTAGTCCTAACTCTAACACTTTACCCTACCCCTAAACCAAACCCCTAACATCAATCCTAAACCTCACCCTTAACCCTAAACCTAACAGTAAATGGTAACACTAACATTTAAACCTAAAATTAACCGTACACCTTAAATCTAATCTTAACCCTTAATCCTAACCCTAACCACTAACACTAACACTAAACCCTAAACGTAATCCTAACCCTAACCCTATGACCTAAACCTAACAGTTAACCCCTAACCCTAACAATAACCCAATCCCTCTTCCCCAACCCCTAACCCTAACCCTAACCGTTAACATTCACCCTTACACTTAAGCCTAACCCTAACCCTAACACTTAAACCTAAGTCTTAAGCTTTAACCCTAACCCTAACCCTTAAGCCTAACCCTGACCCTTAACCCTAAACTTAACCTTAACCGTTAACCCTAATCCTAACCCTAACACTTAATGCTAAACCTAACCCTAACCATTAACGCTAACCCTAAACCTTAACCCTAACACTAACCCTAAAACTTAACCCTAATACTATCCCTTAACTCTAACCCTACTCTTTCACTCTAATCCAACCCTTAACACTAACAACTAACTCTAACCCCAACACTTAACCCTAACCCTAACCGTTAACACTCACCCTAAACCTTAACCCTAATAGTAAACCTATCACTGAACACTAATCCTTAACCCTAACCCTAACACCTACCGCCTAAAACTAACACTAACCCTAACCCTTAACCTCTAACTCTTAACCCTAACACTGACCCTAACCGCAAACCCCTAATCCTAACCATAACCATAATTATCACACTTCTTCCATTCTCAGGGTTAAGCACACCTGCAATCATCCCATGCCATGCATGAAGGGAGGCTCTACCGCTGTCTCCTGCATGAAGCCCACTGGCCCATACGCAGTGTATGATAGACGGGGTTCCCAGAGACAATCCCAGCCCCATAACCCACCACCCTAGTGCAGGCAGGACCCATGTCCTAAGATTGAACACTACCCCTAACCCATAACCCTACCCCTAAACATAACAACTAACCCTAAATCTATTGCTCACCGTAACACACAAACCTAACCCTAAATTTAATCCCGTAAATTTACCTTAATGCATGACTTACCCTGACAGCCCCTATCCCATAATTGTAACCCTAACTCCTACCCATAAACATAACACCTAACCCTAACCCTTACCCTAAAGCTTAGACCTAAACCTAAACCTAAACCTAACGCATAATCCTAACCATAACTCCTTACCTTAACACTAACCTGGAACCCTCATCTTAACCCTAACCATAACCCTTAGCTCTAACACTAACCTAACCTGAATTATTAACCCTAACCCTAAAACTAAACCACAAACCCTAACCCTATCCCTTAACCCTAAACCTAACCCTAACCGTTAACCCTAACCCTATCACTAACCCTTAAACCTAATCCTAACCCTTAACCCTAACGCTAACCGTTAACCCTCACCCTAACACTTAACCCTGACCCTAACTCTAACACTAACCCTTAGCCATAATCCTAACCCCAACTTCTAACCCTAATCCTAACCCTTAAACCTAACACTAACATTAACCCCTAACCCTAAACCCAACCCTAACACCTAACACCTAACCCTCACACTAACCCAAACTCCTAACAACAAACACCGACCCCTAACCCTAACCCTAATTCTCACTCTTCTTCCATTCTCAGAGTTAAGCAAGCGTACACTGCAGCCATGCCATGTGTGAGATGAGGCTCCGCCTGAGTCCTGCGTGACAGGCAGGGGCACATGCCCATGGTACGATGGAGTGGGGTCCGTGGGTTTGTAGGCTTGCTAAACTCGTTTGGAGGTATTGCGATAGTCATATATAGGGTTGCTTACATTTACTTATAGGAAGCAACTATTGTGGTGTGTTTTGTAGGCTTGCCTTACTCTAGTTTGGATGAAGTGGGTGAGTCCTATGCATAGGAACGTTAGCTTTGAGTTAGAAGGAGCATCTATGGGGGGTGTTTTTAGGCTTACTAAACACTAGTTTGGAAGAAGTTCGAGAGTCATACATAGGAACAATTTCATTCATTCAGAGAAAGAAATTATAAGGAGTTTATTTGTAGGCTTGCTAAGCTCTACTTTGGATGAAGTCGAGAGTCATATATAGGAATGCTTACATTCACAGAAAGTAACTGTGTGGGGGTGGTTTCTAGGCTTCCTAAACTCTAGTTTGGAAAAAGGGGAAAGTCATGTATAGGAACGCTTACCTTCACGTACAGGAAGGAACTATCTCCGGGGAAATGCAGTATTGCTAAAATCTTAGATTGGAAAAATCGCGGGAGTCATATATAGGAATGTTAACATTCACTTAATGAAAGCAACTATCAGGGGGTGGTTTCCAGGTATGCCATACTCTAGTTTGGAAGAAGTGCTACAGTCATATATAGGAAGGCTTACATTCACTGAGAGAAAGCAATTATGGATGGGTGCATTGTAGGCATGCTAAACTCTAGTTTGAAATATTTCGAGAATCTAAGGGCCTTAGTCATACATAGAAACTCTTAAATTCATTCAGAGAAAGCAGCTGTTTGGGATTGGTTTGTAGGCTTACTCAACTCTAGTGTGGAAGAACTGGGAGAGTCATACATAGGAAGGTTTCAATTCACTCAGAGAAAGCAACAATGGGGGTGATTTGTAAGCATGCAAAACTCTATCTTGTAAAGCGTGTGTCAGTCATACATAGGAATGCTTAAATTCACTCAGAAAAAGCAACTATGGGAGGGATGTTTGTAGGCATGCTAATCTCTACTTTGGTAGAATTTCGAGACACATAGAGGAAAGCTTATATTCACTCACAGACAGTAACTATCAGGGGGGTGTAATTTTGGCATGCTAAAGTCTAGTTTGGAAGGAGTACGAGAGTCATATATAAGAACGCTTACATTATTCACGCAGAGAAAGCAACTACAGTGTGGTGTTAGGCAGGCATGCTAAAGTCTAGTTTGGGAGGTAACAGCAATGCAGAAAAAGCAAATGTCGGGGGGTGGTTTGTAGGCTTGCGAAACTCTGTTTTAAATGAAGTGTATGTGTCACATACGGGAAAGTTTACATTCACTCAGAGAACACAACGTTGGGGTAGTGGTTTGTAGGCATACTAAACTCTAGTTTGGAAAAAGTACGAGTCGTATATAGAAACGCCTACATTCACGCAGAGAAAGCAACTATTGGGTGGTGTTTTTACACATGTTAAACAATAGTTTGGAGGAATTTCGGGAGTCGTATCTAGGGAAGCTTACAGTGACAGAGAAACCAACTCTCGTGGTGGTTTGTAGGACTGCTAAACTCTATCTTCAATGAAGTGTAAGAGTTACATATGGGAAGGCTTACATTCACTCAGACAAAGCAATGATGGGGTGGTGGTGTGTAGGCGTACTAAACTGTAGCTTGGAACAACAAGGAGAATCATATATAGGAACGCTTACTGTCAGGCAGAGAATTCAACTATGGGGTGGTGTTTTGTAGGCATGTTAAGGTGTAGTTTGGAAGAAGTTCGAGAGTCATATAGGAAAGATTACGGTCTCCTAGGAGAAAGCAACTCTCTGGAGGTGGTTGGTAGGCCTGTTAAACTCTAATTTGGATGAAGTGTGAGAGTCATACATGGGACCGCTTGTATTCAATCAGAGAAAGCACCGACGTGGTGGTGGTTTGTATGCATACAAAAGTCTAGTTTGGATGAATTGTGGCTGCCATACATGGGAAGGCTTATATAAAGTCACAGAAAGCAAATATGGGGTGGTGTTTCCTAGGCATGCAAATCTCTATTTTGAAAGAAATTCAAGAGTAATATATAGGAAAGCTTGAGTCACTTAGAGAAAGCAACTCTCGGGGGGTGCTTGGTAGGTCTTCTCAATTCTATCTTTGGAAGAAGTGTGAAAGTCATATATGGGAATGCTTACATTCACGCACAGAAAGCAACTGTGGGGTGGTGTTTTCTAGGTATTCTAAACTCTAGTTTGGATGAAGTGTGAGAGTCATACATGAGAAAGCTTGGTGTGCTGGTTTGAAGGCATACTGAATTGTTGTTTGGAGGAAGTATGAGAGTCATATATAGGAACACTTACTTTCACGCAAAGCAATTATGGGGTGGTGTATGGTAGGCATGCTAATTCCTAGTTTGAAAGAATTTCAAGAGTAATATAGAAGAAAGATTATAGTCACTTAGAGAAAGCAACTCTCAGGTGGTTCTTTGCAGGCCCGCTAAGCTCTATATTCAATGAAGTGTAGGAGTCATATATGACTAGGCTTATATTCACTCACAGAAAGTTGCTTTTTCTGCAGGAATGTGAGCATTCCTATATACAACTCATACTTCTTCCAAACTAGAGTTTAGGATGCCTACAAACCACCACTCCCATCGCTTTCTCCAAGAAAGTTCCTTTCTCTAACTCTCTGTAAAATTCCCTATATATGAGTCTCGAGTTTCTCCAAACGATAGTTTAGCATGTGTACAAACAATACCACATAGTTGCTTTCTCTGCATCAATGTAAGCATTCCTATACAGGACTCTCGTACTTCTTCCAAACTACAGTTCAGTATGCCTAAAACCACCACCCCATCATTGCTTTCTCTAAGTGAATGAAAGCCTTCCAATATATGACTCCCACTTCTACCAAAATAGAGTTTGCAGGCCTACAAACCTCCCGCCGAAACTTCCTTTTTCTAAGTCGCTGTTATCTTTCCTGAATACCACCACCCCATCATTGCTTTCTCTACGTGAATGTAAGCGTTCCCATATATGACTCTCACACTTAAACCAAAATTGAGTTTAGCAGGCCTGCATTCCACACCCCGAGTGTTGCTTTCTCTAAGTAACTCTAAGCTTTCTTATATGTGACTCTCATCCATACTGAAGTTTACATGCCTAGAAAACACCACCCCACTATTGCTTTCACTAGTGAATGTAAACATTCCTATATATGACTCTCGTACTTCTTCCAAACTACAGTTTAGGGTGCCTACAAACCACCAACCCATCATTGCCTTCTCTGAGTTAATGTAAGCGTTCCCAGATATGATTCCCGCACTTCCTGCAAAGTAGAGTTTAGCAGGCCTACAGACAACCCCCCCGAGCATTGCTTTCTCTAAGAGACGGTAAGCTTTCCTATATATTACTCTTGAACTTCTTCCAAACTGGAGATTAGCATTCTTACAAAAAAGCCACCCCATAGATGCTTTCTGTGCGTGAATATAAGCGTTTGTTTCACTTCTACTTCTTCCCAACTACAGTTTAGTCTGCCTACCAACCACGACTCCAACGTTGCTTCCCATATACGACATATACTATTCATTGAAAATAGAGTTTAGCAGGCCTGCAAACCGGTTGCCGACATTTGCTTTTTCTAAGTGGCTGTTAACTTTCCTAGGTAGGACTCTGGAACTTCTCCCAAACTAGAGTTTAGCTTGCCTACTTAAACACCACACCGTAGTTGCTTTCTCTGTGTGAATGTAAGCGTTCGTATATATGACTCTCGTACTTCTCCCAAACTACAATTCATTATGCCTACAAATCACCAACCTAATATTGCTTCCTCTTATTGAATATGAAAGTTCCCATATATGTCACTTACACTTCATTGAAAATAGTGTCGTAGGCCTACATACCACCCCCAGAAAGAGGCTCTCTCTGTCACTGTAGTCTTTCCTATATATGAACCTTGAAATTCTACAAACTATAGTTTAGCATGCGTACAAACCTTACCCCATAGTTGCTTTCTCTGTGTGAATGTCAGCGTTTCCATATATGACTAGTACTTCTTCCAAAGTACTGTTTAGTGTGACTACAAATCACTACCCCATCATTGCTTTCTCTAAGTGAATGAAAGTGTTCCCAAATATGAGTCTCACACTTAAACCAAAACAGAGTTTAGCAGGCCTGCATTCCAAACCCGAGAGTTGCTATCTCTAAGTAACGCTAAGCTTTCTTTATATGACTTTCACACTTCATCCAAACTAGAATTTAGAATGCCTAGAAAACACCACTCAAATTTGCTTTCTCTGCGTGAATGTAAGCGTTCCTGTATATGACTCCCGTACTTCTTCCGAACTACAGTTTAGTGTGCCTACAAACCACCACCCCATCATTCCTTTCCCTGAGTGCATGTAAGCGTTCCCTTATGTGACTCTGGCACTTCTTCCAAGGCAGAGTTTAGCAGGCCTGCAAACCACCCCCCGAGAGTTGCTTTTCTCTAAGTGACTGTAAGCTTCTTTATATATTAGTCTTGAACTTCTTCCAAACTAGAGATTAGCATTCTTACAAAAAAGCCACCTCATAGATGCTTTCTCTGCACGAATGTAAGCATTTCTATGTATCACTCTCATACTTTTACCCAACTACAATTTAGTCTGCCTACAAACCACGACTCCAAAATTGTTTTCTCTGAGTGAATATAAGAGTTCCCATCTATGACACATACACTTCATTGAAAATACAGTTTAGCAGGCCTACAAACCACCTGCCCACACGGGCTTTTTCTGAGTGGCCTTTTCCTTTCCTACATAGGACACTGGAATTTCTCCGAAAGTTGAAATTAGCCTACAAACCATGATCGGAGTGTTGCTTTCTTTTAGTGACCATGACCTTTCCTATATATTACTATGAAACTTCTTCCAAACTAGAGATTATCATGCTTCCAAAACACCACCCCATAGTTCCTTTCTCTGCATGAATGTAAGCCTTCCTATATATGATTTGAACGTCTTCCAAACTAGAGTTTAGTATGCCTACAAACCAGCACCCCATCGTTGATTGCTCTGAGTGAATGTAAGCATTTCCATATATGACTCTCACACTTCATCGTAATTAGAATTTAGCTGGCCTACAAACCACCTCCACAGAGTTGCTTTCTTCACGTGACTGTAATCTTTCCTATATGAGATTCTCGAATTCTTCCAAACTACACTTTAGCATGGCTACAAAACATCACCCCTTAGTCGAATTCTTTGTGTGACTGTAAGAGTTCCTATATATGATTCTCCTACTTTTTCCAAAATACAGGTCAATATGCCTAAAAACCACCACTCCAACATTACTTTATCTGAGAGAATGTAAGCGTTCCCATATATGACTCTTACATTTCATTGAAAATAGTGTTTAGCAGGCCTAGAAACCACTCTCCGAGGATATCTTTCTCCAAGTCACTGTAAGCATCCCTAGCTATGACTCTCGAAATTTCTCAAAAGTATAGCTTAGCATGCGTACAAACACTGCCACAAAGTTGCTTTCTTTACGTGAATTTAAGCATTCCAATATATGAGTTTCACACTTAAACCAAAATAGAGTTCAGTAGGCCTGCATTCCAAATCCGAGAGTTGCTTTCTCTAAGTAACTCTAAGCTTTCTTACATATGACTCTCACACTTCATCCAAACTGGAGTTTAGAATCTCTAGAAAACACCACCGCACAGCTGCTTTCTCTGCGTGAATGTAAGTGTTCCTATATATGACTCTCGTGCTTCCGAACTACAGTTTAGTGTGCCTACCAACAACCATTCCATAATTGTTTTCTCTAAGTGAATGTAATCGTTCCCATGTATGACTCTCGCACTTCTTGCAAGTAGATTTTAGTAGGCCTACAAATCACACGCCGAGAGTTGCTTTCTCTAAGCGACTGTAATCTTTCCTATATAAGACTCTCGAACTTCTTCCATACTACACTTTAGGATGCCTGCAACACACCACCGCATAGTTGAATTCTCTGCCTGAATGTGTTCCTGTAAATGACTCGTACCTCTTCCAAACCAGAGTTTAGTATGCCTACAAACCACCACTCCATCTTTGCTTTCTCTGAGTGAATGTAAGCGTTTCCATATATGGCTCCCAGTTCAACCAAAGTAGAGTTTTGCAGTCCTACAAACGACCTGCCGACACTTCCTTTTCCTAAGTGGCTGTTACCTTTTCTAAACAACACCACACTCTATTGCTTTCTCTAAGTGAATGTAAGCGTTCCCATATACATGGGTCTCACACAAACCAAAATAGAGTTTAGCAGGCCTGCATTCCACACCCGGAGAGTTGCTTTCTCTAAGTAACTCTAAGCTTTCTCAAATATGACTCTCATCCATACTGGAGTTTAGATGCCTAGAAACACCACTCCACAGTTGCTTTCTCTGCATGAATATAAGCGTTCCTATATATGACTCTCGTAATAATTCCCAACTATAGTTTAGTGGGCCTACCAACCACCACCCCATAATTGCTTTCTCTAAGTTAATGTAAGCGTTCCCATATATGATTCTTGCACTTCTTGTAAAGTAGAGTTTAGCAGGCCTACAAACCATCCGCCTAGAGTTGCTTTCTCTAAGTGACTCTAATCATTCCTATATAAGACTCTGGAACTTATTGCAAACTACACTTTAGCATGCTTCAAAAACACCACACCTTAGTTGACTTCTCTGCCTGAATATAAGCATTCCTATATATTACTCATACGTCTTCCAAACTAGAGTTTTTATGCTTACAAACCACCACCCCATCGTTGCTTTCTCTGAGTGAATGTAAGCGTTCCCCTATATGACTCCCACTTCGCGCAAAATAGAGTTTTGCAGGCCTACAAACCATCTGCCAACACTTACTTTTTCTACGTGGCTGTTACCTTTCCTAAAAAACCACCAGCGCATAATTTCATTCTCTAAGTGAATGTAAGCGTTCCCATATACGACTCTCACACTTCATTCAAAGTAGTTTAGCAGGCCTACAAACCACCTCCAGAAAGTTGCTTTCTCGTTGTGACTGTAATCCTTCCTATATGAGACTCTCGAATTCTTTCAAACTACTCTTTAGAATGCCTTCAAAACACCTCCCCTTAGTTGAATTCTATCCGTGACTGTAAGCATTTCTATGTATGATTCTTCTCCGTTTTCCAAACTACAGTTCAGTAGGTGTATAAACCACCACTCCAACTTACTTTATCTGAGTGAATGTAAGCGTTCCCATCTATAACTCTTACATGTCACTGAAAATAGTGTTTAGCAGGCCTAGAAAACACTCTCCGAGGGGTTCTTTCTCTAAGTCACTGTAAGCATCCTTAGATATGACTCTCTAAATTTCTCAAAACAATAGTTTAGTATGCGTAAAAACACTACCACATTGTTGCTTTCTCTGCCTGAATGTCAGCGTTCCCATATATCATTCTCGTACTTCCAAACTGCAGTTCAGTATGCCTACAAAAAACAACCTCATCATTGCTTTCTCTAAGTGAATGTAAGCGTTCCCATAAATGAGTCTCACACTTAACCCAAATTGAGTTTAGCAGGCCTACATACCAAACATGAGTGTTGCTTTCTCTAAGTAACTGTAAGCTTTCTTATATATGACTCTCACACTCCATCCAAACTAGAGTTTAGAATGCCTCGAAAACACTATCCCACAGATGCTTTCTTTGCGTGAATGTGAGCATTCCTATATATGGCTCCCGCAGTTCCGAACTACAGTTTGGTGTGCCTAAAAACCACCACCCGATCATTGCTTTCTCTGACTGAATGTAAGCGTTCCCACATATGACTCTAGGTCTTCTTGCAAAGCAGAGTTTAACAGGCCTACAAACGACCCCCCGGAGAGTTGCTTTCTCAAAGTGACTTTAAGCTTTCCTCTATATTACTCTTGGACTTTTCCAGATTAGAGATTTGCATTCTTACCAAAAAAAAAAAACACCCAACAGATGCTTTCTCTGCGTGAATGCAAGCGTTTCCATGTATCACTCTCGTACTTCTTAACAGCTATTATTTAGTCTGCCTACAAACTGCGACCCCTAGCTTGCTTTCTTTGAACATAAGCGTTCCCATGTATGACACACTTCATTGAAAATAGAGTTTAGCAGGGCTGCAAACAACCCGCCCACATTTTCTTTTTCTAAGTGGATGTTACTTTTCCTACACAGGACTCTGGAACTTCTTCCAAACTAGAATTTACCATGCTTACCTAACGCCACCTCAAAGTTGCTTCCCCTACGAAAATTTAAGCATTCCTGTATATGCTCTCGTACTTTTTCCAAACTACTGTTCATTATGTCTACAAACCACCACCCCAATGTTGCTTTCTCTTAATGAATATAAAGGTTCCCATATATGACACTTACACATCATTGAAAGTAGAGTGTCTTAGGCCTATAAACCACCCCCCGGGAGTTGTTTTCTCTAAGTGACCGTGAGCGTTCCTATGCCTTACTATGGAACTTCTTCCAAACTAGAGATTAGCAGGCTTGCAAAACACCACCCCATAGTTGCTTTCTCTGCGTGAATGTAAGCCTTCCCATATATGACTCGTACGTCTTCCAAACTACAGTTCAGTATGCCTACAAAACACGACCCCATCATTGCTTTCTCTGAATGATAGTAAACGTTCCCATATATGACTCTCGCACTTCTAAAGCAGAATTTGCTTTCTCTAAGTGACTGTGAGCTTTCCTATATATTACTGTTTATCCTCTTTCAAACTAGACATTAGCATGCTTGCAAAACACCCATAGTTGCTTTCTCTCTGTGACTGTAATTGTTCTTATATATGACTCCTACGCCTTATAAACTAGTTTTGTATGCCTACAAACCAACAACTGATCGTTGCTTTGTCTAAGTGAATGTAAGCGTTCCCATATATGACTCTCACACTTAACCCAAATTAGAGTTTAGCAGGCCTACCAACCACCTCCAGAGAGTTGCTTTCTCTACATAACTGTAATCTTTCCTATATGAGACTCTCGAATTCTTTCAAACTACACTTTAGCATGCCTACAAAACACCACCCCATACTCAAATTCTCTGTGTGACTGTAAGGGTTCCTATATATGATTCTCCTACTTTTCCAAAACTACAGTTCAGTATGCCTAAAAAACCATCACTCCAACGTTGCTTAATCTGAGTGAAAGTAACCGTTCCCATATATGAACTACACTTTAGTATGCCTACAAAACACCACCCCATAGTTGAATTCTTTGCGTGAATGTAAGCATTCCTATATATGATTTTCCTACTCATTCTAAACTACCGTTCAGTATGCCTAAAAACCATCACTCTAACGTTACATTATCTGAGTGAATGTTAGCGTTCCCATATATGACTCACACTTCACCCAAATTAGCGTTTAGCAGGCCTGCAAACCACCTCCATAGAGTTGCTTTCTCTACATGACTGTAATCTTTCCTATAGGAGACTCTCGAATTCTTCCAAACTACACTTTAGCATGCCTACAAAACACCACCCCATAGTTGAATTCTCTGCTTGACTGTAAGCGTTCCTATATATGATTCTCCTTTTTCTAAACTATAGTTCGTTATGCCTAAAAGCCACCACTCCGACGTTGCTTTATCTGAGTGAATGTAAGCGTTCCCATATATGACTCCTACATTTCATTGAAAATAGAGTTTAGCAGGCCTAGAAACCACTTTCTGAGAGTTTCTCCAAGTCACTGCAAACATCCCTAGATATGACTTGATATTTCTCAAAACTATAGTTTAGCATGCGTACAAACACTACCACATAGCTGCTTTCCCTGAATGTAAGTGTTCCCATATATGACTCTTGTACTTCTTCCAAACTACAGTTCAGGATGACTACAAAACACCACCTCATCATTGCTTTCTCTAAGTGAATGTAAGCGACCCCGTATATGAGTCTCACGCTGAAACCAAAATAGAGTTTAGTAGGCCTGCATTCCAAATCCGAGAGTTGTTTTCTCTAAGTAACTCTAAGCTTTCTTACAAATGACTCTCACACTTCATCCAAACTGGAGTTTAAATTACCTAGAAAACACCACCCCACAGTTGTTTTCTCTGTATCAATGTAAGCGTTCCTATATATAACTCGTAATTCTTCCGAACCACAGTTTAGTGTGCCTACAAACAACCCCACCCAATATACTCTCTGAGCGAATGTAAACGTTCCCATATATGACTCTCGCACTTCTGGCAAAGTAGAGTTTAGAAGGCCTACAAACCACCCCCTGAGAGTTGCTTTTTCTAAGTGACTGTAAGCTTTCCTATATATTACTTTGAACTTCTTCCAAACTAGAGATTAACATGCTTACATAGCCTCACCGCATACTTCCTTTATTTGCATGAATGTAAGAGTTCCTACATATGACACTGGTAATTCTTCCAAACTGCAATTCACTATGCCCACAAAACACCACCCTATCATTGTTTTCTCTAAGTGAATGTAAGCTTTCCCATATATGAGTCTCACACTTAAACCATAGAGTTTAGCAGGCCTTCATTCCACTCCCCGAAAGTTGTTTTCTCTAAGCAACTTTGAGCTTTCTTATATATGCCTCTCACACTTCATCCAAAGTAGACATTAGAATGTCTAGGAAACACCACCCAAAGTTGCTTTCTCTGCGTGAATGTATTGCGTTCCTATATATGACTCTCCTACTTCTTCCGAACTACAGTTAGTGTGCCTACACACCACTACCCTATCATTGCTTTCTCTGAGTGAATGTAAACGTTCCCATATATGACTCTCGCACTTCTTTCAAAGTAGAATTTAGCAGGCCTACAAACCACTCCCCGAGAGTTGCTTTCTCTAAGTGATTGTGAGCTTTCCTGTATATTACAGTGGCAGTTCTTCCCAAATAGAGATTAGCATGCTTCCAAAACACCACCGCATAGTTGCTTTCTCCGCACGAATGTAATCGTTCTTATACAGGACTCGTACGTCTTCCAAACTAGAGTTTAGTATGCCTACAAACCGACACCCCATCGTTGCTTTCTCTGAGTGAACGTAAGCGTTCCCATATATGACTCTCACACTGCACACAAATTAGAGTATAGCAGGCCTACAGAGAGTTGCTTTCTCTACATGACTTTAATCTTTCCTATATTAGACTCTCGAATTCTTCCAGACTACATTTTAGCATGCCTACAAAACACTACCCCATAGTTGAATTCTCTGCATGACTGTAAGATTTCCTATATATGATTCTCCTACTTTTTCCAAACTGAACTGTAGTTCTGTATGCCTAAAAACCACCACTCCAATGTTGCTTTACCTGAGTGAATATAAGCGTTCCCATATATGAACTACACTTTAGCATGCCTACAAAACACTACACCATAGTTGAATTCTCAGTGTGACAGTAAGCGTTCTATATATGATTCTCCTACTTTTTCCAAACTACAGTTTGGTATGCCCCAAAACCAGCACTCCGACGTTACTTTATCTGAGTGAATGTAAGCGCTCGCATGTATGACTCTTACATTTCATTGAAAATAGAGTTTAGCAGGCCTAGAAACCACTCTCCGAGAGTTTCTTTCTCTAAGTCACTGTAAGCATACCTAGATATGACTTCGGAAATATCTCAAAACTATAGTTTAGCATACGTAGAAACACTACCACATAGCTGCTTTCCCTGAATGTAAGCGTTCCCATATATGACTCTTGTACTTCTTCCAAACTAAAGTTCAGTATGCCTACACACCCCCACCCCATCTTTGCTTTCTCTAAGTGAATGTAAGCGTTCCCATATATGAGTCTCACACTTAAACCAAAATAGAGTTTAGCATGCCTGCATTCCACACCCTGAGAGTTGCTTTCTCTAAGTAACTCTAAGCTTTCTTATATATGACTCTCACACTACACACAAACTGGAGTTTGGAATACCTAGAAAACACCACCCCACAGTTGCTTTCTCTGTGTGAATGTAAGAGTTTCTATATATGACTCTCGTAATTCTTCCGAACTACAGTTTAGTGTGCCTACAAACAACTCCCCCTTCCCCCGTTGCTCTCTGAGAGTGAAAGTACACTTTCCCAATTATGACTCTCGCACTTCTGGCAAAGTAGAGTTTAGCAGGCCTACAAACCACCGCCCGAGAGTTACTTTTTCTAAGTGATTGTAAGCTTTCCTATATATTACTTTGAACTTCTTCCTAACTAGAGATTAACATGCTTACAAAGCACCACCGCATACTTGCTTTCTCTGCGTGAACGTAAGACTTCCTATATATGACTCATACGTCTTTGCAACGAAAGTTTAATATGTCTACAAATCACCACCCCATAGTTGCTTTCTCTGAGTGAATGTAAGCATTCCCATATATTACTCTCGCACTTCTTCCAAGTTTAGCAGGCCCACAAACCACCCCCAGAGAGTTGCTTTCTCTAAGTGACTGTAAACTTTCCTATATATTACTCTTGAACTTCTTCCAAACTAGACACTAGCATGCTCACAAAACACTACTCCATAGTTACTTTTTCTGCATGAATGTAAGTGTTCCTGTATATGACTCGTACGTGTTCCAAACTAGAATTTAGTATCCCTACAAACCACCACCGCATCGTTGCTTTCTCTGAGTTAATGTAAGCGTTCCACTATGTGACTTCCACTTCAACCAAAATAGAGTTTTAGAAGCCTGCAAACTACCCGCTGACTCTTCCTTTTTCTAAGTGGCTGTTACCTTTCGTAAATACCACCACGCCATCATTTCTTTCTCGAAGGTAATGTAATCGTTCCCATATATGGGTCTCAGACAAACCAAAATAGAGTTTAGCAGGCCTGCATTCCACACCCCGAGAGTTGCTTTCTCTAAGTAACTCTAAGCTTTCTTATTCACCCTTCATCCAAACTAGAGTTTAGAATGCCTAGAGAACTCCACCCCCCACCCCAGTTGCTTTCCCTGCCTGAATGTAAGCATTCCTATATATGACCTGTACGTTTTGAAACGAGAGTTTAGTATGCCTACAAACCACCACCGCATCATTGCTTTCTCTGAGTAAATGTAAGCGTTCCCATGTATGACTCTCCAACTTCGCCCAAAGTAGAGTTTAGCAGGCCTAGAAACCACCCCGGAAAGTTGCTTTCTCTAAGTGAGTCTAAGCTTTCCTATATATTACTCTTGAATTTCTTCCAAACTAGAGATTAGCATTCTTACAAAGAAACCACCCCATAGATGCTTTCTCTGCGTGAATGCAAGCGTTTCTATGTATCACTCTCGTACTTAACAACGATTTAGTATGCCTAAACCACGACCCCAACGTTGCCTTCTCTTAGTGAATATAAGCGTTCCCATATATGACACATACACTTCATTGAAAATATAGATTAGCAAGCCTACGAACCACCCGTCGACACTTGCTTTTTCTAAGTGGCTGTTACCTTTTCTACATAGGACTCTGGAACTTCTCCCAAACTATAGTTTAACATGCGTACCTAAGACCACCCTGTAGTCGCTTTCTCTGCATGAATGTAAGTGTTCCTATATATGACTCTCATTCTTTCAAACTAGACTTTAGCATGCCAAAATAACGCCCCAAATAGTTGCTTTCTCTGAGTGAATATAAGCCTTTGTGTACGTGACTCCCGATCGTCTTCCAAAGTAGAGATTAACATGCCTACAAATACCATTCTCGTACTTGCTTTTTCTGAGTGAATTTAAGCATTCCTGTGCATGACTGTCGCATGCATTACAAGGTAGAGTTTGGCATGTTTATAAAGCACCCTCACAGTAGCTTTCTCTGAGTGAATGTAAACCTTCCTATATATGACTCTCGCTCTTCCAAACTAGATTTGAGTAAGCCTACAAACCGATCCCTGACAGCTTCTTTTTCTGAATGAATTTAAGCCTCCCTATATATGACGATTGCCCTTCTTCCAAACTAGAGTTTAGCAAGCCTACACACCACCCCTGGTAGTTGTTTTCTCTACGTGACTGTAAGCTTTCCTCTAGGTGGCTCTCAAAATTTTTCCAAACTAGAGTTTAGCATGTCTATAATGCACTCACCCATAATTGCTTTCTCTGAGTGAATGTAAGCCTTCCTATATAGGACTGTCGCACTTCTTCCAAACTAGAGTATAGGAAACCTGGAAACCACCCCCTGATAGTTGCTTTCATTAAGTGAATGTTAACATTCCTATATATGACTCCCGCGATTTTTCCAATCTAAGATTTTAGCAATACTGCAAATCCCCGCAAATAGTTCCTTCTTCTAAGTGAATGTAAGCGTTCCTACACATGACTTTCTCCTTTTTCCAAACTAGAGTTTAGGAAGCCTAGAAACCACCCCCCATATATGCTTTCTGTGAATGTAAGCATTGCTTTATATGACTCTCGACTTCCTCCAAAGTAGAGCTTAGCAAGCCTACAAACAAACTCCTCATAATTGCTTTCTCTGAATGAATGAAATTGTTCCTATATATGACTCTTGAACTTCTTCCAAACTATAGTTTAGCAAGCCAGAAAGCACCCCCCCATAGATACTCCCTCTAAATGCTAACGTTCCTATGCATAGGACTCACCCACTTCATCCAAACTAGAGTAAGGCAAGCCTACAAAGCACACCCCAATAGTTGCTTTCTATAAGTAAATGTAAGAGACCCTATATATGACTTTCACAATTCTTCAAAACTGGAGTTTAGCAAGGCTACAAACCAACGGACCCCACTCCATCGTACCATGGGCATGTGCCCCTGCCTGTAACGCAGGACTCAGGCGGAGCCTCATCTCACATGTGGCCTGGATGCAGTGTAGCCTTGCTTAACTCTGAGAATGGAAGAAGAGTAAGAATTAGGGTTAGGGTTAGGGGTCTGGGTTTAGGGTTAGGGGTTAGGGTTAGTGTGAGGGTTAGGGGTTAGGTTTAGGGTCGGGTTTAGCGTTAGGGGTTAGTGTTAGGGTTAGGACTAGGGGTTATTGTTAGGGTTAGGGTTAAGTGTTAGGATCAGGATTAAATTTAGGGTTAGTGTTATGGTAAGGGTTACGGTTAAGATTAAGGGTTGGGGTTAGGGTCAGGGTTAAGTGTTAGGGTGAGAGTTAATGGTTAGTGTTAGGGTTAAGGGTTAGGCTTAGGGTTAGGGGTTAGGGTTAAGGGATAGGATTAAGGTTAAGGGTTAGTGATAGGGTTAGGGTTAACGGTTAAGGTTAAGTTTAGGGTTGTGTTAGAATTAGGCTTAAGGGTTAGGGTTAACGGTTAGTCTTAGGTTTAAGTGTTAGGGTTAGGGTTCGCGTTAAGGGTAAGGATGATTTAGGGTTAGGGTTAGGGGTTTGGTATTAGGGGTTAGGGTTCTTGTTAGGGTAAGGGGTTAGTGGTTAAGGTTTGGGGTTAGTGTCAGGGTAAGGGTTTAAGTGTTAAATTTAGGGCATAGTGTTAGAGTTAGGATTAGGTTTAGTGTTTATTGTTTGTGTTAGGGTTTAGGGTTAGGGTTAAGGGTTAAGGTTAGATTTGAGGGTTAGAGTTAACATTAGGTTTAAAGGTTAGTGTTAGGGTTAAAGTTTACAGGGTTAGGGTTAAAGTTTAGGGTTAAGGGTGAGGTTTATGGTTAAGGTTAGGGGTTTGGTTTAGCGGTAGGGTCAAATGTTAGGGTTAGGACTAGGGTTAGGGTTAAGGGTGAGGGTTAGGGTTAAGGGTTAGGGTTAGGGTTTAGGGTAAGGGATAATTTTTCGGGTTAGTGTTAGGGTGAGGGTTAAGGGTTATTTGTAGGTTTAGGTGTTTGAGTTGGGTTTAGGGATCATGGTTAGGATTGGGGTTAGGGGTTAGGGTTAGGGTTAAGTGTTAGGATGAGGTTTAACGGTTAGTCTTAGGGTTGTGTTAAGGTTAGTGTTAGGGGTTGCGGTTATGTTTAGGACTAGGGGTTAGTGTTAGAGTTAGGACTAGGAGTTAGGTTAGGGTTTGGGAAAGGGTTAGGATTAGGGTTAAGGGTTACAGTTACGGTTACAGTTAAATGTTAGGGGTAGGTTTAAGTGTTATGGTTAGAGTGAGTGTTAAGGGATACGGTGAGTGTTGATGGTTCGAGATAGGGGTAAGGTTTACGGTAGGGTTAGGTGTTAAGATTTAGGATTATGGTTAAGGGTAAGGTTAGGGTTAAGGTTGAGGGTTAGTATTATGGTTAAGTGTTTTTGTTAGGGTTAAGCTAACGGTTAAGGATAGGTTTATGGTTAGGTGTTAGGGTTTGGGTTTGTGGTTAGGGTTAAGGGTGAGGATTAAGGGTTAAGGGTTAGGGTTAGGTTTAAGGGTTAGATTTAGTGTTAAGGTTAAGGGTTGGTATTAGGGTTAAGGGTTAGGGTTAGGGTTAGGGTTAAGGGTTAGGGTTAAGTTTAACTGTAAGGGTAGGGTTTAGGGTTAAGGGTTAGGGTTAAGGTTACAGTTAAGGTTAAGGGTTAGGGTTAAGTTTAGGGTTAAGTGTTAGGTGAGGTTTAATGGTTAGTCTTAGGGTTAATTGTTAGGGTTAGGGTTACGGGTTTGGTGATAGGGATAGTTTTATTGTTAAGGGTAGGGGTTAGAGGTTAGAGTTTTGGGTTAGTTTTAGTGTTAGGGGTTAAGTGTTTGATTTAGCAGTTAGGGTTAGGGTAAGGTTTATGGATAGGGGTTAGTGTTAGGGTTATAAGTTAGGATTAGGGTAAAGGGTTACGATTATGGTTAATGGTTATGGTTAGGGTTAGGTTTAAATGTTAGGGTTAGGGGTAGGGCTAGGGCTAGGGCTAGGTTTAGGGCTAGAGTTAGTGTTTGGGTTGGGTTTAGGTTTAAGGTTAGTGCAAGGGCTAGGTTTATTGCTAGGGCTACGTTTAGGGTTAGGTTTAGGTTTAGGCTTAGGGATAAGGTTAGGGTTAGGGCTAGGACTAGGGCTATGGCTAGGCCTAGATTTAGAGTTAGGGATGCAGTTAAGGTTATGGCTAGGTTTAGGGTTAGGTCTAGGGTTAGGTTTAAGTTTAAATTTAGGGCTCGGGCTAGGTCTACAGCTACAGGTAGGGTTAGGATGAGGGTTAGGGCTAGGGTTAGTGTTAAGTTTAGGACAAGGGCCAGGGTAAGAGTTATAGCTAGGTTTAGAGGTTAGGGTTAGGGTAAGGGTGAGGGGTTAGGTGTTCCCATTAGGTTTAACGTTAGGGGGTAGGGATATGATTAGGATTAGTGTTAGGCGTTAGGTTTAGGATTAAGGTCACAGTTATGGGTTAGCATTCGTGTTAGGGTTAGGATTAGGGGTTAGGACTCGGGTTAGGCATTCGCATTAGGTTAGATTTAGTCTAACGGTTAGAATTAGTGTTAGCATTCGGTGTTACGGTTAGGGTTAATGTTACGGGTAAGGATTAAGGTTAGCATTAGGGTTAGGGTAAGGAGTTAGGTTTCAGATTAGTTTTAGAATTTGGAGTTAGGGTTAGGTTTAGGGTTTAGGGTTAGGGTTAGATGTTAGGGTTAGGGTTAGAGTTAGGTTTAGCTGTTACAGTTAGGGTTACGGTTTATGGTTAGGGTTAGCGTTAGGGTTAGGGTTAGGATTAGGGGTTAGGGTTAGGTTTAGATTTAGGATTAGGATTAGAATTAGGGTTAGGTTTAGTGGTTAGGTTTAGAGTCAGGGTTAGGGTAAGGTTTAACGGTTAGACTTAGGGTTCACTGTTTTCTTAGGGTTAGAGCTTTGGGGCTAAGGCATAGGATTTGTGTTAAGTTTAAGGGTTTGTGGTTCATGTTTGGGGTTAGTGTAATGGATAAGGGTTTAGTGTTAGGTTTAGGGATAAGGGATAGGGTTAAGTTTAGGGTTAGCGGTTACTGTTAGGGTTAGAGGTTAGGGTTAGTATTACTGTTAAGATTAGGGTTAAGGGTTAGGGTTAGGGTTTTGGTAAGGGTTAGGGGCTAGTGTTAGGGTTATGCTTAGGGGTTGACGTTAGAATAAGGGTTAGGGTTAGGGGTTATGGTTAGGATTAGTGTTAGTGTTGGGGGTTAGGTTTAGGGTTAGATGTTAGCGTTAGGTTTAGGGCTACGGTTAGTGTTAAGGTTAGGTTTAGGGTTAGGGGTAATGGCTAGGTGTGTGTTTAGGTTTAGGGTTAGAATTAGGGTTAGGGTTACCAGTTAGGTTTAGGGTTAGTGTTAGGGGTTATAATTAGGGTTAGGATTAGGGTTACAGGTTAGGGCTTTTATGGTTAGGGTAATGGTTACAGTTAGTGTTAGGTTTAGTATTAGGGGTTAGGGTTGTTAGGGTTAAGGTTAGGTTTAGGGATAATGGTAGGGTTAGGGCTATGGCTAGGATTAGGGCTAGGGCTATGGATAGAGCAAGGGCTAGGGTTAGGGTTTGGGTTTGGGCTAGGGCTAGGGTAGTGTGGGGGTTAGGGTTAGGTCTAGGATTATGGTTAGGGTTTAGGGCTAGGGTTAGGGCTAATTTTTAGCATTAGGGGCGGCAGTCAGTGTTTTGGTTAGGGGTTAGAGGTAGAGAGAGGGTTAGGGTTAAGGGTTATTGTTACGGTTAGGGTTAGGGCGTTATGGGTTATGGGTTAGGCTTAAGGGTTAGGTTTAGCGTTACGGTTAGTTTTAGTGTTAGGGTTAAGGTTAAGAGTTAGGGTTAGCATTAGGGCTAGGGTTTAGGCTTAGGGTTAGGAATAAGGTTAGGGATTAGGGTCAGGGTTACTTTCACGGTTAGGGTTAGGGTTAGGGGATAGGGTTAGGTTTAGGTTTGGGGTTAGGGTTAGAATTAAGGTTTGGGTTAGTGGTTAGGCCTAGGGTTAGATTCAGGGTAAGGTTTATTGGTGAGTCTTAGGGTTCACTGTTAGGATTACAATTTGAGGTTTGGGATTAGGGGCTAGTGTTAGTGTTAAGGTTAGGGGTTAGAGTTAAGGGCTTAGGTTTAGTGTTAGGGTAGGGGTTTAGTGTTAGGTTTCGGGGTAAGGGATAGTGTTAGGTTTGGGGTTAGGTATTATTAGTGTTCGGGTTAGGGGTTCCAGTTAGGTTTATGGTTAAGATTATGGTTAAGGGTTAGGTTTAGTGCTCGGGTTAGGGTTAGGGGCTAGTGTTAGGTTTAGGGTTTAGTCTTAGGGTTAGGATTAGGGTTATGGTTAGGTTTAACGTTAGGGTTATGGTTAATATTAGGTTTTAGTGTTAAGATTAGTGGTTAGCGTTAGGTTTAGGTTTAGGGTTAGTGTAAAAATTAGGGTTAGGTTAGGTGTTAGTGTTAGGGTTATGCTTAGGGTTAGAGGTAAGGTTTAGGGTTAGCGTTAGGGTTAGGGTTAGCAGTTAAGGTTAGCGTTAGTTTTAGGGTTTGGGTTTAGGGTTAGGGTTAGTGTTATGGTTAGGGTTAGTTTTTAGGATTTAGGTGAGGGTTAGCGGTGAGGTTTAGGGTTATTATTAGGGTTAGGGTTTGGGTTAGGATTACAGCTTGGTGTTAGGTTTAGGGTTAGGTTTTGGTTTAGGGGTTAGGGTTAGTGTTAGGAGGTTAGGTTTAGGGTTAAGGGTTACTTTTAGGGTTAGCTTTATGGTTAGGCTTTAGGGTTTGGGTTCGTTTTAGGGTTAGGTTTTGGGTTGTGGTTGGGGTTAGTGTTAGGGTTAGGCTTAGGCTTAGGCTTAGGGTTTGTCAGGGTTAGTGTAAGAGGTTAGGGGTTTTGGGTGAGGGTTAGGGTTATTGTAAGAGGTTAGGGTTGTTAAGGTTAGGTTTAGGGTTAGGAATAGTGTTAGGGTTGGGCTAGGGCTGGGGTTAGGGCTAGGTTTAGGTTTATGGTTAGGGTGAGTGTCAGGGCTTGGACTAGTTCTATGGTTAGGTCTAGGCCTAGGGCTAGGGCTAGGGTGAGGTCTAGGACTAGTGCTAAGGCTAGGTTAGAGCTAGGGTTAGAGTTAGGGCTTGGGTTAGGGTTAGGGTTAGGGTTTAGGGTTAGGGTTCATGTTAGGGGATAGGGTTAGTGTAGGGTTAGGGGACACTTTTAGGGTAAGTGTTAGGTTTTGGTGTTAGGGTTAGGGTTAAGTTTAGCGTTATGGCTTAGGGTTAGGGTTAAGGGTTTGGGTTACGGTTAGGTTTAGTGGTTAGGGTTAGCATTAGGTTTTATTTTGGGTTACTGTTATGCTTAGATTTAGGATTAGGAGTTAGGGTTAGGGTTAAGGTTTAGTTATAGGTTTAGGTTTAGGGTTAGGGTTAGTGGTTAGGTTTAGGGTTAAGGTTAGGGTAAGGTTTAATGATTAGTCTTAGGTTTAACTGTTCGGGTTAGAGTTATAGGTTTGCAGTGAGGGAATAGGGTTTGTGTTGAGTTTAGCGGTTTGGGGTTAGTGTTTGGGGATAGTGTTAGGTTTAGGGGTTTAGGATTAGGTTTAGGGTTAGGGTTTAGTGTTAGGGATATGGGTTAGTGTTAGTGTTATGGTTAAGGTTAGGGTTAAGGGTTAGGTTTAGGGTTCCAGTTAGGGTTTGGCATTATGGTTAGTGTTAGGGTTAGGATTAGGAGTTAGGGTTAGGGTTAGGGGCTAGGGTTAGGGTTAGGGGTTAGTGTTAGGTTTAGGTTTATGGTTAGGGGTTAGGGCTTAGGGTTGTTAGGATTTGGGTGTGGGTTAGGGTTAGTGTTTGGGGTTTAGTTTTAGTGTTATGGTTAGGGTTAGCATTAGTGTTAGGGGTTAGGTTTAGAGCTAGTTTTTGGGTTAGGGCTGCAGTTAGGGTTAAGGTTTGGCGTTAGGTTTAGCATTAGGGTTAGGGATTATGGTTAGAGTTAGTGTTAGGGTTAGGGTTAGGCTTAGGGGTTAGTGTTAGGGTAAGGGTTAGTGTGAGTGGTTAGAGTTAGGTTTTGTGTTAGTGTTAGGGGTTAGGGTTAGGGTTTAGAGTTAGGGTAAGGGTTGCAGTTAGGGGTTATGGTTAGGGTTAGGGTTAGTGTTAGGGGTTAGGTTTAGAGGTTAGGGTTAGTGTTAGGGTTAGGGGTTAGGACTAGGTTTATGTTTAGGGTTAAGGTTAGAATTAGGATTAGGATTTGGGGTTAGGGGTTAGGATTAGGGTTAGGAGTTAGGGTTAGGGTTGGGGCAGGGGTTAGGGATTTTATGGTTAGGATTAGGGGTTAGTGTTCGAGTTAGTGTTAGGGTTAGTGTCATTGTTGGTATTAGGGGTTAGGGTTTTTAGGGTGAGGGTTAGGTTTAGGGATAATATTAGGCTTAGGGCTAGGGCTAGAGTTAGGGCTAAGGTTAGGGTTAGGGTTGGGGCTAGGACTAGGGTTAGTGTGATGGTGAGAGTCAGGTCTAGTGTTAGGGTTAGGGGTTAAGGTTAGCGTTAGTTATTAGGATTATGGCAAGGTTTAGGGATAAGGGTTAGCGTTAAGGTTAGGTTTAAGGGTTAGTGTTAGGGATAGGGGTTAGGGTTAGTGTTACAATTAGGTTTAGGGTTAGGGTTAGGGTTTAGAGTTACAGTTAGGGTGCAGATTAGGGTTAGGCTTAGGGGTTAGGGTTAGCATTACGGTTAGGTTTAGGGTTAGTGTTTAGAGTTAGGGTTATGGTGAAGGTTAAGGTTTAGTGTTAGGGTTAGGGATTAGGGTTATGGTTAGGGTTTAGGGTTACGGTAAGGGTTAGTGTTTAGGATTAGTATTAGGCATTAGGGTTAGGGTTATTGTTAGGTTTCAGGTTGTGTTAGGGTTAGGGTTAGTGTTAGGGTTAGTGGTGAGTGTTAGGGTTAGTGGTAGGGGGTTAGGTTTAGAGCTAATGGTTACTTTTAGGATAAGGGTTACGGTTAGTGTTTAGGGTTAGGTTTATTTTAATTTTATATTTAAGGTTTAGTGTTAGGGTTAGAGTTAAGGTTAGAGTTAGTGTTAAGGTTTAGGGTTAGGGTTACGGTTCAGTTAGTGTTGGGGATAGGCTTAGTCTTCTGCTTAGGATTAGGTTTAGGTTTAGCGTTGGGTTTAGGAATTAAAGTTAGTGTTTGGGTTAGGGTTTAGGGTTATGATAGGGTTAGTTTAGGGTTAGGGTTAGTGTTATGGTTATGGTTAGTGTTAGGTTTAGGGTTAGGGTTAGGATTAGGGATTAGGGTTAGGGTTAGGGTTAGTGTGTTAAGCTTAGGGTTAGGGTTGGAGTTGGGGTTAGGGTTAGTGTTCTTGTTATGGTTATGGTTAGGGATAGGGTTAGGTTTAGGGTTAGTGTTAGGTGTTAGGTTTCGGTTTAGTGTTAGTATTAGGGTTGGTGTTAAGTGTTAGGTTTAGGGTTAATGGTCAGGGTAGTGTTTAGGGTTTAGCATTATGGTAATGTTTAAAGGTTACTCTTAGGGTTAACTGTTAGGCTTAGAGTTAACAGTTTGGGTTTCGGGGTTAGGGATAGTGTTAAGGTTTGTGGTTAGGGGTTAGGGTTTGGGATTAGTGTTAGGGTTCGGGATTTAGTTTTAGGTTTAAGGGTAAGGGATTGGATTAGATTTAGGGTTAGGTGTTAGGGTTAGGGTTGTGGTTAGGGTTATGGGTTAGGGTTAAGGTTAAGGGTAAGGGTTCGGTTTAGGTTTAGGGTTAGGATTAGAAGTAGGGTTAGGGTTAGGTGTTAGGTTTAGGGTTAGGGTTAGGGGTTAGTGTTCGGGTTAGGATTAGGTTTAGGGGTTAGGGGTTAGGGTTTAGGGTTGTTAAGTTTCGGGTTAGGGTTAGTGTTTGGGTTTGGGGTTAGGTTTAGGTTCACGTTTAGTGTTAGGTTTAGAGTTAGAGGTTAGGATTAGCATTAGGGTTAGGGTTAGGTGTTAGGGTTGTTAGGTTTCAGGTTAGGGTTAGTGTTAGGGTTTGGGGTTTGGTTTAGTTTCACGGTTAGTGTTAGGTTTAGAGTTAGAGGTTAGGATTAGTGTTAGGGTTAGGGTTAGGTGTTAGGGTTAGTGTTAGGGTTATGGGTTACAGTTAGGGTTAGTGTTAGGGTTAGGTGTTAGGGTTAGGTGTTAGGGTTCAAGTTAGCGATACAGTTAGGATTTAGGTTTAGGCTTAGTGTTAGGTTTAGTGTTAGGATTAGGGGTTATGTTTAGGGTTAGGGTTTAGGGTTAGGTTTAGATTTAGGGTTAGTGTTAGAATTATGGTTTGGGATAGGGGTTAGGGTTAGGTTTATGTTTAGGGTTAGGAATTAGGTTTAGGTTTTGTGTTAGTGTTAGGGTTAGGCTTATTGGTTAGGGTTAGGTTTAGCATTAGTGTTAGGGTTTTCAGTTAGGGTTAAGGGTTACAGCTGTTAGGGTTAGGGTTATGTTTATGTTTAGTGTTAGGGTTAGTGTATGGGCTTAGTGTTGTTAGTGTTAGGATCAGGGTTAGGGATAGTGTTAGTGTTAGGTTAGGACTAGTGTTAGTCATAGGGCAATGGCTAGGGCTAGAGCTAGGGCTAGTGTTAGGTTTAGTGTTAAGGTTAGTGCCAGGGCTAGCGCTAGGTTTAGGGCCAGAACTAGGGCTAGGGTTAGGTTTAGGGTTAGGGTTAGTTTCAGGGCTAGGGCTAGGGCTATGATTAGGGCTAGGGCTGGGGCTAGGGCTAGGGTCACCTCTTGGGCTAAGGCTAGGGCTAGGGCTAGCATTAGAAATATTGGTAAAGTTAGGACTTGGTTTAAGTTTAGGGTTATGGGTTAGTGTTAGGATTACAGTTAGGGGATAGTGTTAGGGTTAGGGTTAGGGGACACAGTTAGCATAAGGGTTAGGTTTTGGGGTTAATGTTAGGGTTAGGTTTAAGGGATAGGTTTAGGGTTAGGGGTTAGGGTTATGGTCAGGGTTAGAGGTTATGGTTAGGGTTAGGGTTTATGGTTAGGGTTAGCGTTATGTTTAGGGTTAGGATTAGGGTTTAGAGTTAGGATTAGGGGTTAGGGTTAGGTTTAAGTTTAGGGTTAGGGTTCGAATTAGGGTTAGGGTTAGTGGTTAGGTTTAGAGTTGGGGTTAGAGTAAAGTTTAACATTTAGTCTTAAGGTTAACTGTTAGGGTTAGGGTTAGAATTTGGGGTTAGTTGATAGGGTTTGTGTTAAGGTTAGAGATTTGGGGTTACTGTTTGGGGTTAGTATTCAGGTTATGAGTTTAGTGTTTGGTTTAAGGGTAAAGGATAGAGTCAGTTTTAGGGTTAGGGGTAGTGTTAGGGTTATTTGTTAGTGTTACGGTTATGGTTAAGATTAGCGTTAAGTGTTAGGTTTAGGGTTCCAGTAAGGATTTGAGGTTATGGTTAGTGTTAGTGTTAGGGTTTGGGGTTAGGTTTAGGGTTATGGTTAGGGTTAAAATTAGTGTTAGGGGTTAGGGTTAGGGTTAGTGTTAGGGGCTAGGGTGAGGGTTAGGGTGAGTGTTTAATGTTAGGGTTCGGTTTAGGGTATGGGTTAGGGGTTATGGTTGTTAGGGTTGGGGTTCGGGTTTGTTTTTGGGTTAGTGTTTGGGGTTATGTTTAGTGTTATGGTTAGGGTTAGGTTTAGGGTTAGTGTTAGGGGTTAGTGTTAGTGTTAGGGGTAAGGTTTAGGGTAAGGGTTAGGGTTAGGGATTATGATTAGAGTTAGGGATAATGTTATGGTTAGGGGTTAGGGCTAGGTTTATGTTTAGGGTTAAGGTTAGAATTAGTATTAGGGTTAGGGGTTAGGGTTAGGGTTAGGGGTTAGGGTTAGGGTTAGCATTAGGGTTAGGGTTACAGTTATGTTTAGGGGTTAGAGCTTTTAGGGTTAGGGTAATGGTTATGGTTAGTGTCATTGTTTGTATTAGGGGTTAGGGTTGTTAGGCTTAGGGTTAGGTTTAGGAATAATGTTAGAGTTAGGGCTAGGGCTAGGTTTAGGGGGAGGGTTAGGGTTAGGGTTTGGGCTAGGACTAGGGTTAGTGTGAGGGTTAGTGTTAGGTCTAGGGTTAGGGTTAGGAGTTAGGGCTAGGGTTAGGGTTAGGTGTTAGGGTTAGGGTTAGTGGTTAGGGTCACAGTAAGGATTAGGGATAGTGGTTAGGGATAGGATTACGCTTAGGGGTTAGGGTTAGCATTAGGGTTAGGGTTAGGAGTTAGTGTTAGTGTTAGATTTAGGGTTAGGGTTTAGGGGTTAGTGTTAGGGTTAGGGTTAGCCGTTAAGGGTTAGGGATAGGCTTAGGGTTCGGCTTAGGCTTAGGGGTTACAGTTAGCGTTATGGTTTTGTTTAGGGTTAGGGTGAGGGTTAGGGTTTAGGTTTAGGGTTAGGGTTACAGATTAGGGTTATGGTTAGGGTTTAGGGTTAGGGTTAGGGTTTAGGATTAGGGTTCGGGATAGGGATTAGGGTTAATGTTATGGTTAGGGTTATGGTTGTGTTAGGGTTAGGGTTAGAGGTGTGGGTTAGGGTTAGTGTTAGGGGGTAGGTTTAGAGGTAAGGGTTACTTTAAAGTTAGGCTTACTGTTAGTGTTTAAAGTTAGGGTTAGTTTAGGTTTCAGTTTATGGTTTAGTGTTAAGGTTAGTATTATGGTTAGGGTTATTGTTAGGGTTTAGTGTTTGTGTTACAGTTAGTGTTAGTGTTACATTTAGGCTTAGGCTGACTCTTAGGGTTAGAGTTAGGGTTAGGATTATGGTTGGTGTTAGGGTTTAGGGTTAGGCTTACAGTTAGGGTTAGGGTTTAAGTTTATTATAGGTAGGGTTAGTGTTAATGTTGTGTTAGGTTTAGGATTAGGAGTAGGGATTAGGGTTAGGGTTAGTGTTAGTGGGTTAAGGTTAGGGTTCGGGTTGGAGTTAGGGTTAGGATTAGTGTTCTTGTTAGGGTTATGTTTAGGGATAGGGTTTGTTTTAGGGTTATTGTTAGGTGTTAGGGTTTGGTTTAGTTTTAGGCTTAGGGTTAGTGTTAAGTGTTAGGTCTAGGTGTAATGGTCACGGTAGCATTTAGGGTTTAGCATTAGGCTAATGTTTAATGGTTAGTCTTAGGGTTAACTGTTAGGGTTAGGGTTAGCAGTTTGGGCTTCTGGGTTAGGGATAATGTTAAGGTGAGGGGTTAGGGGTTATGGTTTGGGGTTACTGTTAGGGTTAGCTGTTTAGTTTTAGGTTTAGTGGTAAGGGATTGGATTAAGTTTAGGGTTAGGGATCAGTGTTAGGGTTAGTGTTATGGTTAGCACTATGGGTTAGGGTTAAATTTAAGGGTAAGGGTTAGGTTTAGGTTTAGGGTTAGGATTAGAAGTAGGGTTAGGTTTAGGGGTAAGGGATAGGGTTAGGTTTAGGGTTAGGGGTTAGTGTTAGCATTAGGGGTTAGTGTTAAGTTTATGGTTAAGATTATGTTTAAGGGTTAGGTTTAGAGTTCGGGTTAGAGTTAGGGGCTAGTGTTATGGTTAGGGTTAAGGTTAGGGTTAGGGTTAGTGTTAGGTTTATGGGTAAGGGTTAGCGTTAGTGTTAGCATAAGTTGGTTAGGTTTAGAGTTATGGGTTACTTTTAGGGTTAGGTCTATGGTAGAGTTTAGGATGTGGGTTAGTGTTAGGTTTAGGGTTAGATTTAGAGGTTAGGGTTAGGTTTATGGTTTGAGTAAGGGCTAGGTTTACTCATAGGGTTAGAATTAGGGATTAGGTTTAGGGGTTAGGACTAGTTTTATGTATAGGGTTAGCATCAGTATTAGGATAAGGGTTAGGTGTTAGCGTTAGGGTTAGGGTTAGCATTAGGTTCAGGGTTAGTGGTTAGGGCTTTTAGGGTTAAGGTAATGCTTACCGTTAATGTTAGGGTTACTATTAGGGATTAGGGTTGTTAGGGTTGGGGTTAGATTTTTTGTTAATGTTAGTGTTAGGGCAGGGCTAGGTTTAGGGCTAGGGCTAGAACTAGGGCAAGGGCTATGGTTAGGTCTAGGGCTAGGTCTAAGGCTATTGTCAGGTGTAGGTCTAGGGCTAGGGTTAGAGCTACGGTTACAGTTAGGGCTAGGGTTAGGGTTAGGTTTAGGGATTATGGTTAGAGTTAGGGTTAGGTGTTACAGTTAGGGTAACCTTTAGGGTTTGTGGTTAGAATTATGGTTAGGCATTAGGGATAGGGGTAAGTGTTAGCGTTAGGGTTAGAGTTAGGGTTAGGGGTTAGGGTTAGGGTTTATGGTTAGGGTTAGCGTTAGGGTTAGGGTTAGGATTAGAGGTAAGTTGTAGGGTTAGGGGATAGGGCTAGGTTTAGGTTTAGGGTTAGGGTTAGAATTAGAGTTAGGGTGAGGGGTTAGGGTTAGTGTTAGTGTTAGGGTAAGGTTTAACAGTTATTCTTATGCTTAACTGTTAGCGTTAGGGTTTGAGGTTTGGTTTTAGGGTTTAGGGTTTGTGTTTGTGTTAAGGTTAGGGATTAGGGTTAGGGTTTGGGGTTAGTGTTAGGGTTAGGGGTTTAGTGTTAGGTTTAGGGGTAAGTGACAGGGTTAGGCTTAGGGTTATAGGTTAGTGTGAAGATTAGGGGTTAGGGTTAGGGTTTTGGTTAATATTAGTTTTAAGGTTTAGTGTTAGGGGTTAGTGTTTGGATGAGGGTGAGGGTTAGGGGTTAGGGTTAGGGTTAAGGATAGTCATAGAGTTAGGGTTAAGGGTTAGGGTTAGGTTTAGGTTTAAGCTTAGGGTTAGAATTAGGGTTAGGGATAGGGGTTAGGGTTAGGGTTATGGTTAGGGGTTTTGGTTAGTGTTAGAGTTAGCGTTAGGTTTAGGGTTGGGGCTTAGGGTTAGGGTTAGGGTTCTAGACAGGGTTTGGGGTAATGGTTATTGTTACGGTTAGCATTTGGGGTTAGGTTTAGGGTTACAGTTAGGGTTAGGGTTAGGGTTAGGGTTAGGTGTTAGGGTAAGGATTATATTTCGGGGTTTGTGTTAGGGTTAGGGTTAGGGGTTAATGTTGTTAGGGTTCAGGTTTGGGTTAGGGTTAGGGTTGGGGTTAGGGTTATGGGTCAGTGCTGTTAGGTTTATGATTATGGTTAGGGTTAGTGTTAGGATTAGTATTAGCTGTAAGTGTTGTTAGGTTTAGGGTTAGGGTTAGGGATAGTGTTAGGGTTAGGGCTAGGGCTAGGTTTAGAGCTAGGGTTAGAGTTAGGGCTAGAGATAGTGTTAGGGTTAGGAGTTAGGCTTAGGGTTAGCTTTAGCATTAGGGGTTACAGTTAGTGTAAGTGTGAGGGTTTTGGGTTAGGGTTAGAGTTAAGGTTATGGGTTAGGTTTAAGGTTAGGGGTTATGGTTAGTGTTAGGGTTAGGTTAGGGGATAGGGTTAGGTTTAGGTTTAGGGTTAGGGTTAGAATTAGGGTTAGGTTTCAGGTAAGGTTTAATGGTTAGTTTTAGGGTTAACTGTTAGGGTTACAATTTGAGGTTTGAGGTTAGGGATTAGGGTTAGTGTTAAGGTTAGGGGTTAGGGTCTGGGGTTTGTGTTAGGGTTAGGGTTTTCACCTTAAATTTAGGGGTAAGGGATAGGATTAGGTTTAGTGTTAAGGGTTAGTATTAGGGTTAGGTGTTAGGGTTAGGTTTATGATTAAGATTAGGGTTTAGTTTTACGGTTATTGTTTGGGATAGGGTTAGGGGCTAGTGTTAGGTTTAGGGTTAGGGTTAGTGTAAGGGGTTAGGGTTGTTAGGTTTAGAGTTAGGGTTAGGGATAGTGTTAGGGCTAGGGTTAGGTGTAGAGTTAAGGTTAGTGTCAGGGCTAGGCCTAGGGCTCTGGTTAGGTCTAGGGATAGGACTAGGGCTTGTTTTAGGGCTAGGGCTCAGGCTAGGGCTAGGGTTACAGTTAGGGCTATGCTTAGGGTTAGGGTTAGGGGTTAGGGTTAGTGTTAGGTGTTAAGCTTAGGGTAAACGTTAGGGTTTGTGGTTATAATTAGGGTTAGGTGTTAGGGTTAGCAGTAAGGGTTAGCATTAGGGTTAGGGTTAGGGGTTAGGCTTAGTGTTTATGATTAGGATTAGGGTTAGGGTTAGGATTAGGGGTTAGGATTAGGGTTAGGAGATAGGGTTAGGTTTAGGTTTAGGGTTAGGGTTAGAATTAGGTTTAGGGTTAGGGGTTCGGGTTAGTGTTAGTGTTAGGGTAAGGTTTAATGGTTATTCTTAGGGTTAACTGTTAGGGTTAGCGATTGAGGTTTTGTGTTAGGATTAGTGGTTTAGTGTTAAGTTTAGGGGTGACAGGTTTAGGTTTATGGTTAAGGGTTTGTGTGAAGGTTACGTGTTATGGTTAGGGTTTTGGTTAAGATTAGGCTTAAGGGTTAGGGTTAGTTTTTGGGTTAGGGTTAGGGGCTAGTGTTAGGATGAGGCTAGTGTTAGGATAGTGTTAGGGGTTAGGGTTAGGGTTAGGGTTAGTCATAGGTGTTAGGTTTAGCATTAATTGTTACGATTAGGTTTAGTTTTAGGCTTAGAGTTAGAATTAGGGTTAGGGATAGGGGTTAGGCTTAGGATTAGGGTTAGGGGTTTTGGTTAGGGTTAGAGTTAGCATTACGTTTAGGGTTAGGGTTTAGGGCTAGGGTTCGGGATATGGTTTGGGGTAATGGTTAGTGTTAGGGTTAGCCTTTGGGGTTGGTTTTAAGGTTATGGTTATGGTTAGGATTAGGGTTAGGTTTAGGGGTTAGGGTTAGGGTTATGTTTAGGGGTTATTGTTAGTGTTAGGGTTAGGGGTTAGAGTTGTTAGGGTTTGGGTTTGGTTAGGGTTTGCGTTAGGGTTAGGGTTAGGTGTTAGTGCTTGGTTTACGGTTAGGGTTTGAGGTTAGGGTTAGGGTTAGTGTTGTCAGGGTTAGGGTTATGTTTAGGCTTAGTGTTAGGTTTAGTGTTAGTGGTTAGTGTTGTTAGGGTTATGGTTATGGTTAGGAATAGTATTAGGATTAGGGTTAGGTGAGGCTTAGGGATAGAGCTAGGGCTAGGGCTAGGGGTAGGTCTAGTGTTAGGGTTAGGGTTAGGGGTAGGGTTAAGGCTAGGCATAGGGCTATGTTTAGGGGTAGGGCTAGGCCTAAGACTAGGGTTAGGGCTAGGGCTAGGGCTAGGTTTAGAGCTAGGGTTATGGATAGGGCTTTGGGTAGGTTTAGGTTTAGGCATTAGGGTTAGTTAGAGTTAGGGTTAGGGTTAAGGGTTAAGGCTGTTAGGTTTATGGTTATTATTAGGGTTATTGTTAGGATTAGTATTAGCTGTTAGGGTTTTTAGGGTTAGTGTTAGGGATAGTTTTAGGGTTAGGGCTAGGACTAGAGTTACGTCTATGGCAAGGGCTAGGGCAAGGACTAGCGCTAGGGCTAGTGTTCGGTCTGGGATTAGGGTTTCTGCTAGGGCTAGGTTTAGGGTGAGGGTTAGCATTAGGTCTAGGGTTAGGGTTAGGGTTAGGGATTAGGGTTACGGTAACGGTTAGTGTTAGGGGTTAGGTTTATGGTTTGGGTTAGAGGTTATGTTTAGACTTAGGGGTTAATGTTAGGGTTGGGGTTAGGATGTAATGTTAGGGTTAAGGTCAGGGTTCAGGGTTCGGGTTAGGGGTTAGGGTTAAGGTTAAGGTTAGGTCCAGGCATTTTAATAAGGGGTTAGGTTTTAGGTTTAGGGTTTGGAATAAGGTTAAGTGTTTGGATTAGTGTTAGAGTGTAGTGTTAGGGTTAAGGATTAGGGGTTAGTGTTAGAGTTAGTGGTTAGGGTTAGCGTTAGGGGTTCGGGTTAAGTTTAGTTTTTAGAGTTAATGTTGGGCATTAGGTTCAGGAGTTCGATTTAGTGTTAATGGCTAGTGTTAGTGTCAGGGCTTAGATTTAGCAGTTAATTTAAGGGCACAGGACCTGTATAATATATGGTGAGAGGGGTGTGGACAGGGTCACCGTGACACCACACCATCGTACACTGGGACTTGGGCCCCGACTGTCATGTAGCACTCAGGCGGGGCCTCATCTCACACATGGAATGGCTGGGTTGTAGGCATGCTTAACTCTGAGAATGGAATAAGTGTGAGAAGTAAGGTTAGGGTTAGGGTTTAGGGCTTACAGTTAGCGTTAGTGTTAGGGTTTAGTGTTACGTTTAGGTTAGGGGGAGGGTTAGGGTTAGGGTTTAGGGTTTGGGTAAGGATTAGGGTAAGGTGTTAGTTTTAGCATTAGGTTTTAGGCTTAGCATTAGTGTTATGGTTAGTTGTTATTTTTAGGGTTACAGTGAGGGATTAGGATTTCGGATTCAGGTTGAGATATGGGACTTATATGATCTATCATGAGTGGGGAACTGGGAAGATCGCCAGGGCCCCACTCCATTGTACACAAGGCATGGGTTCCAGCCTTTCATGTAGGACACAGTGGAAGAGCCTCATCTCAGGCATGCCATGGGTGGATTTTAGGCTTCCTTAAATTTTTGAATTGAAGAAGTCTGAGAATTACATTTGGGGTTAGGGAAAGGGGTTGAGAATAAGATTAGGGTTAGGTGTTAGGGACTAGAATTAGGTTTAGGGGTTACATTTAGAAGTTAGAATTAGAGTTAGAATTACTGTTACGATTAGGGATTAGGACTATGTTTAGTGGTTAGGTTTAGGTTTAGGGTGAGGGGTTATAATTAGGGTTAGGGATTAAGGTTACTGTTAGGAGCTAGGCTCATGGGTTACAGTTAGTGCTAGCGGTTCGGTTTAGTGTTAGGGTTAGGGATTATGTTTACTGATTAGTGTTAGTGCAAGGGCCCTGTCTAATCTATGGGGCACTGGGGATGTGGAGCTTGGCTGCATCCCAACTCCGTTCTACCCTGGGCCTTAGGCTCTGACTGTCACACAGGTCTCAGGCAGAGCCTCATCTCACACATGGCATGGCTAGATTGTAGGCTTGCTTAGCTCCTAGAATGGAAGAAGTGTGAGAATTAGATTTAGGGTTAGGATTAGGGTTAGTGTTTAGCTTTAGGTTTAGGGTAAAGGGTTAGGGTTAAGAATATCATTAGGGTAAGGGGCTAGCGTTAGTGTTAGGGCTAGGGTTAAGGGTTAGGTTTTAGGGTTAGGGTTGTTGTTTGGTTTGGGTGAGGGCTAGGTTCATTGTAAGGGGTAGGTTTAGGGTTACGGTTGTAGTTTGTGTTAGGGTGAGCATTAGCATTTTAGGGTGTCAGTGGTTAGGTATTACGCTTTTGGTTATGGGTTCATGTTAGAGTTAGGGCTTCAGGGTTGGGATTAGGGTTAGCGTTAGGGATGAGGGTTAGTTTGACAGGTTATGGTTAAGCTTAAGGTTAGGTTTAGGGGTTAAGTTTGGCCTTAGGGTTAGAGTTAGTGATTAGGGTTAAAAAATGGGCCCTAACTACTCTATGCGGTGTTGGGACTGGGAGCATGGTCGAGAACCAACTCCTCTGTACACAGGTCATGGGACTCTGGCTCTCATGTGGAATACAGGGGCAGAGCGTCATCTCACGCATGGCATGTGTTCGTTGTAGGCTTGCTTATTTCTGCGAATGGAAGAAGTGTGAGAATTACATTTAGGGCTAAGGTAACGGGTTAGGATCATGGTTAGGGATAGGTTCTGTGGTTAGGGTTAAGGTTAATGTTTAGAGTTAGTGTTGGGGGTTAGGGTCAGGGGTTATGTTTAGGCTTAGGGGTTAGTGTTAGTGTTAGGGCTTAGATTTAGTGGTTAGTTAAAGGGCACAAGACCTGTTTATCTATAGTGAGAGGGGGTCCGGCAAGGACGCTGCGACACCACTCCATTGTACACTGGGCCTAAGGCCCTGACTGTCATGCAGCACTCAGGCGGATCCTCATCTCATGCATGGCATGGCTGGATTGCAGGCTTGTCTAACTCTGAGAATGGAAGAAGTGTGAGAATTAGAAGTGTGAGAATTGAGGGTTAGGGTTAGGGTTTGGGTTAGGGGTTGGGTTAGGGCTAGGGTTTAGGGTTTCAATTAGGGTTAGGGTCAGGGGTTAGGGGTAGGATTAGGTGTTAGTGTTAGCATTAGGGTTAGGAGTTATGTTTAGGTTCAGGGTCAGGGTTTAGGTTTACGAATTCCGGTTAGGACATGGGCCCTAGCTGATCTATCAGTGGTGGGGAGCTAGGAAGATCACCAGGGCCCCACTCCATTGTAGCCAGGGCATGGGCCCCTGCCTTTCATGCAGGACACAGGGGCACAGCCTCATCTCACGCATGGTATGGGTGGATTGTAGGCTTCCTTATCTTTTCAAACTGAAGAAATCTGAGCATTGGATTTGGGGTTAGAGTAAGGGGTTAGGATTAAGATTAGGGTTAGGTGTTCAGGACTAGGATTAGGATTAGGGGTTATGGTTAGAGGTTAGAATTAGTGTTAGGGTTACAGTTACGGTTAGGGATTAGGATTATGTTTTGTAGTTAGGTTTACATTTAGGGTGAGGAGTTATGGTTAGATTTAGGGATTAGAGTTACTGTTTGGAGTTAGGTTCATGGGTTTCGGTTAGGGCTAGGAGTTCAGGTTAGTGTTACCTTAGGTTTACTGATTAGTGTCAGGGCACAGGCCCTGTCTAATCTATGGGGCACTGAGTGTGTGGAGCGTGGTTACATCCCCACTCCATCGTACCCTGGGCCTTGGGCTCTGACTGTCTCGCAGGACTCAAGCAGAGCCTCATCTTATGCATGGCATGGCTAGATTGTAGGCTTGCTTGACTACTAGTATGAAAGAAGTGTGAGAATTAGATTTAGGGTTAGGATTAGGGTTAGAGGTTAGGATTAGTTTTAGGGTTAGTGTAAAGGGTTAGGGTTAGGAATATGGTTAGGGTTTGGGGCTAAAGTTAGTGTTAGGGCTAGGGTTTAGGGTTAGGGCTTAGGGTTAGGGTTGGTGTTTGATTAGGGTTAGGGCTAGGTTCATTGTAAGAGATAGGGTTAGGATAGGGCTGTGGTTAGGGTTATGGTCAGGGTTAGCTTTTCAGGGTTAGTGTTAGTGGTTAGGTATTACGGTTTTGTTTACGGGTTTGTGTTAGGGTTATGGGTTAGTGATTGGGGTTATGGTTAGTGTTAGGGATCAGGGTTAGATTGAGAGGTTAGTGTTAAGCTTAGTGTTAGGTTTAGGGAGTAGGTTTAGCAATAGGTTTAGGGTTAGGGGTTAGAGTTAGCGATTAGGGTTAAGGCATGGGCCCTATCTGCTCTATGGGGCATTGGTACTAGGAGCATTGCTGGGACCCCGCTCCATCGTACCCAGTTCATGGGACCCTGGCTCTCATGTGGGACACAAGGGCGGAGCGTCATGTCACACATGGCATTGGTTGGTTGTAGGCTTTCTTATTCCTGTGAATGAAAGAAGTGTGAGAATTACACTTAGGTTTAAGGTAATCTGTTAGGATTATGGTTAGGGATAGGGTCCGTGGTTAGGGTTAATGTTAGGATTTAGAGTCAGTGTTGGGGGTTAGAGTCAGGGGGTAGGTTTAGGGTTATGTGTTAGGGTTAGTGTTAGTGCTTAGATTTAGCAGTTAGTTTAAGGGCAGAGGACCTGTGTAATCTATGGTGAGAGGGGTGTGGAAAGGGTCACCGAGACAGCACACAATCGTACCCTGGTCTTGGGCCCTGACCTTCATGCAGACCTCAGGTGAAGTCTAATTTCACGCATGGCATGGCTGGATTGTAGGCTTGCTTAACTCTGAGAATGGAAGAAGTGTGAGAATTAGGGTTAGGGTTAGGGTTAGGGCTTAGGGGTTGGGGTTAGTGTTACGGTTAGGGTTAGGTGTTAGGTTTAGTGGGTAGGGTTAGGGTTAGGTTTAGGCTTAGTGGTTAGTGTTAGCGTTAGGGTTAGGGGTTGGGGTTTACGTTGAAGTTAACGGTTAGGATTAGGGTTAAGTGTTAAGCTTAGGGTTAGGTTTAAGGTTAGTGTTAGAGTTAACTGTTATGGGTAGGTTTATGGTGAAGGGTGAGGGTTAGGGTTAGGGTTAAGTGGTAGGGTTAGGGTTAAAGTTTGGGATTAGGGTTAGGGTTAAGTGTTGTGGTGAGGGTTAACGGTCAGGGTTAGGGATACTGGTTAGGGTTAGGTTTTAGGGTTAGGGTCAAGGGTTCTGGTTAGCATTAGGGTTAGAGTTAAGGGTTATGGTTAGGGTTAGGGGGTTAGAGTTAGGTTTAGGGTTCATGGTTAAAGTTAAGGTTAGGTGTTAGGGTTAGGTTTAGAGGTAGTGATAGGTCTAGGTGTGAAGGTAAGGGTTAGGTTTAGGGTTAAGTGTTTGGGTTAGGTTTAAGGGTTAGGGTTAGGATTAGGGTTAAGTGTGAGGGTTACGGTTAGGGTTTAGTGTTTAGAGTTAGGGTTAAGGGTTAAGGCTTAGAGTTAGGGTTAGGGTTTAGGGTTAGCATTAGGGGTTAAAGTTAGGGTTAGGTTTAGGGTTTTTTTTAGGATTATGGTTAGGGTTAGCAGTTTCTGGTTAGGTTTAGAATTTAGGAGTTACGGTTATGTCCAGGGTGTAGGGTTAGAGTTATGGGAAAGGGGTTGTTGTTATGGTAAGTTTTATGCATTAACGTTAGGTTAATGGGTTAGGGTTAGGGTTATGGTTCGGTTTATGTTTTAAGGTGAGCAATAGGGTTAGGGTTAGGTGTTACGTTTAGAGTTAGGGTTATGAGCTAGGGGTAGTGTTTATGCTTAGGGCACGGGCCCTGTCTACACTAGGTTGGTGGGTTAGTGGGCTGGGATTGTCGCCAGGAACCCTTTCTATCGTATGCTGAGTATGGGCCCATAGGTTTCATGCAGTACACAGTGGCAGGGCCTCCTGTCATTCATGGCATGGGAGGATTGTAGGCTTGCTTAACTCTCAGAATGGAAGAACTGTGAGAATTGGGGTTATCATTTGGGTTAGGGGTTTGGGGTTAGGGAATAGGGTTAGTGTTAGTGTTAGTGGTTAGGGGTTAAGGGTTAAGGTTAGTGTTAGGGTTAGGGGGCTAGGTGTTAGAGTTAGGGTTAATGGTTAGGGTTAGTTTTAGGATTAAGTGATAGGGTTAGGGTTAGGGGTTAGGGTTAGGGTTAGTGTTAAGTGTTCAGGTTAGGGTTAGTGTTAGAGTTAAGATTTATGGTTAGAGTTAGGGATTAGGGTCAGGATCAGGGTTCAGTGTTAGTGTTAGGGTAAGGGGTTAGGGTTAGGGTTAGGGGTTAGGGTTAGGTTTAGGGTTATGTCTACGCTTTATGGTAAGGGTTAGGGTTTAGGTGTTACGCTTATGGCTCAGAGGTAGGGTTAGAATTATGGGATGGGGTTCTTGTCAGTGTAAGTGTTATGCATTAACGTTCATTTAAGGGGTTACAGTTATGGTTATGGCTAGGTTTACATGTTACAGTGTGCAACAGATTTATGGTTAGGTGTTATATTTAGGTTTAGGGATATGGGTTAGGGGTAGTGTTTATGCTTAGGACATGGGCTCTGTCTGCACTAAGGGGGCACATTAGGAGGCTGTAATTGTCGCCGTGAACCCACTCTATCCTACGCTGGGTATGGACCCCTGAGATTCATGGAGGACACAGTGGCAGAGCCTTCTTTCACGGATGGCATGGGGGGATTGTAGGCTTTCTTAACTCAGAGAAAGAAAAAAGGCTGAGAATTAGATTTAGGGTTAGGATTATGGTTGGGGTTAAGGATTAAGGTTGGTGTTATGGTGAGTGCTTAGTGTTAGGGGTTACGGTTATGACTAGGGTTAAGTTTTGGGTTGATGGTTACGATTAAGGGTACGGGGTAGGGTTAGGGTTAGGGTTAGTGGTTAGGTTTAGGGACAGTGATAGGTCTAGGCATTAGGGTAAGGGTTAGGGTTAGGGTTAAGGGTTACGGATAGGGTTATGTGGAAAGCTTAGTGTTAAGGGCTAGGGTTAGGCTTAGGTTTTAGGATTATGGTTTAGGGTTAGCTTTAGGGTTGTTTGTAGGGTTAAGGTTAGGGTTAGTGGTTTAGGTTCAAGGTTAGGGTTTAGGTGTTACGGTTATGGCTAAGAGGTAGGGTTAGGGTTATGGGATAGGGGTTGTTGTTAGGGTAAGGGTCATGCATTAAGGTTAGGTTAAGGGGTAGGTTTAGGGTTATGGTTAGGTTTATGTGTTAAGGTAGGCAATAGGGTTAGGGTTAGGTGTTAAGTTTAGGGTTAGGGTTATGGGTTAAATGTAGTGTCTATGCGTAGGGCACGGGCCCTGTCTGCACTAGGGGCATGGATTAAGGTGCTGGGATTGTCGCCAGGATCCCACTCTATCGTATGTTTGGTATGGGCTCTTGGGTTTCATGTAGGACACAGTGGCAGAGAATCCTTTCACGCATGGCATGGGAGGATTGGAGGCTTTCTTAACTCTAAGAATGGAAGAAGTCTGAGAATTAGATTTAGGGTTAGGATTATGGTTAGGCTTAGGGATTAATGATAGTGTTAGTGTGAGAGTGTAGGTTTAGGGGTTAGGGTGGTTGTTTGGTTAAGGTTAGGGCTAGAGATGTTATAAGTGGTAGGGTTAGGCTTAGGGTTATCATTAAGGTTAGTGTTAGGGTTGGTGTTTTGCAGTTAGTGTTATGGTTTAGGTACTACCATTATGGTTATGGGTTAGGGTTCGAGTTAGGGGTTAGAGGCCGGGTTCAGTGTTAGGGTTAAGGTTAGTAACAGGGTAAGGGTTAGGAGTTATTGTTAGGGTTAGGGGTAAAGGTTAGGCCTATGGATTAGGGTTAACCCATCGGTCCTATCTGCTCTATGTGGGGTCGGGATCAGGGAGCATCACCGAGACCCCACTCCATTGTACCCAGGGCATGGGACCTTGCCTCTCACCTGGGATACTGGGGCACAGCCTCATCTCATGCATGGCTCGAGTTGGTTGTAGTCTTGCTTATCTCTGCGAATGGAAGTAGTGTGAGAATTACATTTAGGATCAATGGTAAGTGGTTAGGAATATGGTTTGGATTAGGGACTAGGAGTACATTTAGGGGTTAGTGTTAGGCTCAGGGGTTAGGGTTAAGGTTAAGGTTTAGAGTTAGTGTTGGGGTTTAGGGTCCCGGGTTATGTTTAGGGTTAGGTGTTAAGGTTAATGTTAAGGCTTAGATTTAGTGGTTAGTTTAAGGGCACAGGACCTGTCTATCTATGGTGAGAGGGGGGCAGGCAGGGTCACTGCAACACCACTCCATCGTACCCTGGACCTAAAGCCCTGACTATCATGCAGCCCTCAGGTGGAGCTTCATCTCATGCATGGCATGGCTGGATTGTAGGTTTGCTTAACTTTGAGAATGGAAGAAGTGTGAGAATTAGACTTAGGATTAGGTTTAAGGTTAGTGTTAAGTGTAGGGTTAGGGTTAGGGTTAGGGTTTAGGGTTTTGGTAGGGTTAGGGTCAAGGTTTAGGGTTAGCATTAGGTGTTAGGGTTAGTGGATTCAGGTTAGGACATGAGCCCTATCTGATCTATCAGGGGTGGGGAAATGGGAAGATTGCCAGGGCCCCACTCCATCGTATCCAGGGCATGGACCACTGAGTTTCATGTAAGACACAGGGGCATAGCCTCCTCTCACACATGACATGGGTGGATTGTAGGCTTCCTTAACTTTGCAAACTGAAGAAGTCTGAGAATTACATTTGGGGTTAGGGCAAGGGGTTAGGATTAAGGTTAGCATTAGATGTTAGGGACTAGAATTAGATTTAGGGGTTACGGTTAGAGGTTACAATTAGGGATAGGGTTACTGTTAAGGCTACGGATTAGGACTATGTTTAGTAGTTAGGTTTAGGTTTATGGTGAAGTGTTATTGTTAGGGTTAGGGATTAGGGTTACTTTTATGAGTTGGCCTCCTGGGTTTACGGTTTGGGCTACAGATTCAGGTTAGTGTTAGCTTAGGTTTAATGATTTGGTTAATGATTAAGGTTAGGATTTAGGGTTAGGTTTAAGGTATTTTGCAGAGTTAAGGTTCAAGTTACCAGTTTAGGGTTAGGGTTAGGCTTTAGGTGTTATGGTTATGGCTAGGAAGTAGGGTTAAAATTATGGGATAGGGATTTTTGTTAGGGTAAGGGTTATGGATTACAGTTAAGGTGTTAGAATTGGGGTTATGGTTAGGTTTACGTGTTAAGGTGAGAAATAGGGTTAGGGTTAGGTGTTATGTTTAGAGTTAGGGTTATGGGTTAAGGGTAGTGTTTATGCTTACAGCACAGGCCCTGTCTACAGTAGGTTGTTGGGGTAGGGGGCTGGGATTATCGCCAGGAAGCCCTTCTATCATATGCTGAGTATGGGCCCGTGGGTTTCATGCAGGATACAGTGGCAGAGCCTCCTTTCACGCATGGCATGGGAGGACTGTAGGCTTGCTTAACTCTGAGAATGGAGGAAGTGTGAGAATTAGATTTAGGGTTAGGGTTAAAGTTAGGGTTAAGGTTAGGGTTAGGGTTAGGGTTTAAGGTTTGGGTTAGGGTTAGGGTCAGGGGTTATGGTTAGCATTAGTTGTTAGGGTTAGCATTAGGGTTAGTGTTAGGTGTTATAGTAAGGGTTAGAGTCAGCGGCTAGGATTACGGATTTGGGTTAGGACATGGGCCCTATCTGATCTATCAGGGATGGGGAAAAGGGAAGATACCTGGGGCCCCACTCCATCATACCCAGGGCATGGGCCCCTGCCTTTCATGTAGGACACAGGGTCAGAGCCTCCTCTCATGCATGGCATGGGTGGATTGTAGGCTTCCCTAACTTTTCAAACTGAAGAAGTCTGAGAATTACATTTGGGGTTAGGGTAAGTGGTTAGGATGAAGGTTAGCTTTAGGTGTTAGGGACTGGGATTATGTTTAGAGGTTATGATTAGAGGTTAGAATTAGGGTTACATTTAGTGTTATCATTAGAGATTCGGATTATGTTTAGTAGTTAGGTTTATGTTTAGGGTGAGGGGTTATGTTTAGGTTTCGGGATTAGGGTTACTGTTAGGAGTTCAGTTCCTGGGTTGTTGTTAGGGATAGCTGTTCGGGTTAGTATTAGCTTAGGTTTAATTATTAGTGTCAAGGCACATGCCCTGTCTAATGTATGGGGCACTAAGGGTGTGGAGAATGGTTGCGTCCCCACTCCATCATACCGTGGGCCCTGGCTCTGACTGTCACGCAGGACTCAGACAGAGCCTCATTTCACACATGGCATGGCTAGATTGTAGGCTTGCTTAACTCCTAGAATGGAAGAAGTGTGAGAATTATATTTTGGGTTAGGATTAGGGTTATGGTTTAGGTTTAGGTTTAGGGTAAAGTGTTAGGGTTAAGAATATCATTAGGGTTAGGGGCTAACCTTTAGTGGTAGAGCTAGGTTTTATGGTTAGGGTCATTGTTTAATTAGGGTTATGGCCAGGTTCATTGTAAGGGGTAGGGTTAGGGTTAACGTTGTGGTTAGGGTAAGGGTTAGGGATAGGGTTTGGGGGTTAGTGTTAGTGGTTAAGTATTATGGTTTTGGTTATGGGTTCATGTTAAAGTTAGGGGTTGTGGTTAGGGTTAGGGTTAGAAATGAGGGTTAGTTTGAGAGGTTAGGATTAAGCTTACAGTTAAGTTTACTTGGTAGGTTTAACAGTAGGGTTAGAGTTAGGGGTTAGAGTTAGGCATAAAGGTTAAGGCATGGGCCCTATCTGCTCTATACAGGGTCGGGACTGGGAGCATAGCCGAGTTCCCATTCTGATGTACCCAGGTCATGGGACCCTGGCTCTCAAGTGGGACACAAGGGTGGAGCGTCATCTGACACATGGCATGGGTTGGTTGTAGGCTTGCTTATTTCTGCGAATGGAAGAAGTGTGAGAATTACATTTAGGGTTCGGATAATGGGTTAGGATTTTCGTTAGGGATAGGGTCTGTGGTTAGTGTTAATGTTAGGGTTCAGAGTTAGTGTTGGTGGTTAGGGTCAGGGGTTCGGTTTAGGTTTAGGGGTTAGGGATAGTGTTATGACTTACATTTAGTGGTTAGTTTAAGGGCACAGGAGCACTCTAATCTATGGTGAGAGGGGTGTGGAGAGAGTCGCCATGATAGCACACCATTGTACCCTTGTCTTGGGCCCAGACCTCAGGGCTGGTGTATCCTCATCTCATGCATGGCATGACTGGATTTTAAGGTTGCTTAACTCTGAGATTGGAAGAAGTGTGAGAATTAGGGTTAGGGTTAAGGTTAGGTGTTGGGGTTGGGCTTGAGGTTGGGATTGGGGTTAGGCTTCGGGTTAGGGGTTATGGTTAGTGTTAGGGGTTAGAGTTAGCGTTAGGAGTTAGTGTTAGTGTTAGGGTTAGGGTTCACTGTTAGGGGTAGGGGTTAGGGTCAGTGGTAGGGTTAAGGTTAGGGTTATGGTTTAGGGTTAGTGTTAGGGTCGTTGTTAGGGTTAGGGTTGTTAGGGTTAGGGATATGGTTAGGGTTTTTCACAGTGTTAGGCTTAGGGTGAGAGTTTTTGAGTTAGTGTTAGGGTTTAGGTGTTACGGTTATAAATAGGGGTTACTGTTAGTGTTAAGGGGTAGGGTTTTTGATTAGAGTTATGGTTATTTTTAGGATTAGGTTTAGGATTTGGTGTTAGCATTAGGGTTAGGATTAGGTGGTATGGGTAGGATTAGAGTGATGGGTGAGAGCTAGGGTTTAGGGTTAGGGAATGGACGCTATCTGCTCTAAGGGGGGTCAGGAACTGGAAGCATTTCCAGGACCCAACTCCATCTTATGGAGGGCAGGAGTCCCTGCCTTTCACGTGGGACACAAGGGTGCAGCTTCTTCTCACGCTTGGCATGGGTGTATTGTAGGCTTGCTTAACTCTGATAATTGAAGAAGTATGAGATTTAGATTTAGGGTTAGGGTTAGGGTTAGGGGTTAGTATTTGGGTTAGGAATAGAGTTAGCGGTTAGGGTTAGTGTTAGGAATTAGGATTAGTTTTAGGAGTTAGGGTTAGAGTGAGCAATTACTGTTAAGATTAGTGCTTAAGTTTAGTGTTAGGGATTAGGGTCAGCGGTTTGGTGAGGATTAGGTTTAGGGTTTTGCTTAGGGTTAACGGTTAGGTTTAGGCTTGGGCCCTGTCTATGAGGGCTCAGGGACAGAGGGCGTCACAGGGACCCCACTCCATTGTACCCTGTGCATGAGGCCCTGACTGTCACACAGGACATGGGTGGAGCTTCTTGTCACAAATAGCATGGCTGGATGTAGTCTTGCTTAACTCTGAGAGTGGAAGAAGTATGAGAGGTTCTGTCAAACACAATTAAGAAAGAGTCATTTCATAGAAAGAGGATAACTCTTAGCCAGAGAGAAGTCAAAACAGGAGTGCTTACATTCAATAAGAGAAAGCCACTATAAAAGGGTGGATTGTAGGATTGACCTAATGCCTAACACTAACTGTAACCCCTAATTTGAACCGTAACCCCAATCCCAACCTACACCTGAACCCCAATCCTTAGTCCAAAACCCTAATCTTAACCCCAACCCTAAACCTAACCCAACCACAACCCTAACTTTAACCCTAACCCTTAACCTTAACCCCAAACCCAACCATGATGTTAAACTTAACCCTAACCCCTAACACTAATCCTAGCCATAACCCTACCTCCTAGCCATAAACCTAACACCTAAATCCTAACCCTAATCCTAAACCACTAACCCTAACCATAACCCTACAAACAACCCTAACCCTAACCCCTAACCCTAACACTAACCCTTAACCCTAAAACTAACCCCTACCTAACCCTCATCCTAACACTAACCCTAACACGAAACCCTAACCCTAACACTAGCCCAAAACCCTACCCCTAACCCTAACCATAACCATAACAATAACCCCTAAACTGAGCCTAACCGTAACCATAACCTTAAATGTAAACTTAGCCCTAGCCCTAGCCGTAACCCTATCCCTAACACTAACCCTCCACTATCCCTAACAATAACCCTAACACTATGCCTAACCCTAACCATACTCTAACCACCCTAAACCCTAACCCTAACATTAAAATTAACCCTAACCATAACCCTAACCCTAAAGCCCTAACACCTAACCCTAATACTAACCCTAACCCCAAACCCTAACACTAAGCCTAACCCTAAAACTAACGAGAACGACTAACCCTAACCCTAAACACTAACACTAACCCTACCACTAATCCCTAACCCTTACTCTAATTCTACCTTAACCCTAAATGTAAACCTAACCCTAACCCCTAATTGAAACCCTAAACCCTAATCCTAATCCTAAACCTAATGCTAAACCTAACACTAAACCCTAATCTTAACCCTAACCAGAATCCCTAACCCTAATGCGTAACCCTAACCCTAACCCTAACCCCTAACCGTAACCCTAACCATAACACTAACCCTACTGTCGAAACCAAACTGTAACCCTAATGATCAGACTAACAATAACTCTAATGCCTAATCCCAAACCATCACCTTAAGGCTAACTCTAACCCAAACCCTAACCCCTAACCATAACCCTAACCCCTATCCCTAACACTAATTCTATCCCTAAGCCTAAACCTAACCCTAATCCTTAACCCTAACCATAACCCCTATCTCTAACCCTAACCCTAACACTAACCCTTAACCCTAACCCTAACCCTAACACTAGCCGCTACCCCTAACCTGAACCCTAACCCTAACCCTTAACCGTAATCTTAACCATAAACCTTACCCTCACCCCTAACCCTAACACTAACCCCTAACCTTAAACCTTATCCTGTCCCTTACCCTTAAACCTAACACTAAATCCCTAACCCTAACACTGACACCAAATCCTAACCCCTAACCCCTAACCTTAACAATAATCCTAACTCCTAAACCCAAACCTCAAATTCTAACCATAACAGTTAACACTAAGACTAAACATTAAACCTTACACTAAATTTAACCCTAGCCCTAAACCCTAACCCTAACATTAACTCTAACCCTAACCCTAAACCTAAAGCTAACCCTATCCCCTAACCCAAACCCCTAATCCTAACCATAACCCTAAGCCCGAACCCTAAACCTAACCCCTAACCCTAACACTAACCCTCACCCCAAACCTTAACACTTCCCCTAATCCTAACCTCTAACCCTAACCCTAACCTTAACCCTAACTCTAACACTAGCCCTAAATCTAACCCTAGCTCTGAATCTAGCCATAGCCCTAGTGCTAGCCCTAGACCTAACCATAGCCCTAGCCCTAGCCCTGACAGTAAACCTAACCCTAAATCTCACCCTAGACCTAGCCCTAGCCCTATCCTAAACCCTAGCCCTAACCCTAACCCTAGCACTATCCCTAACACTGACCCTAAACCTAAAAACCCTAAGCCTTTACATTAACCCTAACACTAACCATAACTATAACTCTAACCCTAACAGACATAATCCCTAACCCTAACCCAAAACCATAACACTAACAACAACCTTAACGCTAACACCTAACCCTAACACTAATGTTAACCCTAACCCTAACACTAACCCTAACCCCTAAGCCTAACAATAACCCAAACCCTACCCACTAACCCAAACCATAATTATAAAACTAACCGTAAATGTAAACAACCCTGACCCCTAACTGTAACCAAAACTGCTAATCCTAACCCTAACACTAACGCTGACCCTAAACGTAAGACCAAAACCTATCACTAACCCTAACCCTAACCCTAACTCTAACCCCTAAACCTAACACTAACCCTAACCCCTAACAGTAATTCCAACACCTAACCCTAACCCTAACCAATAACCCTAACCCTAGCCCCTAACCCTAACTCTAACACCTAACCCTAACCCTAAACCTAAACCTAACTCCAAACGCTAACCCTAACCATAAAACCAACCCTAAAAATGCTAATCCTTAATCTCTAACCCTAACCCTAACCCGAACACTAACCCCTAACCCTAACCCTAACTCTAACACCTATCCCTAACCCTACTTCTAACCCTAACCCTAACATAAAACTAACCCTTACCCTTAACCTTAACCCTTACACATAATCCTAACCCTAACCCTAACCCTAATACCTAAACCTAAACATAACCCTATCCCTTAACCCTAAACCTAAAACTAAACCCCTAACCCTAACACTAACACCAAACAGTAACCCCAAACATCTAATCCTAACACAATTCCTAATCCCGAACCACAAACCGCTAACCCTAACCCTAACAGTTAACCCTAAGACTAACCGTTAAATCTTACCCTAGACATTAACCCTAAATGCTACCCTAACGATCAACCCTAAACCTAACTTGAACACTAATCCTAACCCTAACTCTAACACTAAACCTAACCCTAACACCTAAACTTAACCCTAAACCTAAACTTATCCCTAACCATAACACTAACCAGAACACAACCCTAACCCCAACACTAACCCTAAACTAAAACTACCATAACCTGAAATCTTAAACCTAACCCTAACCCCTAATCCTAACCCTAACACTAACCCTAGCCCTATCCCTAAACCCAAATTTTAACCCTAACGCTAACCCCTAACCCTGACCCTAACTGTAACCTCTAACCCTAAAACTAATCCCTAACACTAACCCTAAAACTATCCATAACTTCTAAGCCTAACCCTTACCCTAACCCTAATGCCTGACACTAACCCTAACACTAACCCCTAAATTTAATCCTAACCCTAACCCTAACGTCTAACCCTAACCCTAACCCTACTTCTAAGCCTACACATAGACTTAATCTTAGCCCTAGCGGTAGCCCTAGCCCTAGCCCTAATCAGAGCCTGGGACTTAGCCCTAACGCTAACCCTAACCCTAAACCTAACCCTAGTTCAAGCCCTAGCCCTAGCCCTAGCACTAACCCTAGGACGAGCACTATCCCTAACCCTAACCATAACCCTAACAACCCTAACTGCTAAAACCACACCTAACCCTAACAGCTTTAACCCCTAACCCTAACACTAACCTAACCCCAAACCCTAACCCTAAAACTAACCCTAACCCTAACTCCTAATCCTAACCCTAATGCTAACCCTAACCCCTAACCCTAACCCTAATTTTAACTGTAACCCTAAACATAAACCTAACCCTAACCCCTAATACAAACACTAATCCCTAATCCTAATCCTAACCCTAAAGCTAAACCTAACCCTAAAACCTAACAGTAACCCTAACTCTAATCACTAACTTTAACCCTAACACTAACCCTAACCCCTAACGCTAACACTAACCCTAAGAATAACACTAACCTCTAAACCTAACCCTAACCCTAATGCTAAGAATAACCCTAACACTAACTCTAACCCCTAACCATAACTGAATGCTAACTCTAACCCTAACCCTAACTGCTAACCATAACTCTAAGACTAACCACTATACCTAACCCTAACTCTAAATCTAAGCCTAAACCTAAATCAAACCTTAACCCTTAACACTAACCCTAACCCAATTCCTAACACTAACCATAACCCTAACCACTAACCCTAACCCTAACACTAACTTTAGCCCCTAAGCCGAATCTGAACCCTAACCCTAACCCTTAACCCTAATTTTACAAAAACCTAACCCTAACCCCTAACCCTAACATTAACACCTAACCGAAAGCTAACCCTATCCCTTACCCCTAAACCTAACACTAAACCCCTAACCCTAACAGTAACACCAAACACTAACCCCTAACCTTAACACTAATCCTATCCCCTAAACCCAAATCTCACATCCTAATGCTAACAGTTAACCCTAAGACTAACTGGTAAACCTTACCCTAACTGTAACTCTATCCCTAAAACCCAACCCTAACCTTAATTCTAAACTTCAGCCTAAACCTAAACCTAACACTATCCTCTACCACTAATCCTAAACCCTAATCCTAACCCTAACCCTAACGCTCACCCTAACCATAAACCCTAACCCTAACACTAACCCCTAACCCTAAAACTAACCTGTAACACTAACCCTAATCCTAACCTCAAACCCTAACCCTTACCCTAACACTAACCCCTTACCCTAACTCTAACTACTAACCCTAACACTAAACCAAGCCCTAAGTTCAACCCTAGCTCTAACCCTAACTCTAGCCCTAGCCTTAGATGTAGACCTAACCGTAGCCTTAGTCCTAGCCCTAGCCCTGACACTAACCCTAACCCTAAACCTAAACCTAGCCCTAGTCCTAGCTGTAGCCCTATCCCTAACACTAGCCCTAGCCCTAACCCTTAAATGTAACCTTAACCCTAACACTAAACCCTAATCCTAACTCTAACCCTAACCCCTAACATTAACCCTAACCCTATCCATAACCCCTAACGCTAACCCTTACCATAATCCTAACCCCTAACACTAACCCTAACACTAACCCCTAACCCTAACCCTAAATCCTAACCCAAGCCCTAACCGCTAATTCTAACCCTAACCCTAACGCTAAATCTAAACCTAAAACCTAACCATATCGCTAACCCTGACCCTAACGCATAACCCTAACACTAACAATAAACCCCAACACTAACCCTAACTCTAACCCCTAACCGTAACTCTAATGCCTAACCAAAACCTGAACACTAACCACCATAACTCCTAACCCTAACACTAACCTGAACACTGGCCCCTAACCCTAACCCTAAACCTAACACCTAACCCTAACCCTAAACCTAACACCTAACCCTAACCCTACTTCTAACCCTAACCCTAAAGATAAACCTCACCCTTACCCTTAACCTTAACCCTAAGCCATAGCCCTAAGCCTAAACCTAACCATAATACTAACACCTAACACTAAACCTAACTGTATCCCTTACCACTGAACCTAAAACTAAACCCCTAACCCTAACACTAACCCCAAACCCTAATCCCTAACCCCTAACCTTAACACTATCCCTAACCCAGAACCCCAAACCACTAACCCTAACCCTAATAGTTAACCCTAAGACTAATCATTAATCCTTACCCTAACGCTTAACCCTAAACTCTACACTAACAATTAACCCTAAACCTAACACTTAACACTAAACATAACCCTAACTCTAACCCTATACCTAATCATAACCTTAACCGCTAACCCTAAACCTAACACTAACGCTGACTGTAACCCTAATGCCTAAACCTATCCCTAACCCTAACCCCTAAACCTAACCCCAACCCTAACCCTAACCCGAACACTAACCCTTAACCCTAACCCTAAACCTAACACCTATTCCTAACCTTACTTCTAACCCTAACCCTAAACATAAACCTAACACTTACCCTTAAGCTCTACCCTAACCCAAACCCTAACCCTAACATTAACCCCTAACCCTAAATCTAACCCTATCCCTTACCCCTAAACCTAATACTATACCCCTAATCTTAACACTAACCACAATCCCTAACCCCAAACCAGGTTAGGGTTTTTGTTAGGGTTAGGTGTTAGAGGTTAGGCTTTGGGGTTAGTGTTAGGTTTACGGGTTATGTGTTAGGTTTATGGGTTAGGGTTAGGGTAGGGTTCAGGTTTAGGGGTTAGTGCTCAGGTTAGGTGTTAGGGTTATGGTTAAGGGTTAATATTCTGGATAAGGGTTAGGGTTGGGGTTAGGTTTAAAGTTTAGTGTTAGGGTTAAAGTTTACGGTTAGGTTTAGGGTTAAGGGTGAGTTTTAGGGTTAAGGTTAGAGGTTACGTTTAGGTTTAGGGTTAATTGTTAGGGTTAGGATTAGGGTTAGGATTAAAGCTTATGGTGAGGATTAACGGTTAGGACTAGGGTTAAGGGTTAGGTTTGGGGTTTAGGGTTAGTGTTAAGGTATTGGGTTAGCATTAGGTTTGGCATTAAGAGTTATTTTTAGGGTTAGATATTAGGATTAGGTTTAGGATTCATGGTTAGGGTTAGGGTTAGGGGTTAGGGTTAAGGTTCAGGGTCAGGGATAGGTATAATGGTTTGGGTTATGATTAGGGTTACAGGTTAGAGTGAGGTTTAATGGTTAGTCTTAGGGTTAAGTGTTAAGGTTAGGAGTTAGGGTTAGTGTGAGAGTTAGGGTTTAGGTGTTAGGGTTAGGGTTATGGCTTAGGGTTCGGTTTAGTGTTCTTGGTTAGTGTTAGGGTTAGAACTAGGGGTTAATGTTAGGGTTAGGTGTTAGAGTTAAGATTAGGGTTAAGAGTTAGTGTTAAGGTTATGGTTAAGTGTTAGGGTTAGGGTTAAGGTTTAGGGTTAGCGTCAGGGGTTAAGCGTTAGTGTTAGTTTTAGGGATTAGGGTTCAGGGTTAGAATTTGGGTTAAGGGTTAAGGTTAGGATTAGGATTAAGGGTTAGTATTAGGGTTAAGGATTTGTGTTAGGGTTAGGGTTAAAGGTTAGGGTTAGGGTTATAGGCTATGGTTAGCTTTAGGTATAAGGGTTAGGGTTAGGGTTTGTGGTTAAGTTTTAGGGTTAGCTTTAAGGATTCAGATTATGCTTAGTGTTAGAGTTAAGTGCTATGGTTATGCTTAGTGGTTAAGGTTAAGATCAGGGTTCACGTTTAGTGTTAGGGTAAGAGGTTAAGGTTAGGGTTAGGATTTAGGGTTAGGGTTAAGGTTAGGTCTAGGCTTTAGGGTAAAATTTAGGCTTTAGTTGTTACGGTTATAACTTGGAGTTAGGGTTAGAATCATGGGATAGGCATTGTTGTCAATGTAATTGTTATGCATTACGGTTAGGTTAAGGGGTTAAAGTTAGGGTTATTGTTAGGTTTACGTGTTAAGGTGACCAATAGGGTTAGATTAGGTGTTATATTTAGGGTTAGGGTATGGGTTAGGGGTAGTGATTATGCTTAGGGTTTGGCTCTGACTGCACAGCGGGTGGTTAGGGTGCTGGGATTGTCGCCGGGAACCCACTCTATCATACCCTGGGTATGAGTCCCTGGGTTTCCTGCAGGACACAGTGACAGAGCCTCCTTTCATGCATGCCATGTGAGGATTGTAGGCTTTCTTAACTCTGAGAAAGCAAGAAGTCTGAGAATTAGATTTAGGGTTAGAATTATGGTCAGGATTAGGGATTAACGTTAGTGTTAGGGTGAGGGCTTAGGGTTAGTGGTTAGGGTTACGGTTAGGGTGGTTGTTTGGTTAGGGTTAGGGCTAGAGATGTTGTAAGTGATAGTGTTAGGCTTACAGCTGTCATTAGGGTTAGGGTTACGGTTAGTGTTTTACCGTTAGTGTTATGGTTTAGGTACTACTGTTATGCTTATGAGTTACAGTTAGATTTAGGGGTTAGAGGTTGGGTTTAATGTTAGTGTTAGGGTTAGGGTTAGCAATAGGGTTAGATTTAGGTGTTAAGGTTAGGGTTAGGGGTAGCAGTTAATATTAGGGATTAGGGTTAATGCATGGGCCCTATCTGCTCTATGCCGGGTCGGGAACAGGAAGCATCACCGGGACCACACTGCATTGTACCCAGGGCATGGGACCCTGCCTCTCACTTGGGATACTGGGGCAGAGCCTAATCTCACGCATGGGTTGGGTTGGTTGTAGGATTCCTTATCTCTGCGAATGTAAGTGTGAGAATTACATTTAGGATAAGGATAAGGGGTTAGGATTACCATTACGGTTAGGGATTAGGACTAGGTAGGGGTTAATGTTAGAGTTAGAGGTTAGGGTTAAGGTTAGGGTTTAGAGTTAGGGTTGGGGTTTATGGTCCAGGGTTAGCTTTAGGGTTAGATGTTAGGGTTAGTGTTAGGGTTTAGAATAAGAGGTTAGATTAAGGGCACAGGACCTGTCTATCTACAGTGAGAAGGGGGTGGGCAGGGTCCCTGCGACACCACTCCATCGTACCCTGGGCCTAGGGCCCTGACTGTCATGCAGCACTCAGGCAGAGCCTCATCTCACGCATGGCATGACTGGATTGTAGGCTTGCTTAATTCTGAGAATGGAAGAAGTGTGAGAAACAGGGTTACGGTTAGGGTTAGGGGTTAGGAGTTAAGGGTTAGGGTTAGTATGAGGGTTAGGGGTTAGGTTTAAGGTTAACGGTTAGTGTTTGAGTTAGGACTAGGGGTTAGCGTTATGGTTAGGTGTAAGGGTTAGGATTAGGGTTAAGAGTTAGGGTTAGAGTTATGGTTAAGTGTTAGCATTAAGGTTTAGGGTTAGGGTCAAGGTTAATGGTTAGGGTCAGTGTTAACGGTTAGGTTTGGGGTAAGCTTTAGGGTTAAGGGTTAGGATTAGGATTAAGGGTTAAGGTTAGGGTTAAGGGATAGTATTAGTGTTAAGGGTTTGTGTTAGTGTTAGGTTTGAGGGTTAAGTTTAGGGTTAATGGTTAGGGTTAGGTTTAGGGTTAAGGGTTAGGATTAGGGTTTGTGGTTTAGTTTTAGGGTTAGGTTTAAGGGTTCAGGTTAGGGTTAGTTTTAGAGTTAAAGTTTATGGTTAGGCTTAGTGGTTAGGGTTAGGATCAGGGTTCAGGGTTAGTGTAAGAGGTTAGGGTTAGGATTAGGGGTTAGGGTTAGGTTTACATTTAGGTCTAGACCTTAGGGTAAGGTTTAGAGTTTAGGTGTTACGTTTATGGGTAGGAGTTAGTGTTAGAGTTATGGGATAGGGGTAGATTTCAGAGTAAGTCTTATGCATTAAGTTTAGTTTACGGGATTAATGTTAGGGTTAGGGTTACGTTTATGTGTTATGGTGGGCTTTAGGGTTAGGTGTTATGTTTAGGGGTAGGGTTATGGGTTAGGGGTAGTGTTTATACTTAGGGCATGAGCACTAGCTGAACTAGGGTGGTGAGTTGGGGGGCCTGGATTGTCATCAGGAACGTACTCTATCATACACTGGATACGGGCCCATGGGTTTTATGCAGGACACAGTGACAGAGCCTCCATTCACGCATGACATGGGAGGATTGTAGGCTTGCTTAACTCTGAGAATGGAAGAAGTCTGAGAATTAGATTTAGGGTTAGGATTATGGTTAGGCTTAGGGATTAACGTTAGTGTTAGGGTGAGGGCTTAGTGTTAGGGGTTAGTGTTAGTGTTAGGGTTAGGGTGGTTGTTTGGTTAGGGTTAGGGCTAGAGACGTAAGTGGTAGTGTTAGGCTTAGGGTTGTCATTAGGGTTAGGGTTATGGTTAGTTTTTTACAGTTAGTGTTATGGTTTAGTACTATGGTTATGGTTACAAGTTAGGGTTAGAGTAAGAGATTACAGGTTTGGTTTAGTGTTAGGGTTAGGATTAGTGTTAGCAGTAGGATTAGGTTTAGATATTATGGTTAGGGTTAGGGAAGCGGTTAGGCTTAGGGATTAGGGTTAACACATGTGCCCTATCTGCTCTATGCTGGGTTGGGATCAGGGAGCATCACCGGAACTGAACTCCATTGTACCCAGGGCATGGGACCCTGACTGACTTGGGATACTGGGGTGGATCTCATCTCACGCATGGCTTGGGTTGGTTGTAGGCTTGCTTATCTCTGCAAATGGAAGAAGTATGAGAATTACATTTAGGATGAGCGGAAGGGATTAAGAATATGGTTAGGGTTAGTGATTAGGAGTAGGTTTAGGTGTTAGGGTTAGGGTTAGAGGTTAGTGTTAAGGTAGGGTTTAGAGTTAGTGTTGGGGGTTAGGCACAAGGGTTAGGTTTAGGGTTAATGTTAGGGCTTAGATTTAGCAGTTAGTTTAAGGGCACAGGACCTGTCTATCTATGGTGAGAGGGGGGCGGGCAGGGTCGCTGTGACACCACTCCATCGTACACTGGACCTAAGACTGTGACTGTCATGCAGGACTCAGTCGGATCCTAGTCTCATGCATGGCATGGCTAGATTGAAGGCTTGTCTAACTCTGAGAATGGAAGAAGTGTGAGAATTAGATTTAGGATTAGGGTTAAGGTTAGGCTTAGGGTTAGGGTTAGGGCTTCGGGTTTGGGTTAGGGTCAGGGGTTAGGGGGTAGCGTTAGGTGTTAGTGTTAGCATTAGGGTTATGGTTAGGTGTTATGTTTAGGGTTAGGGTCAGGGTTTAGCGTTATGGATTCAGGTTAGGACATGGGCCCTATCTGATCTATCAGTGGTGGGGAACTGGGAAGATCGCCTGGGCCCCACTCCATTGTATACAGGGCATGGGCCCCAGCCTTTCATGTAGGACACATGGGTAGAGCCTCATCTCACGCATGGCATGGGTGGATTGTAGGCTTCCTTATCTTTTCAAATTGAAGAAGTTTGAGAGTTACATTTGGGGTTAGGGTAAGGGGTAAAGATTAAGGTTAGGGTTAGGTGTTCAGGACTAGGATTAGATTTAGGGGTTACGGTTAGAGGTTAGAATTAGGGTTACAGTTACAGTTACAGTCAAGGATTAGAATTATGTTTAGTAGTTAGGTTTAGGTTTAGGTTTAGGGAGAGGGGTCATGGTTAGGGTTAGGGATTAGGGTTACTGTTAGGATTTAGGTTCATGGGTTACTATTAGGGCTAGGGATTCGTGCTAGTGTTAGCTTAGGTTTAATGATAAGTGTCAGTGCACAGGCCATGTCTACTCCATGGGCACTAGGGGTGTGGAGTGTGGGTGCGTCCCCCTTCCATCATACCATGGGTCTTGTGCTCTGATTGTCATGCAGGACTCAGGCAGAGCCTCATCTCATGCATGGCATGGATAGATTGTAGGCTTGCTTAACTTCTAGAATGGGAGAAGTGTGAGAATTATATTTTGGGTTAGGATTAGGGTTAGGGTTTAAGTTTAGGTTTAGGGTAAAGGGTTAGGGTTAGGAATATCATTAGGGTTAGGGGCTAACGTTAGTGTTAGTGCTAGGGTTTAGGGTTGGGGTTAGGGTGAGGGTCGTTTTTTGGTTAGGGTTAGGGCTAGGTTCATTATAAGGGGTAGTGTTAGGTTTAGGGATGTGGTTAGGGTAAGAGTTAGGGATAGCGTTTTAGGGTTAGTGTTAGTTTTTATGTATTATAGTTTTGGTTACGGGTTTGTGGCAGTGTTAGGCGTTAAGGGTTGGGGTTAGGGTTAGGGATGAGGGTTAGTTTGAGAGGTTAGGGTTAAGCTGAGGGTTAGGTTTAGTTTATAGGTTTACCATTAGGCTTAGGGTTAGGGGTTAGAGTGACGAATTAGGATGAAGGCATGGGCCCTATATGCTCTATGTGGGGTCGGGACTGGGAGCATCGCCGGGACCACACTTGGTTGTGCCCAGTTCATGGGACCTTGGCTCTCATGTGGGATACAGGGGTGGAGTATCATCTCACACATTGCATGTGTTGGTAGTAGGCTTGTTTACTTCTACGAATGGAAGAAGTGTGAGAATTACATTTAGGGTTAGGGTAACCGGTTAGGATTATGGTTAGGGATAGGGTCTGTGGTTAGGGTTAAGGTTAGGGTTTAGAGTTAGTGTAGGGTGTTAGGGTCAGGGGTTAAGTTCAGGGTTAGGGGTTAAGGTTAGTGTTAGGGCTCAGATTTAGTGGTTAGTTTAAGGGCACAGGACCTGTCTAATCTATGGTGAGAGGGGTACGGAGAGGATCTCCATGACACCACCCCATTTTACTCCTGCATTAGGCCCAGAACTACATGCAAGACTCAGGCGGAGCCTCATCTCATGCATAGTATGGCTGGATTTTAGACTTGCTTAATTCTTAGAATGGAAGAAGTGTGAGAATTAGGGTTAGGGTTAGGTTTAGGGGATTGGGGTTAGGGATTAGGGTTAGTGGTTGGGTTAGGGGTTAGGGATTAATGGTTAGGGTTAATGTTAGGGTTAGGATTAGAGTTAGGGTGACGATTAGGGTTGGGTTTAGGTTTAGGGGTATGGGTTAGTGTTAGGCCTAGGGGTTAGGGTTAGGGTTACGGTTGTTTGTAGGGTTGTGGTTAGGGTTAATGGTTTAGGGTTAGGGTTTAGGTGTTACGGTTATGGCTAGGATGTAGGGTTACAGTTAGGATTAGTGTCAGGGGTTATGGTTAAGTTTAGCGCTAGGGTGGGGTTTGGGGTTAGTGTTAGGGTTTAGGGTTAAAGTTAGAGTTGTGGTTGGGGTTAGGGTTGGGGTTGGGGTTACAGTTAAGGTTAGGGGTTGGAGTCCGGGTGTAGGTTGGGATTGGAGTTAGGGTTCAAATTAGGGGTTAGGGTTAGTTTTAGGCATTAGGACAATCCTACAATCCACCTCTTTATAGTGGCTTTCTCTCCGTGAAGGGAAGGGTTCTTGTTCATGACTCCTCTCAGGCTAAGAGTTACCCTCTTCCCTTGAAATGACTCTTTCTTCATTGTGTTTGACAGAACCTCTCACACTTCTTCCACTCTCAGAGTTAAGCAAGACTACAATCCAGCCATGCTATTTGTGAGATGAAGCTCTGCCCATGTCCTGCGTGACAGTCAGGGCCTCATAGCTAGGGTACGCTGGAGTGGGATCCCTGTGAAGCTCTCCGCCCCTGAGACCTCATACAGTAGACAGGGCTCGAGCCTAAACATAAACTTTAAACCTAAGCACTAACCCTAAACATAATCCTCACCAAACCGCTGACTCTAACCCCTAACACTAAACCTAAGCACTAATCTTAATGGTAATTGCTCACCCTAACCCTAACTCCTAAAACTAATCCTAATTCCTAACCCTAACTCTAATCCCTAACTCTATTCCTAACCCAAATCCTAACCCCTAACCTTAACCCTAAATCTAAATCTCATACTTCTTCCATTATCAGAGTTAAGCAAGCCTATAATACCCTCATGCCAAGCGTGAAATGAAGCTGCGCCCTTGTGTTCCACATGAAAGGCAGGGACCCTTGCCCTCCGTATAATGGAGTCGGGTACCAGAAATGCTCCCAGTTCCTGACCCCCCCCATAGAGCAGATAGCGTCCATTCCCTAACCCTAAACCCTAGCTCTTACCCATCACTCTAATCCTACCCATACCACGTAATCCTAACCCTAATGCTAACACCAAACCCTAAACCTAACCCTAAAAGTAACCCTAACCCTAAGCCCAAACCCTACCCCTTAACACTAACACTAACCCGTATTTATAACCATAACACCTAAACTCTAACACTAACTCAAAAACTCTCACCCTAACACTAGCGCTATCAAAACCACTAACCTTATCCTTAACCCTAACAACAGCCCTATCCCTAACAATGACCCTAACAGTAACACTAAACCATAACCCTAACCTTACCCTATCCCTACCCCTAAACTCTACCCCTAACAGTTAACCTTAACCTTAACCCTAACCCCTAACCCGAACCCTAACAACAATCCTAACCTCAACCCCAACCTCAACCCCTAACCTTAACCCTAACCCTAATTCTCACACTTCTTCCATTCTCAGAGTTAAGCAACCTTAAAATCCAGCCATGCCATGCATGAGATGAGGATCCACCTGAGCGTTGATAGTAGGTCTCGGCCGAAGGCAAGGGTACAATCGTGTGGTGTCACGGCGACCCTCTCCACACTCCTCTCACCATAGATTAGACTGGTCCTGTGCCCTTAAACTAGCCACTAAATCCAAGCCATAAAACTAACCCTATCCCCTAAACCTAAACCTAACCACTGACCGTAAACCCCAACAGTAACTCTGAACCCTAACCTTAACACTAACCACAGACCCTATCCCTAACCATAATCCTAACCCATTATCCGAACCCTAAATGTAATTCTCATACTTCTTCCATTTGCAGAAATAAGCAAGCCTACAACCAACCCATGCCATGTGTCAGATGATGCTCCGCCCCTGTGTTCCACATGAGAGCCAGGGTCCCATGACCTGGGTACAATGGAGTGGGGACTCGGCTATGCTCCCAGTCTCGAACCCGAATAGAGCAGATAGGGCCCATGCCTTAATGCTAATCCCTAATTCTAACCCATAACCCAAGCCTAATGCTAAACCAACCCCCTAAACCTAACCATAAGCTTAACCCTAACGTCTCAAACTAACCCTCATCCCTAACCCTAACCCTAACCACAACCCCTAACTCTAACATGAACCCATAACCAAAACCATGATATCTAACCACTAACCCCAACGCTATCCCTAACCCTAACCCTAACCACAACCCTAACCCTAACCCAATCCCGTACAATGAACCTAGCCCTAACTTTAGTCAAACAATGATCCTAACCCTAAACCCTAGCCCTAACACTAGCGTTAGCCCCTAACCCTGATATTCCTAACCATAACCTTTCACCCTAACCCTAATCCTAACCCTAAATCTAATTCTCACACTTCTTTCATTCTAGGAGTTAAGCAAGCCTACAATCTAGCCATGCCATGCGTGAGATGAGGCCCTGTCTGAGTCCTGCGTGACAGTCAGAGCCAAGGCCCAGGGTATGACGGAATGGGGACACAACCACACTCCACACCCCCAGTGCCCCACAGATTAGACAGGGCTGTGCCCTGACACTAATAATTAAACTTAACCTAATACTAATCCGAACACCTAGCCCTAATAGTAACCCAGGAACCTAACTCCTAACAGTAACACTAATCTCGAAACCTAAACATAACCCTCACCCTAAACATAAACCTAACTACTAAACATAATCCGAATCTCTAACCATAACAGTAATCTATCCCTAATTCTAACCTCTATCCATAACCCTTAAGCCTAATCCTAGTCCCTAACACCCAGTGCTAACCTTAATCCTAACCCCTTACCCTAATGCCAAATGTAATTCTCAGACTTCTTCAGTTTGCAAAGTTAAGGAAGCCTACAATCCACCCATGCCATGCGTGAGATGAGGCTCTGCCCCTGTGTTCTACATGAAAGGCAGGGGCCCATGCCCTGAGTACAATGGAGAGGGGACCCGGCTATCTTCCCTTTTCCCCACCGCTGATAGATCATATAGGTCCCATGTCCTAACCCAAATCTGTAACCCTAACCACTGACTCTAACCCTAAACATAACACCTAACCTTAACCCTAATGCTAACCCTAACACATAATGCTAACCCTAACCCCTGACCCTAACCCTAACCCAAACCTTAAACCCTAACCTTAACCCTACCCTTAACCTTAACCCTAAATCTAATTCTCACACTTCTTCCATTCTCAGAGTTAAACAAGACTACAATCCTCCCATGCCATGCGTGAAAGTAGGCTCTGCCACTGTGTCCTGCATGACACCCATGGTCCCATTCTCAGCATATGATAGAGAGGATTCCTGGTGACAATCCCAGCCCCCTAACCTACCCTTCTACTGCAGACTGGGCCCATGCCATAAGCATCAACACTACCCCTAACCCATAACCCTAACCCTAACCCTAATAATAAAACCGAACCCTAACCCTACTGCTCACCTTAACACGTAAACCTAACCGTTACCCTAATCCTACCCCTTAACCTCCATCCATAACCCTTACCCTAAGAAAAATACCTATCCCATATCTTTAACCTTACCTTCTAGCCATAACCATAACACCTAAAGCCTAACCTTAACCCTAAACCAGTAACCTGAATTTTATCCCAATGAAAAACCCTAAACCTAACCCTAACCCCTAACCCTAATCATTAAGCTAATCATTAAACCTAAGCTAACACTAACCTGAACCCCTAGCCCAAACCGTAACCCAGGAATGTAACTCCTAACAGTAACCCCTAATCCTGAAACCTAAACATAACCACTCACCCTAAACCTAAACCTAACTACTAAACATAGTCCTAATCCTTAACCCTAACAGTAACCCTAACCCTAATTGTAATCTCTAACCATAACCCCTAAATCTATCTTAGTCCCTAACACCCAATGCTAACCTTAATCCTAACCCCTTGCCCTAACCCCAAATGTAATTCTCAGACTTCTTCAGTTTGAAAAGTTAAGGAAGCCTGCAATCCACCCATGCCATGCATGAGACGAGGCTCTGCCCTGTGTCCTACATGAAACTCAGGGACCCATGCCTTGGGTACGGTGGAGTGCGGCCCTGGCGATCTTCCTATTTCCTCACCCCTGATAGATCAGATAGGGCCCATGTCTTAACCTGAATCCCCTAACTCTAACACGTCATACTAACCCTAACCCCTGACCCTAACCCTAACACAAACCCTAAACCCTAACCCTAACCCTACACTTAACACTAACCTTAACCCTAATCCTAAGTCTAATTCTCACACTTCTTCCATTCTCAGAGTTAAACAAACCTACAATCAAGCCGTCCTATGTGTGTGATGAGGCTCCACCAGAGGGTTGCATGACAGTCAGGGCCTTAGATCCAGGGTACAATGGATTGGTGTCGCAGCAACCCTGTCTTACCCCCTTTCACAATAGATAGAGAGGTCCTGTGCCCTTAAACTAACCGCTAAATCTAAGCGTTAACATTAACTTTAAAAGCTAACCCTAAACCTAACCCCGGACCCTAACCCCCAACACTAACTCTAAACCCTAACCTTAACCCTAACCCTTTATCCTAACACTAACCCCTAAACGTACTCCTAATCCCTAACCCAAACCATAATCCTAACACCTTACCATTATCCTAAATGTAATTCTCACACTTCTTCCATTCACAGAGATAAGCAAGCCTACAACCAACCCGAGCCATGCGTGAAATGAGGCTCCGCCCCAGTATCCCAAGTGAGAGGCAGGGTCCCATGCCCTGGGTACAATGGAGTGGGGTCCCAGTGATGCTCCCTGTTCCTGACCCCGCATAGAGCAGATAGGACCCATGCATTAACTCTAATCCCTAAGCCTAACCGATACCCCTAACCCTAAGAATAACACCTAACCCTAACCCTGTTACTAACCCTAACCCTAATAGTGAACCTAACCTCTAAACCCTAACTCTAACCCTTACCCGTATCCATAACGGTAGTACCTAAACCATAACACTAACTGTAAAACACTAACCCTAACTGTAATCCTAATGATAACCCTAAGCCTAACCCTACCACTTATAACATCTCTAGCCCTAACCTTAACCAAACAACCACCCTAACCCTAACCCTAACCCCTAAACCTACACCCTCACACTAACACTAACATTAATCCCTAACCCTATCCATAATCCTAACCCTAAATCTAATTCTCAGACTTCTTCCATTCTTAGAGTTAAGAAAGCCTACAATCCTCCCATGCCATGCGTGAAAGGATGCTCTGCCACTGTGTCCTACATGAAACCCAAGGGCCCATATCCAGCATACAATAGAGTGGGTTCCTGGCAACAATCCCAGCACCCTAACCCATGCCCCTAGTGCAGACAGGGCCCGTGCCCTAAGCATAGACACTACATTTAACCCATAACCATAATCATAAACATAACATCTAACCCTAACCCTATTGCTAACCTTAACACATAAACCTAACCATAACCCTAACCCTAACCCTACCCCTTAACCTAACCTTAATGAATAACCCTTACCCTAAAAGCAGCCACTATTCCGTAACTCTACCCTTACCTCCTAGCCATAACCGTAACACCTAAAACCTAACCCTAACCCTAAATCGCTAAACCTAACCATAACCCTACAAACAACCGTAAACCTAACCCTAAACCATAACCCTAAAACCTAAGCCTAACCCTAACCCTAAACAATAATCCTAATACCTAACCCTATCCATAAACCTTAACCCTAACCCTCACCCTAACCCTTACCCCAATGCCTAGACCTATCCCTGACCCTAACCCTAACCACTAACCATAACCCTAACCCATATCCCTAACCATAACCATGAACCCAAAACTTAACCCTAGTCGTAACTGTAACCCCTAATACTAAGCATTCACCCCAACACTAATCTTAATCCCTAATGCCAACCATAATCCTAACCCTAAATCTAATTCTCAGACTTCTTGCTTTCTCAGAATTAAGAAAGCCTAACCTTAACCTCCCATGCCATGCGTGAAAGAAGGCTCTGCCACTGTGCCCTGCATGAAACCCAGGGACCCATACCCAGCGTAGGATAGAAGGGCTTCCGGGCGACAATCCCAGCCTCCTAACATGCCCCCCTAGTGCAGACAAAGCCCATGTCCTAAGCATAAACACTACCCATAACCCGTATCCCAAACCCTAAACAAAACACCTAACCATAAATCTGTTGCTCACTGTAACATGTAAACCTAACTGTAACCCTAACTTTAACCCCTTAAACTAACCTTAATGCATAATACTTACCCTGAGAAGAACCCCTATCCCATAATTCTAACCCTACCTCCTAGCCATAACCATAACACCTAAATCCTAAACCTTACTCTAAAGCCTACACCTAACCCTAAACCTAACCCTAACCCCTAAACCTAAACCTAAACCCTTACCCTAACACTAACACTGAACTCTGATCCTAACCCTAACCGCTAACCCTATCCATAAACCTTAACTCTAACCCTAACCTGAATACTTAACACTAACCCTAACCCTAAACCCTAACCCTATCCCTTAAACATAAAACTAACCCTAACCATTAACCCTAACCCTAACCCTTAACCCTAACCCTAACACCTAAGCCCCTAACTCTAACACTAACCTTAACCCTTAACCCCTAACCACTAACACTAACCCTAACCCCTAACCCCAAACCCCTAACCGAAACCATAACCATAATTCTCACAGTTCTTCCATCTGAGAGTTAAGCAAGACTACAATCCTCCCATGCCATGCATGAAAGGAGGCCCTGCCACTGTGTACTGCATGAAACCTACGGGCCCATACCCAGCATACAATAGAAGGGGTTCCCGGCGACAATCCCAGCCCCCTAACCCACCAACCTAGTGTAGGCAGGGCCTGTGCCCTAAGCATAAACACTACCCCTAACTCATAACCCTAACTCTAAACGTACCACCTAACTGTAACCTTATTGCTCACCTTAAAACATAAACCGAACCATAACCCTAACCCTAACCCCTTAACCTAACGTTAATGCCTAACCTTTACCCTAACAACAACCCTTATCTCATAACACTAACCTTATATCCTATTCATAACTGTAACTGCTAAACCCTAAACCTAACCCGAAACTGATAACCCTAAACATAACCCTAAGAAAAACCCTAAACCTAACCCTAACTTTAACCTTAACCCTAACCCTAAACCCTAACTGTAACACTAACACTTAACCCTAATCCTAACCCTAACCCTTAAACCTAACCCAAACCCTTAACCCTAAACCTAACAATTACCTAGACCTAACACTGCCTCTAAACCTAACACTAACCCCTAACCCTATCCTTAACTATGAACCCTAAACCTAACTCTAACCCCCTAACCATAATTATAACCCTAAACTCTAACCCTAATGCTAACCTGAACCCTTAACCCTAACCATAAAACCTAACCCTAACAGGTATCCTTAACCCTGATGGTTAACCCTCACCATAACACTTAACCCTAACCCTAATCCTAACCTTTAACCCTAATCCTAACCCTTAACTCTAACGTTAACCCCAACCCTAACCCTAACACTAACCACTAACCTTAAACCTAACCCTAACCCTAACACCTAAACCTAACACCTAACCTTAACCCTAACACTAACCCCAACCCTTAACTCCTAACCCTAACCCTGACCCTAATTCTCACACTTCTTACATTCTCAGAGTTAAGCAAGCTTACAATCCAGCCATGCCATGCGTGAGATTAGACTCCGCCTGAGTCCTGCATGAAGGTAAGAGCCCAAGACCCAGTGTACAATGGTGTGCTGTCACGGTGACCCTTTCCGCACCCCTCTTACCATAGATTAGACAGGTCCTCTGCCCTTAAACTAACTGCTAAATCTAAGCACTAACACTAACCCTAATACCTAACCCTCAACTAAACCCCTGACCCTAACCCCCAACACTAACTCTAAACCCTAACCTTAACCCTAACCACAGATTCTATGCCTAACGATAATTCTAACCCACTACCCTAACCCTAAATGTAATTCTCACACTTCTTTCATTCACAGGAATAACCAAACCTACAAACAGCAAATGCCATGCGTGACATGATTCTCTGCCCTTGTGTCCCACATGACAGCCAGGATCGCATGACCTGGGTACAATGGAGTGGGGTCCCAGTGATGCTCCCAGTCCCGATGCTGCATAGAGCAGATAGGGCCCATGCCTTAATCCTAATGCCTAACTCTAACCCCTAACCCTAAACCTATTGCTAAATCTACTCCTAAACCTAACACTAAGCTTAACATTAACCTCTCAAACTAACCCTCATCCCTAACAGTAACCCTAACCCCGATCACTAACTCATAACCCTAACACAAACGCGTAACCAAAACGTAATACCTAAACACTAACACTAACCCTGAAAAGCTAAACCTCACCATAACCCTAACCACAACCCTAACCCTAACCCTACCTATTACAATGAACCTAGCCCTAACCCTAACCAAACACTGACCCTAACCCTAACCCCTAACCCTAAACACTAGCCCTAACACTAACCTTAGCCCCAAACCCTAACCATATTCCTGACCCTAACCCTTTACACTAACCCTATAACTAATCCTAAACTCTAATCCTAATCTTAACCATAAATCAAATTCTCACACTTCTTTCATACTAGTAGTCAAGCAAGTCTACAATCTAGCCATGCCATCTGTAAGAGGAGGCTCTGCTTCAGTCCTACGAGACAGTCAGAGACCAAGGCCCAGGGTACGATGGAGTGGGGATGAAATCACGCTCCACACACCCAGTGCCCCATAGATTAGACAGGGCCTGTGCCCTGACACTAATCAGTAAATCTAAGCTAACACTAACCCGAACTCCAAACCCTGACTGACACCCATCAACCTAATTCCAAACAGTAACCCTAATTCCTAAATCTAACCATCACCCCTCACCCTAAATGTAAACCTAACTAGAAAACATAATCCTAATCCCTAACCATAACTGTAATGCTAACACTAATTCTAATCTCTAACTGTAACCCCTAAACCTAATCTCAGTCCTGAAAACCTAACCCTAACCTTAATCCTAACCCCTTACTCTAACCCCAAATCCAATTCTCAGACTTCCTCAGTTTGAAAAGATAAGAAAGCCTACAATCCACCCATACCCTGCGTGAGATGAGGCTCTGCCCCTGTGTCCTACATGAAAGGCAGGGGCCCATGACCTGGCTACAATGGAGTGAGGCCCTGGCGATCTTCCCAGTTCCCCACCACTGATGAATCAGATAGGGCCCATGTCCTTACCCGAATTCGTAACACTAAATCCTGACTCTGACTCTAAACATAACACCTAACCATAACCCTAATGCTACCCTTAATTCCTGACACTAACCCTAACCCGAACCCTAAACCCTAACCCTAACCCAACCCCTAACCCTAACTATAACCCTAAATCTAATTCTCACACTTCTTCCAATCTCTGAGTTAGAGAAGCCTTCAATCCAGACATGCCATGCATGAGATGAGGATCCATCTGAGTGCTGCATGACAGTCAGGGCCTTAGGCCCAGTGTACGATGGAGTGGTGTCACAGCATCCCTGCCTGCCCCCTGTCACCTTAGATAAAAAGGTCCAGTGCCCTTAAACTAACCACCAAATCTAAGCCCTAACACTAACACTGACACCTAACCCAAATCCTAACCCCTGACCGTAACCCCAAACACAGACTCTAAACACTAATGTTAACCCTAACCCCTAACCCTTACCCTGACCCCTAAACCTCTTCCTAATCCCTAATCCTAACCATAATCCCACCCCCTTACCCTTATCTTAGGTGTCATTTTAACACTTCTTCCATTCGCAGAGATAAACAAGCCTACAACCAACCCAAGCCATGTGTGAGAGGAGGCTCCGCCCCAGTATCCCAAGTCAGTCAGGGTCCCATTGTCGGGGTACAATGGAGTGGGGTCCCGGTGATGCTCCCTGTTCCCGACCCAGTATAGAGCAGATATGGCACATGCGTTAACCCAAATCTCTTACCCTAACTGCTACCCCTAACCCTAACCATAACACCTAAACCTAACCCTATTGCGAACACTAACACTAACCCTAACACTAAACTAAACCTCTCATCCCTAACTCAAACCCTAACCCATAACCATAACCGTAGTACCGAAACCAAAACACTAACTTTAAAACACTAACCCTAACCCTAACCCTAATGACAACCCTAAGCCTAACCCTACCACTTACAACATCTCTAGCCCTAACCCTAACCAAACAACCACCCTTACCCTAACACTAACCCCAATACCTAACCACTAACCCTAACCCCTAACCTCAAACCCCTAACCCTAACGCTAATGCTAATTCTCACACTTCTTCCATTCTCAGAGTTAAGCAAACCTACAGCCCAGCAATGCTATGCGTGAGATTAGACTCCACCTGAGTCATGCATGAGGGTCAGGGCTAAAAGCTCAGGGTACTATGGTGTGGTGTCGTGGTGATCCTGTCCGCATTCTTCTCATCATAGATTAGACAAGTCCTGTGACCTTGAACTAACCACTAAATCTAAGTCCTAACACTAACCCTAAACCCTAACCCTAAACTTAACCTCTGACCCTAACACCCAACACTAACCCTAAACCTTAACCTTAACCCTAACCAGAGACCCTATCCCTAACCATAATCCTAACCAGTTACCCTAACCCTAAATGTAATTCTCACACTTCTTCCTTCAAAGAAATAAGCAAGCTTGCATCCAACACATCACATGCCTGAGATGACGCTCTGCCCCTGTATCCCACATGAGAGCCAGGGTCCCATGACCTGGGTACAAAGGAGTGTGTTCCCGGCCATGCTCCAAGTCCTGACACTGCATAGAGAAGATAGGGCCCATGCCTTAACCCTAATCTATAACTCTAACCCTAACTCTAACCCTAAGGCTAAACCAAACCCCTATACCTAATCCCAAGCTTAACCCTAACCTCTCAAACTAACACTTAACCCTATTCCTAACACTAATCCCAACCCCAAACCCTTAACTCTAACACAAACCTGTAACCAAAAGGGTAACCACTACCACTAACACTAAAACGCTAACCCTCACCCTTACCCTAAATACTACCCTAATCTGAACCCTACCCCTTACAATGAACCTAGCCCTAACCCTAACCAAACAATGACCCTAACCCTAACCCCTAACCCAAAACCCTAGCCCTAACACTAATGTTAGCCCCAAACCCTAACCATATTCCTAACTCTATCCCTTTACCCTAACACTAAGCCTAATCCTAAACCCTAACCCTAATCCTAACCATAAACCTAATGCTCACACTTCTTCCATTCTAGGAGTTAAGCAAACCTACAATCTAGCCATGCCATGCGTGAGATGAGGCTCTGCATGAGTCTTGTGTGACAGTCAGAGCCTAAGTCCCAGGGTACAATGGAGTGGGGACGCAGCCACACTGCCAGTGCCTTATAGATTAGACAGGGCACTTGCCATAACACTAATCAGTAGAACTGAGCCCTAACCCTAACACTAACCCAAAGCCCTAGCCCCAACAATAACCCATGAGCCTAACTCCTAACAGTAACCCTAAGACCTAACTCTCACTATAGTCCCTCATCTTAAACCTAAACCTAACCACTAAACATAGTCCTAATCCCTAAGCTTAACAGTAACACTAACCCTAATTCTAACCTCTAACTGTAACCCCTAAACCTAATCCTAGTCCATAACACCTAACCCTAACCTTAATCCTAACCCCTTACCCTAATCCCAAATCTAATTCTCAGACTTCTTCTATTCAAAAAGTTAAGGAAGCCTACAATCCACCCATGCCATTAATGAGATGAGGCTCTACCCCTGTGTCCTACATGAAAGGCTGGGGCCCATGCCCTGTGTACAATGGAGTGGGGCCCAGACGATCTTCCCAGTTCCTCATCAAAGTAGATCATATATGGCCCATGTCTTAACCTGAATCTGAAACCTTAATCCCTCACCCTAACCCTAAAAATAACACCTAACCTTAACCCTAATGCTAACCCTAAAATCTAATGCTAACCCTAACACCTTACCCTAACCCTAACCCAAACCCTAAACCCTAACCCTAACCCTACCCGTAAACCTGACCCTAAACCTAAACCCTAATCCTAATGCGAAATATAAGCCCTAAGCCCTAACCCTAACACTAACCCTAACCCCTAACCCCTAACCCTAACCCTATTTCTCACACTTATTCCGTTCTCAGAGTTAAACATGACTAGAATCCAGCCATGCCATGCGTGAGATGAGGCTCCATGTATTCTTGCATGTAGGTCTGGGCCCAAGGCCCAGGATATGATGAAGTGGGGCCCCAGTGATCTTCTAAACCTAACAGTAACCATTAACCCTAACACTAACTTTTAAACTTAATGGTAACCTTAACCCTTACCCCTAATCCTAACCCTTAACCCTAACCCTAACCTTAAGCCCTAAACCTAACCCTAACACTAACCCCTAAACCTGACCCTAACCATACCCCGAAACCTAAAAGCTAACCCCCAACCCGAACACTAACCCCAATCCCTAACCCCTATCGACTAACCCTGACCCCTAACCTCAAACCCCTAATCATAACCCTAACCCTAATTCTCTCACTTCTTCCCTTCTCAGAGTTAAGGAAGCCTACAATACAGCCATGCCATGCGTCAGATGAGGCTCCATGTATTCTTGCATGTAGGTCTGGGCCCAAGGTCCAGGGTACGATGGAGTGGGACCCCAGCGATCTTCTCATTTCCACTCCCCTGATAGATCATATAGGGCCCATGTCCTAAGCTGAATCCGTAAACCTAATTCCTGACCCTAACCCTAAACGTAACACCCAACCCTAACCCTAATGCTAAACCTAACATCTAATGCTAACCGTAACCAATGACCTTAATCCTAACCCTACCCCTAAACCCTAACTGTAATGCTAACCGCAACCCCCAATCCCTAATACTAACACTAACGCTAACCCCTAACTCCTAACCCTTACCCTAACCCTAACCCTAACCCTGTTTCTCACACTTCTTCCATTCTCGGAGCTAAGCAAACATGTAATCCAGCCATGCCATGCATGAGATGAGGCTCCACCTGAGTGCTGCATGACAGTCAGGGCCCTAGGCCCAGGGTACGATGGAGTGGTGTCGCAGTGACCCTGCCCACCCCCCTCTCACCATGGATAGACAGGTCCTGTGCCCTTAAACTAACCGCTAAATCTAAGCCCTGACACAAACCCTAACACCTAACCCTAAACCTAACCCCTGACTCTAACAGCCAACCCTAACTCTAATCCCTAACCTTAACTGTAACCCCTAACCTTAACTCTAACCCCTAAACCTAACCTTAAACCCTTAACCTACTCCTAATCCCTAACCCTAACCATAATCCTAACCCATTACCATTATCCTAAATGTAATTCTCACACTTCTTCCATTCGGAGACATAAGTAAGCTTACAACCAACCCAAGCCATGCATGAGATGAGGCTCCGCCCCAGTATCCCAAGTGAGAGGCAGGGTCCCATGCCCTGGGTACAATGGAGTGGGGTCCCGGTGATGCTCCCTGTACCCGACCCCACATAGAGCAGATAGGGCCCATGCGTTAACCCTAATCCCTAAACTTAACCGCTACCCCTAACCCTAACCATAACACCTAAACCTAACCCTATTGCTAACCCTAACCCTAACCCTAACCCTAACGCTAAACCCAACCTCTAACCCCTAAATCTAACCCTAACCCATAACCATAACTGTACCTAAACCATAACACTAATTGTAAAACACTAACTCTAAGCCTAATGATAACCCTAAGCCTAACACTACCACTTACAACATCTCTAGCCCTAACCCTAAACAAACAAGCACCCTAACACTTACCCTAACCACTAACCCGAAGCCCTCACCCTAACGCTAACCTTAATCCTTAACCCTAACCATAATCCTAACCCTAAATCTAATTCTCAGACTTCTTGATTCTCAGAGTTAAGAAAGCCTACAATCCTCTGGAGGAGGCTCTGCTACTGTGTTCTGCATGAGACCCAGGAGCTCATACCCAGAGTATGGTAGAGTGGGTTCCTGGTGACAATCCCAGCACCCTAACCACCCCTAGTGCAGACAGAGCCCATGCCCTAAGCATAATCACTACTCCTAACCCATAACCCTAACCCTAAACTTAACACCTTACGCTAACCCTACTGCTCACCTTAACAAGTAAACCTAACAGTAACCGTAACTTTAACCGCTTAACCTAACTGTAATGCATAACACTTACACTGACAACAACCCCTAGCGCATAATTCTAACCCAAACTCCTAATATAACCGTAACAACCTAACCCTAAACCTTGCCCTAAAGCCTAGACCTAACCCTAACCTTAACCATAAACCCCACCCCTAACGCTAACCTCTTACCCTAACATTAACCCTGAACCCTGATCTTAACCCTAACTGCTAAGCCTAACAATCACACTTAACTTTAACACTAAGCCTAAACTGAATGCTTAAACCTAACCCTAAAACTAAACCACAAATCCTAACCCTAACCCTTAACCCTAAAGCTAGCCATAACCGTTAACGCTAACACTAACCCTTAACTCTAACCCTAACACAAAACCTTTACCTTAATACTAACCCTTATCCCTAAACCTAACCTTAACCCTTAACCCTAATTCTAACCCTTAACCCTAACCTCTAACCCTAACCCTAACGCTTACCTCTAACCCTAACTGCGAACACTCACCATAAACCATAAACCTGACCCTAACCCTAAACCTTAACCATAACCCTAACACTAAACCGTAACTCTGTTAAACCTAATCCTAACTCTTACACCTAATCCTAACCCTAACACTAACTGCTAACCCTAAACCTAACCCTAACCAATAACCCTAACCGTAACACATAACACCTAACCCTCACACTAATCCTAACTCCTAACCTCAAACCACTAACGCTAACCCTAACACTTAACCCTAAGACTAACCATTAAATGTCACCCTAAATCTTAACCCTAACCCCAACCAAAACCATTATATCTAACCCTGACCCTTAACCCTAAACTTAATCCCAACCCTAACCCTAACCCTAACCACGAACCCTAAACCTAACACTAATATCTAACCCTAAAAATAACACTTAACACCAACCCTAATGATAAACCGAAACATTAACCCTAACCCTAAACGTTAAGCCTCACCCTAAGCTTTAAGCCGAACCCTAATCCTAACTCTAACAATTAACCCAAAACCTAACCCTAACTTCTAACCTTAACCCTAAACCTCACCCTTAACCCTAAACCTAACCCTAAACTTTAAACCTAACCCCAACCCTAACCCTTAAGCAGAACATTAACCCTTACCCTAACCCTAACACCTAACACTAACACTAACCACTAAACCTAAACCTAACCCTAACCCTAACCGTAAACCTAAAACAACCCCTAAACCAAACACTAACCCTGAACCCTAACCTCTAACCGCTAACCCTAACAATAACACTAACCCCTAACCCCAAACCACTAAACCTAAACCTAACACTTAACCCTAAGACTAACTGTTAAACCTAACCCTAACCATAACCCTTCACCCTAAACTATCCCTAACCGTTAACCCTAACCCTAACCCTTAATCCTAACCCTAATGCTAAGCCTTAACCCTAATACTAACGCTTAACCTTAACACTAACCCTAATCCTTACACCTAATTCTCAACCTTAACCCTAACAACTAACGCTAACCTTAACATTTAAACCTAACCCTAACAGATAACACGCACCCTAACCCTTAACCTTAACCCTATCCTTAACCATTAACCCTAAAACTATCCATAACTGTGAACCCTAACCCTAGGTTTTAAACCTAACCTTACCCCTAACTCTTACCCCTAATCCTAACCCTTAACACTAACCCTAACCCTAACACTAACCCCCTAACCCTAAACCTAGCCCTAACACTAACCCCCAAACCTAACCCCTAACCCCTAACCCTAACACCAACCCCAACCCCTAACCCCTGTCCCCTAACTCTAACACTAACCCTAACCCCTAACCCCAAAACCCTAACCCTAACCCTAATTCTCACACTTCTTCCATTCTCAGAATTAAGCAAGGCTACAACCCAGCAATGCCATGCGTGAGATTAGATTCTGCCTGAATCATGCATGAGGGTCAGGGCCAAAGGCTCAGTGTACGATGGTGCGGTGTCTAGGTGATCCTGTCCGCATCCCTGTCACCATAGATTATACAGGTCCTCTGCTCTTAAACTAACCACTATATCTAAGCCCTAACACTAACCCTAAACTTAACCCCTGACCTTAACCCCTAACACTAACTCTAAACCCTAACCTTAACCCTAACCACAGAACCTATCCCTACCATAATTTTAACCCATTACCCCAACCTTAAATGTAATTCTCACACTTCTTTCATTCGCAAAGATAAACAAGAATACAACCAACACATGCCATGCGTGAGATGATGCTCCACCCCCGTATCCCACATGAGAGCCAGGGTCCCATGACCTGGGTTCAAAGGAGTCGGTTACAGGCCATGCTCCCTGTCCCGACTTTGCATAGAGCATATAGGTCCCATGCCTTAACCCTAAGGCCTAACTCTAACCCCTAACTCTAACCCTAAGGCTAAACCTAACCCTAAGCTTAAGGCTAACCTCTCAAACTAAGCCTCATCCCTAACTCTAACACTAATCCCAACCACAAACCCCTAACTCTAACACAAACCCATAACCAAAAGTGTAATACTTAACCACTAACACTAACCCTAAAATGCTAACGCTCACCCTAACCCTAACTACAACCCTAACCTGAATGCTACCCCTTACAGTGAACCTAGCCCTAACCCTAACCAAACAACGACCCTAACCCTAACCCCTAACCCAAAACCCTAGCTGTAACACTGACATTAGCCCCAAACCCTAACCATATTCCTAACTTTATCCCTTTACCCTAACACTAAACGTAATCATAAACCCTAACCCTAATCCTAACCCTAAATCTATTGCTCACACTTCTTCCATTCTAGGAGTTAAGCAAACCTACAATATAGCCATGCCATGCGTGAGATGAGGCTCTGCCTGAGTCCGGCGTGACAGTCAGAGCCTAAGGCCTAGGGTACAATGGAGTGGGGATGCAGCCATGCTCCACACCACCAGTGCCCCATAGATTAGACAGGGCCTTTGCCCTAACACTAATCAGTAAACATAAGCCCTAACTCTAACACTAACACAAATCCCTAGCCCTAAAAATAACCCATGAGTCTAACTGCTAACATTAAGCCTAATCCCTAACCCTAACCATAAACCCTCACCCTAAACCTAAACCTAACCACTAAACATAGTCCTAATCCCTAAGCTTAACAGTAACACTAACCCTAATTCTAACCTCTAACCGTAACCCCTAAACCTAATCCTAGTCCCTAACCTTAATCCTCACCCCTTACCCTAACCCTAAATCTAATTCTCAGACTTCTTCAATTTCAAAAGTTAAGGAAGCCTACAATCCACCCATGCCATACATGAGATGAGGCTCTGTCCCTGAGTCCTACAGGAAAGGCTGAGGCTCATGCCCATGTGTACAATGGAGTGGGGCCCAGCCCTAACCTGTAAACATAAGCCTAACCAAAACCCCTAACCCTAAACCTTAACCCTAACATTAACTGTTAAACCTGACCCTAACACTTAACCCTTATCTTAACCTTGAACCTTAACACTAACCCCTAACCCTAACTATAACCCTAACCCTCAACCCTAATCCTAACTGTAACGCCTATCCTAACCATAATACTAACCCCTAACCCTCATCCTAACCCTAACCTAACCCTAACACTGACCCCAACCAGAACCCATAACACCTAACCTAACCCTAACTCTAAGACTAAACCTTAATGCTAACCCTAACGCTAACCCAAACCATAAACCTAACCGCTAACTCTAACCCTAACCCTAACCCTAACACCTAACCCTAACGCTAAAACTATCACTAACACATAATCCTAACATTAACCCTAATTGTAACACCTAACCCTAATTCTAACCATAACCATAACCTCTAACCCCTAACCCTAACCTTTAACACTTAACCCTAACCCTAACACTTAGCTTTCCCCTAACTCTAAACCCTCTTGCAAAGTTCTAACACTAATGCATAACTGTAACCCTAACCATACCCTAAACTTAACCCCAAATGTAACCCCGAACCCTAACACAAACCTTAATCCTAACCTTTAACCCTAAAGATAATCCCAAACCCTAAACCTAACCCTAACTCCAAACCCTAACACTAACGCTAACACTTAAATCTAACCCTAATCCTAACACCTAAACTTAAACATAACCCTGAACTTACCTCTAACCCTAATGCTAACCAGAACCCCTAAACCCTAAACCTAACACTAACACCTAACCCTCACTCTAACACTAAGAACTAACCTTAACACTAAACCTAAACCCAAATCCTAACCCCTAACCCTGTTCGTAACCCTAACCCCTAAATCTAATCCTAAAACTAACCCTAAAACCTAACACTAACCCTAACCCTAAAGTTAATACCTAACCCTAACCCTATACCTAACCCGTAACCCCTAACCCTAACACTAACCTTAACCTCTAACTCCTTACCCTAACCCTAACACTAATCCTAACTCTAACTCTAAACCCTAACCCTAATTTCTAACCCTAACGCCTAACACTAACCATAACCCTAACCCCGAACCCTAAACCCAACCCTAACCCTAACCCCTAACCCTAACGTTAACCCCAACCCTTAACCCAACCCCATCCTCAACCCCAACTGCTAACCCTAAACATAACCGTAACCTCAACCCCAACCCTAAACCGAAACCCAACCAAAACCCCAACACCAACACCTAAGCTTAATCCTAACCCTTCCCCTAATGCCTAGACCTAAACCTAATAGTAACCCTAACGCTTAACACTAAGCTAACCCCTAATGCTAACGCTAACCATGAACCCTAAATCTAACCCTAACCCCTAACCTTAAACAAAAACATTAACTCTAAACTTAACACAAACATGAAACCTTAACACTAAACCTAAACCCTAAACCTAACCGTTAACCCTAACCCTAACCATTAACCCTCAACCTAAAACTTAACCCTAACCCTAATCCTGACCATAACACTTAACCTTAACCATAACCTTAAACCCTAACCTTAAACCTAAACCTCACCCTTAACCCTAAACCTAACCGTAAAGGTTAACCCTAACACTAACCTTTAAACCTAACACGAACACTAACTCTTAACCCTAATCTTAAACCTTAACACTAACCCTAAACCCTAATGCTAACATTAACCTCCAACCCTAAACATAACCCTAACCCTAACCCCTAAACCTAACACTTAACACATAACACTAACACTAATACCAAACCATAGGCCTAACACCTAACCCTAACCATAACCCTAACGTAACGCTATCCCTAACCTAACCCTAACCGTAACCCTAACCCCTAACACTAACCCTAACCCTAATACTAACCCCTAATGCTAACCCTAACCCTAATCCTAATCCAAACACTAACCCTAACCCCTAACCTTAACACATAAACCTAACCCTAACCCTAACCCTAAGCCTAACATTAAACCTAGCCCTAACCCTAGCCCTAACCTTAACACTAACCCTAAACCTAGCACTAACCCAACCCTAGACCTAGCACTAATCCTACCTCTAGACCTAGCCCTAGCCCTAGCCCTAGCCATAACGCTAACCCTAAAGCTAGGTCTAACCCTAACCCTAGCCCTAACCTTAACCCCTAACCCTAAGCCCTAACCATAACCATAACCCCTAACCTTATCCCTAACCCTAACCCCTAACCCTAAACCTAAACCTAACCCTACCACTAACCCTAACCCTAAACCCTAACCCTAACCCTTAAAACTAACCTTAACCCTAACCCTAACCCTAACCCTGACCCTAACCCTAACCCTAACCCTAACCCATAACCCTAACACTAACCCTGACCCTAACCCTAACCCTAACCCTGACTCTGACCCTGACCCTAACCCTGACCCTGACACTGACCCTGACCCTAACCCTAACCCTGACCCTGACCGGACCCTAACCCTAACCCTGACCCTGACCCTGACCCTGACCCTAACCCTAACCCTAACCCTAACCCCTAACCCCTAACCCTAACCCTTACCCTAACCCTGACCCTAAACCTAACCTTAACCCTAACCCAACCCTATCCTAACCCTAACACTAACCCTAACCCTGACACTGACCCTAACCCTACCCCTAACCCTGACCCTGATCCTGACTGGAACCCTAACCCTAACCCTGACCCTAACCCTAACCCTGAACCTAACCCTAACCCCTAACCCTGACCCTAACCCTGACCCTGACCCTAACCCTAAGCCTACCCTAACCCTAAACCTTACCCTAACCCTAACCCCTAACCCTAACCCTAAACCTGACCCTGACACGGACCCTGACCCTAACCCTGACCCTGACCCTGACCCTGACCCTAAACCTGACCCTGACCCTGACCCTAACAATAACCCCTAACCCTGACCCTGACCATAACCCTGACCCTAACCCTGACCCTGACCCTAACCCTGACCCTAACCCTGACCCTGACCCTGAATCTAACCCTGACCCTAACCCTGACCCTGACCCTGACGCTGAACCTGACACTAACCCTGACCCTGACCCTAACCCTGACACTAACCCTAACCCTGACCCTGACCCTACCCTAACCCTAACCCTAACCTTGACGCTGACCCTGACCCTAACTTTGACCCTAACCCTAACCCTAACACTGACCCTAACCCTGAACCTAACCCTAACCCTAACCCTGACCCTAACCCGACCCTAACTCTAACCCCTAACCCTAACCCTGACCCTTACCCCTGACCCTGACCCTAAACCTAACCCTAAGCCTAACCCTAACCCCACCCTAACCCTAAACCCTAACCCAAACCCTAACCCTAACCCCTAAACCTAACCCTGACCCTGACCCTGACCCTAACCCTAACCCTGACGCTGACCCTAACCCTAACCCTGACCCTGACCCTAACCCTAACCCTGACCCTGACCCTAACCCTGACCCTGACCCTGACCTTATCCCTAACCCTGACCCTGACCCTGACCCTGACCCTAACCCTGACCCTGACCCTGACCCTGACCCTAACCCTAACCCTAACCCCTAAAGCCAACCCTAACCCTAACTGTAACCCCTAACCTTAACCCCTAATCCTAACCCTAACCCTAACCTCTAACCCTAACCCTAACACCTAACCCTAACACTAGTCGTAAACCCTATCCTCAAACACCTAACCTTAACCCTAACACTTAACCCTAACACTAATCGTTAAATCTCACCCTCACCCTTAACGCTAATCCGAACCCTAACCCTAAGCATTAAACCTAACCCTGCCCCTTAACCCTAACAGAAACCCCTAGCCCCTAACCCTAACCCTAACCATGAACCCCAAACCTAACTCTAACACCTAACCTGAAAATTAACCTTTACCTCTAACCCTAACACTAACCCAAAAACTTGACCCTACCCTAAAGCCTATCCCTAACTCTTTACTGTAACCCTAACCCTTACTCGTAACCCTAGTCCTGACCCTAACACTTTAACCTACCCCTAAACCAAACCCCTAGCCTTAACCCTAAACCTCACCCTTAACCCTAAACGTAACCCTAAACCTAGTCCTAACTCTAACTCTTTACCCTACCCCTAAACCAAACACCTAACATCAATCCTAAACCTCACCCTTAACCCTAAACCTAACGGTAAATGGTAACACTAACACTAACATTTAAACCTGATGCTAACCCTAACTCTTAAACCTAATCTTAACCCTTAATCCTACCCCTAACCACTAACACTAACACTAAAACCTAAACGTAATCCTAACCCTAACCCTATGACCTAAACCTAACAGTTAACCCCTAACCCTAACACTAACGCCAAACACTAAACCTTAGCCGCTTAACCCCTAACCCTAACAATAACCCAACCCCTCTTCTCCAACCCCTAACCCTAACCCTAACCGTTAACACTCACCCTTACACTTAAGCCTAACCCTAACCCTAACACTTAAGCCTCAGTCTAACCTTTAACCCTAACCCTTAAGCATAACCCTGACCCTTAACCCTAAACTAAACCTTAACCGTTAACCCTAATCCTAACCCTAACACTTAATGCTAAACCTAACCCTAACCATTAATCCTAACCCTAAACCTTAACCCTAACACTAACCTTAAAACTTAACCCTAATACTATCCCTTAACTGTAACCCTACTCTTTCACTCTAATCCAACCCTTAACACTAACAACTAACTCTAACCCCAACACTTAACCCTAACCCTAACCGTTAACACTCACCCTAAACCTTAACCCTAATACTAAACCTATCACTTAACCCTAATCCTTAACCCTAACCCTAACACCTACCGCCTAAAACTAACACTAACCCTAACCCTTAACCCTAACACTGAGCCTAACCGCAAACCCCTAACCCAACCATAACCATAATTATCACACTTCTTCCATTCTCAGGGTTAAGCACACCTGCAATCATCCCATGCCATGCGTGAAGGGAGGCTCTACCACTGTGTCCTGCATAAAACCCACTGGCCCATACGCAGTGTACAATAGACGGGGTTCCCGGAGACAATCCCAGCCCCGTAACCCACCACCCTACTGCAGGCAGGACCCTTGTCCTAAGCATAAACACTACCCCTAACCCATAACCTGACCCGTAAACATAACAACTAACCCTAAATCTATTGCTCACTGTAACACATAAACCCAACCCTAACCTTAATCCTGTAAATTTACCTTAATGCATGACTTACCCTGACAACAGCCCCTAACCCATAATTGTAACCCAAACTCCTGCCCATAAACGTAACACCTAAACCCTAACCTTTACCCTAAAGCCTAGACCTAAACCTAAACTTAAGCCTAACTCATAACCCTAACCCTAACTCCTTACCCTAACACTAACCTGGAACCCTCATCCTAACCCTAACCCCTAACACTAACCATAACCCTTAGCTCTAACACTAACCTAAACTGAACTCTTAGCCCTAACCCTAAAACTAAACCACAAAACCTAACCCTATCACTTAACCCTAAACTGAACCCTAACCATTAACCCTAACCCTACCACTAACCCTTAAACCTAATCCTAACCCTTAACCTTAACCCTAACCAATAATCCTCACCCTAACACTTAACCCTGACCCTAACTCTAACACTAAAGCTTACCCATAATCCTAACACCAACTTTTAACCCTAATCCTAACCCTTAACCCTAACACTAACATTAACCCCTAACCATAAACCCAACCCTAACACCTAACACCTAACGCTCACACTAACCAAAACTCCTAACACCAAACCCCGACCCCTAACCCTAACCCTAATTCTCACTCTTCCATTCTCAGAGATAAGCAAGCCTACACTGCAGCCATGCCATGGGTGAGATGAGGCTCCGCCTGAGTCCTGCGTGACAGGCAGGGGCACATGCCCATGGTACAATGGAGTGGGGTCCGTGGGTATGTAGGCTTGCTAAACTGCAGTTTGGAGAAATTGCGATAGTCATATATAGGGTTGCTTACATTTACTTATAGGAAGCAACTATTGGGGTGAGCTTTGTAGGCTTGCCTTACTCTAGTTTGGATGAAGTGGGTGAGTCCTATATAGGAGCGTTAGCATTGAGTTAGAAGGAGCATCTATGGGGGGTGTTTTTTAGGCTTGCTAAACACTAGTTTGGAAGAAGTTCGAGAGTCATACATAGGAACGATTTCATTCATTCAGAGAAAGAAATTATAAGGAGTTTATTTGTAGGCTTGCTAAGCTCTACTTTGGAGGAAGTTGAGCCATATATAGGAAAGCTTACATTCACAGAAAGTAACTATGTGGGGGTGGTTTCTAGGCTTCCTAAACTCTAGTTTGGAAAAAGGGGAAAGTCATGTATAGGAACGCTTACATTCACTTACAGGAAAGAACTATCTGCGGGGAAATGCAGTATTGCTAAAATCTTAGATTGGAAAAATCGCGGGAGTCATATATAAGAATATTACCATTCACTTAATGAAAGCAACTATCAGAGGGTGGTTTCCAGGTATGCTATACTCTAGTTTGGAAGAAGTGCTACAGTCATATATAGGAAGGCTTACATTCTCTGAGAGAAAGCAATTATAGGTGGGTGCATTGTAGGCATGCTAAACTCTAGTTTGAAAAAATTTCGAGAGCCTAAGGGCCATAGTCATACATAGAAACGCTTAAATTCATTCAGAGAAAGCAGCTGTCGGAGATTGGTTTGTAGGCTTACTCAACCCTAGTCTGGAAGAAGTGCGAGAGTCATACATAGGAAGGTTTCAATTCACTCAGAGAAAGCAACAATGGGGGTGAATTGTAAGCATGCAAAACTCTATCTTGTAAAGCGTGAGTCAGTCATACACAGGAATGCTTAAAATCACTCAGAAAAAGTAACTATGGGAGGGATGTTTGTAGGCATACTAATCTCTACTTTGGTAGAATTTCGAGACACATATAGGAAAGCTCATATTCACTCATAGAAAGTAACTATAGGGGCGGTGTAGTTTTTGCACGCTAAAGTCTAGTTTGGAAGGAGTACGAGAGTCATATATAGGAAGGCTTACATTTACGCAGAGAAAGCAACTACGGGGTGGTGTTAGGTAGGCATGCTAAAGTCTAGTTTGGGAGGTAACAGCCACTTAGAAAAAGCAATTGTTGGCGGGTGGTTTGTAGGCCTGCGAAACTCTATTTGCAATGAAATGTATGTGTCAGATACGGGAAAGTTTACATTCACTCAGAGAACACAACATTGGGGTAGTGGTTTGAAGGCATACTAAACTCTAGTTTGGAAAAAGTACAAGTCGTATATAGAAACGCCTACATTCACGCAGAGAAAGCAACTATGGGGTGGTGTTTTTACACATGTTAAACAATAGTTTGGTGGAATTTCGGGAGTCGTATCTAGGGAAGCTTACAGTGACAGAGAAACCAACTCTCGTGGTGGTTTGTAGGACTGCTAAACTCTATCTTCAATGAAGTGTAAGAGTTATATATGGGAAGGCTTACATTCACTCAGACAAAGCAATGATGGGGTGGTGGTGTGTAGGCATACTAAACTGTAGCTTGGAACAAGGAGAATCATCTATAGGAACGCTTACTTTCACGCAGAGAATTCAACTATGGGGTGGTGTTTTGTAGGCATGCTAAAGTGTAGTTTGGAAGAAGTTCGAGAGTCTTATATTAAAGGAAAGATTACGGTCACCTAGAGAAAGCAACTCTCTGGAGGTGGTTGGTAGGCCTGCTAAACTCTAATTTGGATGAAGTGTGAGGGTCATACATGGGACCGCTTATATTCAATCAGAGACAGCACCGACGTAGTGGTGGTTTGTAGCCATACAAAAGTCTAGTTTGGATGAATTGTGGCTGCCACACATGGGAAGGCTTATATTCAGTCAGGGAAAGCAAATATGGGGTGGTGTTTCGTAGGCATGCAAATCTCTATTTTGAAAGAAATTCAAGAGTAATATATAGGAAAGCTTGAGTCACTTAGAGAAAGCAACTCTCGGGGGGTGCTTGGTAGGTCTTCTCAATTCTATCTTTGGAAGAAGTGTGAAAGTCACATATGGGAATGCTTACATTCACGCACAGAAAGCAACTGTGGGGTGGTGTATTCTAGGTATTCTAAATTCTACTTTGGACGAAGTGTGAGAGTCATACATGGGAAAGCTTACGGCACTTAGAAAAAGCAACTCTTGGGGAGTGGTTTGTAGGCCTGCTAAACTCTACTATGGAGGAAGTGCGAGAGTCATATATGGGAACGCTTACATTCACTCAGAGAAAGTAACGTTGGTGTGGTGGTTTGAAGGCATACTGAACTGCTGTTTGGAGGAAGTACGAGAGTCATATATAGGAACACTTACATTGATGCAGACAAAGCAATTATGGGGTGGTGTATGGTAGGCATGTTAATTCCTAGTTTGGAAGAATTTCAAGAGTAATATAGAGGAAAGATTACAGTCACTTAGAAAAAGCAACTCTCAGGTTGTTGTTTTTAGGCCCGCTAAGCTCTATATTCAATGAAGTGTAGGAGTCATATATGACTAGGCTTGTATTCACTCACAGAAAGTTGCTTTTTCTGCAGGAATGTAAGCGTTCCTATATACGACTCGTACTTCTTCCAAACTAGAGTTTAGGATGCCTACAAACCACAACTCCCATCGCTTTCTCTGAGTGAATGGAAGCGTTCCCATATATGACTCTTACAGTTCATTGAAAATAGAGTTTAGCAGACCTAGAAACCACTCCAAGAGAGTTCCTTTCTCTAAGTCTCTGTAAGATACCCTATATATAAAAATCAAAATTCTCCAAACTATAGTTTAGCATGCGTAGAAACAATACCACATAGTTGCTTTCTCTGCGTCAATGTAAACATTCCTACCTATGATTCTCGTACTTCTTTCAAACTACAGTTCAGTATGCCTAAAAACCACCACCCCATTATTGCTTTCTCTAAGTGAATGAAAGCTTTCCAATATACGACTCCCACTTCTACCAAAATAGAGTTGTGCAGGCCTACAAACCTCCCGCCGAAACTTCCTTTTTCTAAGTCGCTGTTATCTTTCCTGAATACCACCAGCCCATCATTGCTTTCTCTAAGTGAATGTAAGCGTTCCCATATATGACTTACACACTTAAACCAAAATAGAATTTAGCAGGCCTGCATTCCACACCCCGAGAGTTGCTTTCTCTAAGTAACTCTAAGCTTTCTTATATGTGACTCTCATCCATACATGCCTAGAAAACACCACCCCACAGTTGCTTTCTCTGCGTGAATGTAAGCGTTCCTATATATGACTCTCGTACCTCCGAACTACAGTTTAGGGTGCCTACAAACCACCACGCTATCATTGTCTTCTCTTAGTTAATGTAAGCGTTCCCATATATGATTACCGCACTTCCTGCAAAGTAGAATTTAGCAGGCCTACAACCCACCCCCCCGAGAGTTGCTTTCTCTAAGTGACGGTAAGCTTTCCTATATATTACTCTTGAACTTCTTCCAAACTAGAGATTAGCATTCTTACAAAAAAGCCACCCCATAGATGCTTTCTCTCCGTGAATGTAAGCGTTTCTATGTTTCACTCGTACTTCTTCCCAACTACAATTTAATCTGCCTACAAACCACGACTCCAAAGTTGCTTTCTCTGAGTGAATAGAAGCATTCCCATATACGACATATACAACTCATTGAAAATGGAGTTTAGCAGGCCTGCAAACCAGCTGCCGACATTTGCTTTTTCTAAGTGGCTGTTACCCTTCCTAGGTAGGACTGTGGAACTTCTCCCAAACTAGAGTTTAGCATGCTTACCTAACACCACCCTGTAGTTGCTTTCTCTGCGTGAATGTAAGTGATCGTATATATGACTCTCGTACTTCTCCCAAACTACAGTTCATTATGCCTACAAATCACCAACTTAATATTGCTTTCTCTTATTGAATATGAAAGTTTCCATATATGTCACTTACACTTCATTGAAAATAGAGTGTCGTAGACCTACATATCACCCCTGGAGAGTCGCTCTCTCTGTCACTGTAGGGTTCCCTATATATGAATCTTGAAATTCTACAAACTATAGTTTAGCATGCGTACAAACCATACCCAATAGTTGCTTTCTCTGTGCGAAAGCCATATATGACTAGTACTTCTTCCAAAGTACAGTTTAGTGTGACTACATATCACCACCCCATCATTGCTTTCTCTAAGTGAATGTAAGCGTTCCCAAATATGAGTCTCACACTTAAACCAAAACAGAGTTTAGCAGGCCTGCATTCCAAACCTGAGAGTTGCTATCTCTCAGTAACGCTAAGGTTTCTTATATATGACTCTCACACTTCATCCAAACTAGAGTTTAGAATGCCTAGAAAATACCAGTCAAATTTGCTTTCTGTGCGTGAATGTAAGCGTTCCTATATATGACTCTAGTACTTCTTCTGAACTACAGTTTAGTGTGCTTACAAACGACCACCCCATCATTGCTTTCCCTGAGTGAAAGCAAGCGTTCCCGTTATGTGAATCTGGCACTTCTTCCAAAGCAGAGTTTAGCAGGCCTGCAAACCACCCCCCGAGAGTTGCTTTCTCTAAGTGACTGTAAGTTTCCCTGTATACTACTCTTGAACTTCTAAACTAGAGATTAGCATTCTTACAAAAAAGCCACCCCATAGATGCTTTCTCTGCGTGAATGTAAGCGTTTCTATGTATCACTCTCATAATTTTACCCAACTACTATTTAGTCTGCCTACAAACCACGACTCCAACGTAGTTTCCTCTGAGTGAATATGAGTTCCCATCTATGACACATACACTTCATTGAAAATAGAGTTTATCAGGCGTACAAACCACCTGCCGACACGTGTTTTTTCTGAGTGGCCTTTACCTTTCCTACATAGGACACTGGAATTTCTCCCAAAGTTGGATTTAGCCTACAAACCATGCCCCGAGTTTTGCTTTCTGTAAGTGACCATGAACTTTCCTATATATTATTATGAAACTTCTTCCCTACTAGAGATTATCATGCTTCCAAAACACCACCTCATAGTTCCTTTCTCTGCATGAATGTAAGCCTTCTTATATTTGACCTGTACGTCTTCCAAACTAGAGTTTAGTATGCCTACAAACCAGCACCCCATCGTTGCTTCCTCTGAAAGAATGTAAGCATTCCCTTATATGAGCTCACACTTCATCGTAATTAGAGTTTAGCTGGCCTACAAACCACCTCCAGAGAGTTGCTTTCTTCACGTGACTGTAATCTTTCCTATATGAGCTTCTCGAATTCTTCCAAACTACACTTTAGCATGCCTACAAAACAACACCTCTTAGTCGACTTCTTTATGTGACTGTAAGCTTTCCTATATATGATTCTCCTACTTTTTCCAAACTACAGGTCAGTATGCCTAAGAACCACCACTCCAACCTTACTTTATCTGAGAGAATGTAATCGTTCCCATATATAACTCTTACATTTCATTGAAAATAGTGTTTAGCAGGCCTAGAAACCACTCTCCGAGGATATCTTTCTCTAAGTCACTGGAACCATCCCTAGCTCTCGAAATTTCTCAAAACTACAAACACTGCGTACAATCACTGCCACAAAGTTGCTTTCTCTGTGTGAATGTAAGTATTCCAAATATGACGCTCGTTTTTCTTCCAAACTACAGTTCAGTATGCCTACAAATCACCACCTCAACATTGCTTTCTCAAAGTGAATGTAAGCGTTCCCATATATGAGTTTCACACTTAAACCCAAATAGAGTTTTGCAGGCCTGCATTCCAAATCCGAGAGTTGCTTTCTCTAAGTAACTGTAAGCTATCTTACATATGACTCTCACACTTTATCCAAACTGGAGTTTAGAATCGCTTGAAAACACCACCTTACAGGTGCTTTCTCTGCCAGAATGTAAGTGTTCCTATATATGACTCTCGTGCTTCCGAACTACAGTTTAGTGTGCCTACCAACCACCGCCCCATAATTGTTTTCACTAAGTGAATGTAAGCGTTACGATGTATGACTCTCGCACTTCTTGCAAGTAGAGTTTAGTAGGCCTACAAACCACACGCCGAGAGTTGCTTTCTCTAAGCGACTGTAATCTTTCCTATATAAGACTCTCGAACTTCTTCCATACTACACTTTAGCATCCTGCAACACACCATCGCATAGTTGAATTCTCTGCGTGAATGTGTTCCTGTATATAATTCGTACATCTTCCAAACCAGAGTTTAGTATGCCTACAAACCACCATTCCATCGTTGCATTCTGAGTGAATGTAAGCGTTCCCATATATGGCTCCCAGTTCAACCAAAGAAGAGTTTTGCGGTCCTACAAACCAGCGGCCAACACTTCCTTTTTCCAAGTGGCTGTTACCTTTTCTAAACAACACCACACTCTATTGCTTTCTCTAAGTGAATGTAAGCGTTCCCATACATGGATCTCACACAAACCAAAATAGAGTTTAGCAGGCCTGCAAACAATCCGCTGACACTTTCTTTTTCTAAGTGGCTGTTACCTTTCCTACACAGGACTCTGGAACTTTTTCCAAACTAGAATTTACCATGCTTACTTAACGCCATGCCATAGTTGCTTTCCCTACGTAAATTTAAGCCTTCCTATATATGACTCTCGTACTTCTTCCAAATTACTGTTCATTATGTCTACAAACCACCACCCCAATGTTGCTTTCTCTGAATAAATATAAGCGTTCCCGTATGACACTTACACTTCATTGAAAATAGAGTGTCGTAGGCCTATAAACCACCCCCCCGGGAGTTGTTTTCTCTAAGTGACGGTGAGCGTTCCTATATATTACTATGGAACTTCTTCCAAACTAGAGATTAGCATGCTTGCAAAACACCACCCTATAGATGCTTTCTCTGCGTGAATGTAAACGTTCCTATATATGACTCGTACGTCTTCCAAACTACAGTTCAGTGTGCCTACAAAACACGACCCTATCATTGCTTTCTCTAAGTGAATGTAAGCCTTCCCATATATGCGTCTCACATTTAAACGATAATAGAGTTTTGCAGGCCTGCATTCCACAAGCCGAGAGCTGCTTTCTCTAAGTAACTCTGAGCTTTCTTATATATGCTTCTCACACTTCATCCAAACTAGACTTTAGAATGTCTAGGAAAGAGCACCCCAAAGTTGCTTTCTCTGCGGGAATATGAGTTCCCATATACAGTTCCCTACTTCTTCCCAACTACAGTTTAGTGTGCCTACAAACCACCACCCCATCATTGCTGTCTCTGAATGACTGTAATCGTTCCCATATATGACTCTCGCACTTCTTCCAAAGCAGAATTTGCTTTCTCTAAGTGACTGTGAGCTTTCCTATATATTACTGTTGATCCTCTTCCAAACTAGAAATTAGCATGCTTGCAAAACACCCATAGTTGCTTTCTCTATGTGAATGTAATCATTCTTATATATGACACCTACGCCTTCCAAACTAGTTTAGTATGCTTACAAATCAACAACCCATCGTTGCTTTGTCTAAGTGAATGTAAGCGTTCGCATATATGACTCTCACACTTCACACAAATTAGAGTTTAGCAGGCCTACCAACCACCTCCAGAGAGTTCCTTTCTCTACATGACTGCAATCTTTCCTGTATGAGACTCTCGAATTCGTCCAAACTGCACTTTAGCATGCCTACAAAACACCACCCCAAAGTTGAATTCTCTGCATGACTGTAAGCATTCCTATATATGATTCTCCTACGTTTCCAAAACTACAGTTCAGTATGCCTAAAAAACCACCACTCCAACATTGCTTTATCTGAGTGAATGTAAGCCTTCCCATATAGGAGCTACACTTTAGCATGCCTACAAACACCACCCAATAGTTGATTCTCTGCGTGAATGTAAGCGTTCCTATATATGATTCTCCCACTTTTTCTAAACTACCGTTCAGTATGCCTAAGAACCAGCACTCTGACGTTACTTTATCTGAGTGACTGTAAGCGTTCCCATATATGACTCTCACACTTCACCCAAATTTGAGTTTAGCAGGCCTGCAAACCACCTCCATAGTGTTGCTTTCTCTATATGACTGTAACCTTTCCCACAGGAGACTCTCGAATTTTCCAAACTGCACTTTAGCATGCCTACAATACAGCACCCCATAGTTGAATTCTCTGCGTGACTGTAAGGGTTGCTATATATGATTCTCCTAGTTTTTCTAAACTATAGTTCAGTATGCCTAAAAACCAGCACTCCGACGTTGCTTTACCTGAGTCAATGTAAGCGTTCCCATATATAACTCCTACATTTCATTGAAAATAGAGTTTAGCAGGCCTAGAAACCACTCTCCGAGAGTTTCTCCAAGTCACTGTAAACATCCCTAGATATGACTCGAAATTTCTCAAAACTATAGTTTAGCATGCGTACAAACACTACCACATAGCTGCTTTACGTTACATAAGCATTCCTATATATGACTCTCCTACTTCTTTCGAACTACAGTTCAGTATGACTACAAACCACCACCTCATCATTGCTTTCTCTAAGTGAATGTAAGCATTACCGTATATGAGTCTCACACTTAAACCAAAATAAAGTTTAGCAGGCCTGCATTCCACACCCTGAGAGTTGCTTTCTGTAAGTAACTCTAAGCTTTCTTATATATGACTCTCACACTTCATCCAAACTGGAGTATAGATTACCTAGAAAACACCAACCCACAGTTGTTTTCTCTGTATCAATGTAAGCATTCCTATATATGACTCTCGTAATTCTTCCGAACTACAATTTAGTATGCCTACACACATCCCCACCCCAATGCACTCTCTGAGTGAATGTAAAGGGTCCCGTATATTACTCTCGCACTTCTGGCAAAGTGGAGTGTAGAAGGCCTACAAACGACCCCTTGAGAGTTGCTTTTTCTAAGTGACTATAAGCTTTCCTATATATTACTTTGAACTTCTTCCAAACTAGAGATTAACATGCTTACAAAGCATCACCGCATACTTGCTTTATTTGCATGAATGTAAGACTTCCTTTATATGGCACTAGTACTTCTTCCAAACTACAGATCAATATGCCCACAAAACACCACCCTATAATTGCTTTCTCTAAGTGAATGTAAGCGTTCCCGTATATGAGTCTCACACTTAAACCAAAATAAAGTTTAGCAGGCCTGCATTCCACACCCCGAAGGTTGTTTTCTCTAAGTATCTCTGAGCTTTCTTATATATGCGTCTCACACTTCATCCAAACTAGATATTGGAATGTCTACGAAACACCACCCCAAATTTGCTTTCTGTGCTTGAATGTATGAGTTCCTATATATGACTATCCTACTTCCGAACTACAGTTAGTGTGCCTACAAACCACCACCCCATCATTGCTTTCTCTGAATGAATGTAAACGTTCCCATATATGACTCTCACACTACTTCCAAAGTAGAATTTAGCAGGCCTACAAACCACTCGCCAAGAGTTGCTTTCTCTAAGTGATTGTGGGCTTTCCTGTATATTGCTGTGGAAGTTCTTCCAAACTAGAGATTGACATGCTTCCAAAACACCACCGCAGGGTTGCTTTCTCTACGTGAATGTAGTCGTTCTTATATATGACTCGTACGTCTTCCAAACTAGAGTTTATTATGCCTAGAAACAGATACCCCATCGTTGCTTTCTCTGAGTGAATGTAAGCCTTCCCATATATGACTCTCACTTCACCCAAATTTGAGTTTAGCAGGCCTACCAACCACCTCCAGAGAGTTGCTTTCTCTACATGACTGTAATCTTTCCTATATGAGACTCTCGAATTCTTCCAAACTACACTTTAGCATGCCTACAAAACACCACCCCATAGCTGAATTCTCTGGATGACTGTAAGGGTTCCTATATATGATTCTCCTACTTTTTCCAAACTGAACTGTAGTTCAGTATGCCTAAAAACCACCACTCCAATCAATGTTGCTTTACCTGAGTGAATATAAGCTTTCCCATAAATGAACTACACTTTAACATGCCTACAAAGCACCACACTATAGTTGAATCTCAGTGTGACTGTGAGAATTCCTATATATGATTCTCCTACTTTTTCCAAACTACAGTTCAGTATGCCTAAAAACCAGCACTCTGACATTACTTTATCTGAGTGAATGTAAGCGTTCCCAGGTATGACTCTTACATTTCATTGAAAATAGAGTTTAGCAGGCCTAGAAACCACTCTCCGAGAGTTTCTTTCTCTAAGTCACTGTAAGCATCCCTAGATATGAGTCCAGAAATCTCTCAAAACTATAGTTTAGCATGCGTAGAAACAGTACCCCATAGCTGCTTTGCGTGAATGTAAGCGTTCCCATATATGACTCTCGTACTTCTTCCAAACTACAGTTCAGTATGTCTACAAACGACCACCCTATCTTTCTTTTCTCTAAGTGTGTGTAAGCCTTGCCATATATGAGTTTCACACTTAAACAAAATAGTGTTTAGCATGCCTGCATTCCACACCCTGAGAGTTGCTTTCTCTAAGTAACTCTAAGCTTTCTTATATATGACTCTCACACTTCATCCAAACTGGAGTATAGATTACCTAGAAAACACCACCCCACGGTTGTTTTCTCTGTATCAATGTAAGCATTCCTGTATATGACTCTCGTAATTCTTCCGAACTACGGTTTATTGTGCCTACAAACGATTGCCCCACCATTGCTCTCTCTCAGTGAATGAGCACGTTCCCATGTATTACTCTGGCACTTCTGGCAAAGTAGAGTTTAGCAGGCATACAAACCACCCCCCGAGAGTTACTTTTTCTTAGTGATTGTAAGCTTTCCTATATATTACTTTGAACTTCTTCCAAACTAGAGATTAACATGCTTAGGAAGCACCACTGCATACTACTTGTTTTCTCTGCTTGAATGTAAGACTTCCTATATGTGACTCATACGTCTTTGCAACGAAAGTTTAATATGTCTACAAATCACCACCCCATCGTTGCTTTCTCTGAGTGAATGTAAGCGTTCCCATATAACTCTCGCACTTCTTCCAAAGAAGAGTTTAGCAGGCCCACAAACCACCCCCAGAGAGTTTCTTTCTCTAAGTGACTGTAAGCTTTACTATATATTACTCTTGAACTTCTTCCAAACTAGAGACTAGCATGCTTACAAAACACCACTCCATAGTTACTTTCTGTGCATGAATTTAAGCCTTCCTGTATATGACTTGTACGTGTTCCAAACTAGAATTTAGTATTCCTACAAACCACCCCCCCATCGTTGCTTTCTCTGAGTGAATGTAGGCGTTCCACTATGTGACTTCCACTTCAACCAAAATAGAGTTTTAGAGGCCTGCAAACCACCCGCTGACTCTTCCTTTTTTTCTAAGTGGCTGTAACCTTTCCTAAATGCCACCACCCCATCATTTCTTTCTCGAAGGTAATGCAGTCGTTCCCATATATGAGTCTCACACAAACCAAAATAGAGTTTAGCAGGCCTGCATTCCACACCCCGAGAGTTGCTTTCTCTAAGTAACTCTAAGCTTTCTTATATATCACTCTCACCCTTCATCCAAACTAGAGTTTAGAATGCCTAGAAAACTCCACCCCCCCCAGTTGTTTTCCCTGCCTGAATGTAAACGTTCCTATATATGACCTGTACGTCTTCGAAACGAGAGTTTAGTATGCCGACAAACCACCAGGGCATCATTGCTTTCTCTGAGTGAATGTAAGCGTTCCCACATATGACTCTCCAATTTCTCCCAAAGTAGAGTTTAGCAGGCCTAGAAACCACCCCCGGAGAGTTGCTTTCTCTAAGTGACTCTAAGTTTCCCCTATATATTACTCTTGAATTTCTTCCAAACTAGAGATTAGCATTCTTACAAAGAAACCACCCCATAGATGATTTCTCTGTGTGAATGCAGGCGTTTCTATGTATCACTCTCATACTTCTCAACTCTACCATTTAGTATGCCTGCAAACCACGACCCCAACGTTGCTTTCTCTGAGTGAATATAAGCGTTCCCATATATGACACATACACTTCATTGAAAATATAGATTAGCAGGCCTACAAACCACCCGTCGACACTTGCTTTTTCTAAGTGGCTGTTACCTTTCCTACATAGGACTCTGGAACTTCTCCCAAATTAGAGTTTAACATGCGTACCTAACACCACCCCGTAGTTGCTTTCTCTGAGTGAATGTAAGTGTTCCTATATATGACTCTCATTCTCCTTTCAAACTAGACTTTAGCATGCCAAAATAACCCCCCCAATAGTTGCTTTTGCTGAGTGAATATAAGCTTCTGTGTACGTGACTCCCGAACGTCTTCCAAAGTAGAGATTAATATGCCTACAAATACCATTCTCGTACTTGCTTTTTCTGAGTGCATTTAAGCATTCCTATGCACTACTGTCGCACGCATTACAAGCTAAAGTTTGGCATGTTTATAAAGCACCCCCACAGTAGCTTTCTCTGAATGTAAACCTCCCTATATGTTACTCTCGCTCTTCCTCCAAACTAGATTTGAGTAAGCCTACAAACCAATCCCCGACAGCTGCTTTTTCTGAATGAATTTAAGCCTCCCTATATATATGACTATGGCCCTTCTTCCAAACTAGAGTTTAGCAAGCCTACACACCACCCCCGTAGTTGCTTTCTCTACGTGACTGTAAGCTTTCCTATACATGGCTCTCAAAATTTTTCCAAACTAGAGTTTAGCATGTCTATAATGCACTCACCCATAATTGCTCTATCTGAGTGAATGTAAGCCTTCCTATATAGGACTGTTGCACTTCTTCCAAACTAGAGTATAGCAAACCTGGAAAACACCCCCTGATAGTTGCTTTCATTAAGTGAATGTTAACATTCCTATATATGACTCCCGCAATTTTTCCAATGTAAGATTTTAGCAATACTGCAAATCCCCGCAAATGGTCCCTTCTTCTAAGTGAATGTAAGCGTTCCTACACATGACTTTCTCCTTTTTCCAAACTAGAGTTTAGGAACCCTAGAAACCACCCTCCATATATGCTTTCTGTGAATGTAAGCGTTGCTTTATATGACTCTCGACTTCCTCCAAAGGAGAGCTTAGCAAGCCTACAAATAAACTCCTTATAATTGCTTTCTCTGAATGAATGAAATTGTTCCTATATATGACTCTTGAACTTCTTCCAAACTACAGTTTAGCAAGCCAGAAAGCACCCCTCCTATAGATACTCCCTCTAAATACTAACGTTCCTATGCATAGGACTCACCGACTTCATCCAAACTAGAGTAAGGCAAGCCTACAAAGCACACCCTAATAGTTGCTTTCTATAAGTAAGCAACCCTATATATGACTTTCACAATTCTTCAAAACTGGAGTTTAGCAAGGCTACAAACCCACGGACCCCACTCCATCGTACCATGGGCATGTGCCCCTGCCTGTAAATGCAGGACTCAGGCGGAGCCTCATCTCACACGTGGCCTGGATGCAGTGTAGCCTTGCTTAACTCTGAGAATGGAAGAAGAGTGAGAATTAGGGTTAGGGGTCCAGTTTTAGGGTTAGGGGTTAGGGTTTACAGTTATGGTCAGGTGTTGTTAAGGTTTAGGATTAGGTTTAAAGGTAAGGTTAGGGTTAGGGTTGAGGGTTAGTATTATGGTTAAGGTTAGGGTTAGGGTTGAGGGTTAGTATTATGGTTAAGTGTTTTGTTAGGGTTAAGCTAACAGTTAAGGATAGGTTTATGGTTAAGTGTTAGGGTTTTGGTTTGTGGTTAGGGTTAAGGGTGAGGATTAAGGGTTAAGAGTTAGGGTTGGGGTTAAGGGTTAGATTTAGTGTTAAGTTTAAGGGTTGGTATTAGGGTTAAGGTTTAGGGTGAGGGTTAATGTTAAGGGTTAGGGTTAAGTTTAACTGTTAGGGTAGAGTTTAGGGTTAAGGGTTAGGGTTAACGTTACAGTTAGGGTTAAGTGTTAGGGTTAAGTTTAGGGTTAAGTGTTAGGTTTAAGGCTTAAGGTGAGGTTTAATGGTTAGTCTTAGGGTTAATTGTTAGGGTTAGGGTTTGGTGATAGGGGATAGTTTTAGTGTTAAGGGTAGGGGTTAGAGGTTAGAGTTTTGGGTTAGTTTTAGTGTTAGGGGTTAAGTGTTTGATTTAGCGGTTAGGGTTAGGGTAAGGTTTACGGATAGGGGTTAGTGTTAGGGTTATAAGTTAGGATTAGGGTAAAGTGTTAAGATTAGGGTTAATGGTTATGGTTACGGTTAGGTTTCAATGTTAGGGTTAGGGTTAGAGGTAGGGTTAGAGTTAGGGTTAGGGCTAGGGCTAGGGCTAGGGCCAGGTCTAGGGCTAGGGTTAGGGTTAAGGCTAGGGCTAGGGCTAGGGCTAGGGTTTGGGTTGGGGCTAGGACTAGGTCTAGGGTTAGCGATAGGGTTAGGGTTTATAGGTTAGGGTTAGGTTTTAGGGTTAAGGTTAGCATTAGGGATACGGTTAGGATTAGGACTTAGGGTTATGGTTAGGGGATAGGGTTAAGTTTAGGTTTAGGGTTAGGGTTAGAATTAGAGTTGGGTTTAGGGGTTAGGTTTAGGATTAGTGTTAGGGTTAGGGGTTAGGGTTACAGTTAGGGGTTAGAGCTGTTAGTGTTAGGGTTATGGTTAGGATTCGGGTTAGGTTTAGTGTTAGCGGTTAGGGTTGTTAGGGTTAGGGATAGTGTTAGGGTTAGGGCTAGGGTTAGGTTAGGGCTAGGGCTAGGGCTAGGTTTAGCGTAGAGTTAGTGTTTGGGGTGGGGTTAGGTTTAAGGTTAGTGCAAGGGCTAGGTTTACTTCTTGGGCTAGGGCTAGGTTTAGGGTTATGTTTAGGTTTAGGCTTAGGGATAATGTTAGGATTAGGGCTAGGACTAGGGCTGTTGCTAGGCCTAGATTTAGAGTTAGGGATGCAGTTAAGGTTAGGGCTAGTTTTAGGGTTAGGTTTAGGGTTAGGTCTAGGGTTAGGTTTAAGTTTAAATTTAGGGCTCGGGCTAGGTCTACAGCTATGGGTAGGGTTAGGATGAGGGTTAGGGCTAAGGTTAGTGTTAACTTTAGGACAAGGGCCATGGTTAGGGTTATAGATAGGTTTAGAGGTTAGGGTTAGGGTTAGGGTGAGGGGTTAGGTGTTTGCGTTAGGTTTAACGTTAGGGGGTAGGGATATGATTAAGATTAGTGTTAGGCGTTAGGTTTAGGATTAAGGTCACGGTTATGGTTTAGGTTTAGGGTTAGCATTAGCGTTAGGGTTAGGATTAGGGGTTAGGACTCGGGTTAGGCATTCGCATTAGGTTAGATCTAGTGTTAGGGTTAGAATTAGTGTTAGCGTTTGGTGTTATGGTTAGGGTTAATTTTACGGGTAAGGGTTAAGGTTATAGCATTAGGGTTAGGGTAAGCGGTTAAGTTTTGGGTTAGTTTTAGAATTTGGAGTTAGGGTTAGGGTTAGGGTTTAGGGTTAAGGTCAGATGTTATGGTTAGGGTTAGAGTTAGGTTTAGCTGTTACAGTTAGGGTTACGGATTATGGTTAGGGTTAGGGTTAGGGTTTAAGGGTAGGGGTTGGGGTTAGGTTTGGATTTAGGGTTAGGGTTAGAATTAGGGTTAGGTTTAGTGGTTAGGTTTAGAGTCAGGGTTAGGGTAAGGTTTAACGATTAGTCTTAGGGTTCACTGTTTTCTTAGGGTTAGAGCTTTGGGGATAAGGCATAGGATTTGTGTTAAGTTTAAGGGTTTGTGGTTCGTGTTTGGGGTTAGTGTAATGGATAGGGGTTTAGTGTTAGGTTTAGGGATAAGGGATAGGGTTAGGTTTAGGGTTAGCGGTTACTGTTAGGGTTAGAGGTTAGGGTTAGTGTTATCGTTAAGGTTAGGGTTAAGGGTTAGGGTTAAGGTTTTGGTAAGGGTTAGGGGCTAGTGTTAGGGTTATGCTTAGGGGTTGATGTTAGAATAAGGGTTAGGGTTAGGGGATATGGTTAGGATTAGAGTTAGTGTTGGGGGTTAGGTTTAGGGTTAGAGGTTAGCGTTAGGCTTAGGTTTAGGGCTACGGTTAGTGTTAGGGTTAGGTTTAGGGTTAGGGGTAATGGCTAGGTGTGTGTTTAGGTTTAGGGTTAGCATTAAGATTAGGGTTAGCGGTTAGGTTTAGGGTTAGTGTTAGGGGTTATGATTAGGGTTAGGGTTACAGGTTAGGGCTTTTATGGTTAGGGTAATGGTAACGGTTAGTGTTAGGTTTAGTATTAGGGGTTAGGGTTGTTAGGGTTAAGGTTAGGTTTAGGGATAATGTTAGGGTTAGGGCTATGGCTAGGGTTAGGGCTAGGGCTGTGGATAGGGCAAGGGCTAGGGTTAGCGTTAGGGTTTGGGCTAGGGCTAGGGTAGTGTGAGGGTTAGGCTTAGGTCTAGGGTTAGGGTTATGGTTTAGGCCTAGGGTTAGGGCTAATTTTCAGGGTTAGGGGCGGCAGTTAGTGTTTTGGTTAGGGGTTAGAGGTAGAGAGAGGGTTAGGGTTAGGGGTTAGTGTTAAGGTTAGGGTTAGGTGGTTATGGGTTACGTTTAGGGTTAGTCTTAAGGGGTAGATTTAGTGTTAAGGTTAAGAGTTAGGGTTAACATTAGGGCTAGGGTTTAGGCTTAGGGTTAGGGATAGGGTTAGGGATTAGGGTCAGGGTTATGGTCACGGTTAGGGTTACGGTTAGGGGATAGGGTTAGGTATAGGTTTGGGGTTAAGGTTAGAATTAAGGTTTGGGTTAGGCTTAGGGTTAGAGTTAGGGTAAGGTTTATTGGTGATTCTTAGGATTAACTGTTAGGATTACAATTTGAGGTTTTGGGTTAGAGGTTAGTGTTAGTGTTAGGGGTTAGAGTTTAGGGCTTGGTTTTCGTGTTAGGGTTAGGGGTTTAGTGGTAAGTTTAGGGGTAAGGGATAGTGTTAGGTTTGGTGTTAGTTATTATTAGTGTTCTGGTTAGGGGTTCCAGTTAGGTTTATGGTTAAGATTATGGTTAAGGGTTAGGTTTAGTGCTCGGGTTAGGGTTAGGGGCTAGTGTTAGGATTAGGGTTAGGGTTAGATTTAGGTTTAGGGTTTAGTGTTAGGGTTATGTTTAAGGTTAGGGTTAGTGTTAGGATTTAGGATTAGGGTTATGGTTAGGTTTAACATTAGGGTTACAGTTAATATTAGGTTTTAGTGTTAAGGTTAGTGGTTAGCGTTAGGTTTAGGTTTAGGGTTAGTGTAAAAATTTGGGTTAGGTTAGGTGTTAGTGTTAGGGTTACAGTGAGGGTTAGAGGTAAGATTTAGGGTTAGAGTTAGGGTTAGGGTTAGCAGTTAAGGTTAGCATTAGTTTTAGGGTTTAGTTTTAGGGTTAAGGTTAGTGTTATGGTTAGGGTTAGTTTTTAGGATTTAGGTGAGGGTTAGCGGTGAGGTTTAGGGTTATGATTAGGGTTACGTTTTGGGTTAGGATTACGGCTTGGTGTTAGGTTTAGGGTTAGGTTTAGGTTTAGGTTTAGGGGTTAGGGTTAGGGTTAGTGTTAGGGGGTTAGGTTTAGGGTTAAGGATTACTTTTAGGGTTAGCTTTACGGTTAGGGCTTAGGGTTTGGGTTAGTTTTAGGGTTAGGGTCCAGTGTTAGGTTTTGGGTTGTAGTTAGGTTTAGTGTTAGGGTTGGGCTTAGGCTTAGGCTTAGGGTTTGTCTTAGGGTTAGTGTAAGAGGTTAGGGTTTTTGGGTGAGGGTTAGGGTTAGGGTTATTGTAAGAGGTTAGGGTTGTTAAGGTTAGGTTTAGGGTTAGGAATAGTGTTAGGGTTGGGCTAGGGCTAGGGTTAGGGCTAGGGCTAGGGCTGGTGCTAGGTTATGGTTAGTGTTAGGGCTTGGACTAGGGCTATGGTTAGGTCTAGGCTTAGGGCTAGGGCTAGGGTGAGGTCTAGGACTAATGCTAAGGCTAGGTTAGAGCTAGGGTTAGAGTTAGGGCTTGGGTTAGGGTTAGGGTTTAGAGTTAGGGTTCATGTTAGGGGATAGGGTTAGCGTAGGGTTAGGGGACACTTTTAGGGTAAGCGTTAGGTTTTGGTGTTAGGGTTAGGGTTAAGTTTAGAGTTATGGCTTAAGGTTAGGGTTAAGGGTTAGGGTTACGGTTAGGTTTAGCTGTTAGGGTTAGCATTAGGTTTTATTTTGGGTTACTGGTATGCTTAGGTTTAGGATTAGGAGTTAGGGTTAGGGTTAAGGTTTAGTTATAGGTTTAGATTTAAGGTTAGGATTAGACTTAGGGTTAGGGTTAGTGGTTAGGTTTAGGGTTAGGGTTAGGGTAAGGTTTAATGGTTAGTCTTAGGGTTAACTGTTCAGGTTAGAGTTATAGGTTTGCAGTGAGGGGATAGGGTTTGTGTTGAGTTTAGCGATTTGGGGTTAGTGTTTGGGGATAGTGTTAGGTTTAGGGGTTTAGGATTAGGTTTAGGGTTAGGATTTAGTGTTAGGGATATGGGTTAGTGTTAGTGTTATGGTTAAGGTTAGGGTTAAGGGTTAGGTTTAGGGTTCCTGTTAGGGTTTGGCGTTATGGTTAGTGTTAGGGTTAGGATTAGGAGTTAGGGTTAGGGTTAGGGTTAGGGGCTAGGGTTAGGGTTAGTGGTTAGTGTTAGGTTTAGGTTTATGGTTAGGGGTTAGGGCTTAGGGTTGTTAGGGTTTGGGTTTGGGTTAGGGTTAGTGTTTGGGGTTTAGTTTTAGTGTTATGGTTAGGGTTAGCATTAGTGTTAGGCGTTAGGTTTAGAGCTAGTTTTAGAATTAGGGCTGTGGTTAGGGTTAGGGTTTGGCGTTTGGTTTAGCGTTAGGGTTAGGGATAAGGGTTAGGGTTAGGGTAAGGCTTAGGGCTTAGTTTTATGGTAAGGTTTAGTGTGAGTGGTTAGGGTTAGGTTTTGTGTTAGTGTTAGGGGTTAGTGTTAGGGTTAGGGTTTAGAGTTAGGGTAAGGGTTATGGTTAGGGGTAATGGTTAGGGTTAGGGGCTAGGACTAGATTTATGTTTAGGGTTAAGGTTAGAATTAGGATTAGGGTTTGGGGTTAGGGGCAGGGGTTAGGGATTTTACGGTTAGGGTTAGGAATTAGTGTTCGGGTTAGGGTTAGGGTTAGTGTCATTGTTGGTATTAGGGGTTAGGGTTGTTAGGGTTAGGGTTAGGTTTAGGGATAATTTTAGGGTTAGGGCTAGGGCTAGGGTTAGGGCTAAGGTTAGGGTTAGGGTTTGGGCTAGGGCTAGGGTTAGTGTGATGGTGAGTGTCAGGTCTAGTGTTAGAGTTAGGGGTTAGGCTTAGCGTTAGTGGTTAGGATTACGGCAAGGTTTAGGGATAGGGATTAGGCTTAGGGTTAGGTTTAGGGGTTAGGGTTAGGGATAGGGGTTAGGGTTAGTGTTACGATTAGGTTTAGGTTTAGGGTTAGGGTTTAGAGTTAGAGTTAGGGTGCAAGTTAGGGTTAGGCTTAAGGGTTAGTGTTAGCTTTACGGTTAGGTTTAGGGATAGTGTTTAGAGTTAGGGTTATGGTGAAGGTTAAGGTTTAGTGTTAGGGGTAGGGATTAGGTTTATGGTTAGGGTTTAGGGTTACGGTAAGGGTTAGTGTTTAGGATTAGTATTAGGCATTAGGGTTAGGGTTATTGTTAGGTTTCAGGTTGTGTTAAGGTTAGGGTTAGTGTTAGGGTTAGTGGTGAACGTTAGGGTTAGTGTTGAGGGTTAGGTTTAGAACTAACGGTTACTTTTAGCATAAGGGTTACAGTTAGTGTTTAGGGTTAGGTTTATTTTAATTTTATATTTAGGGTTTAGTGTTAGGGTTAGAGTTAAGGTTAGAGTTAGTGTTAGGGTTTAGGGTTAGGGTTAAGGTTTGGTTAGTGTTAGGGATAGGCTTAGTCTTCTGCTTGGGGTTAGGTTTAGGTTTAGCGTTCGGTTTAGGAATTAAGGTTAGGGTTTGGGTTAGGGTTTAGGGTTATGATAGTGTTAGTTTAAGGTTTGGGTTAGTGTTATGGTTAGGGTTAGTGTTAGGTTTAGGGTTAGGGTTAGGATTAGGGGTTAGGGTTAGGGTTAGTGTGTTAAGCTTAGGGTTATGGTTGGAGTTAGGGTTAGGGTTAGTGTTCTTGTTATGGTTATGGTTAGGGATAGGGTTAGGTTTAGGGTTAGTGTTAGGTTTCGGTTTAGTGTTAGTATTAGGGTTGGTGTTAAGTGTTAGGTTTAGGGTTGTCAGGGTAGTGTTTAGGTTTTAGCGTCACAGTAATGTTTAATGGTTACTCCTAGGGTTAACTGTTAGGCTTAGAGTTAACAGTTTGGGTTTCGGGGTTAGGGATAGTTTTAAGGTTTGGGGTTAAAGTTTAGGGTTTGGGATTAGTGTTAGGGTTTGGGATTTAGTTTTAGGTTTAATGGTTAGGGATTGGATTAGATTTAGGGTTAGGTGTTAGTGTTAGGGATAGGGTTGTGGTTAGGGTTATGGGTTAGGGTTAAGGTTAAGGGTAAGGGTTCGGTTTAGGTTTAGGGTTAGGATTAGAAGTAGGGTTAGGGTTGGGTGTTAGGTTTAGAGTTAGGGTTAGGGGATAGTGTTCAGGTTAGGGTTAGGTTTAGGGGTTAGGGGTTAGGGTTGTTAGGTTTCGGGTTAGGGTTAGTGTTAGTGTTTGGGGTTAGGTTTAGGTTCACGGTTAGTGTTAGGTTTAGAGTTAGAGGTTAGGATTAGCATTAGGGTTAGGGTTAGGTGTTAGGGTTAGTGTTAGGGTTAGGGTTCGGTGTTTGGGTTACAGTTAGGAGGTTAGTGTTAGGGTTATTGGTTACAGTTAGGGTTAGGGGTAGGGCTAGGTGTTAGGGTTAGGTGTTCGGGTTCAGGTTAGCGATACAGTTAGGATTTAGGTTTAGGCTAAGCATTAGGTTTAGTGTTAGGATTAGGGTTTATGTTTAGGGTTAGGGTTTAGGGTTAGGTTTAGATTTAGGGTTAGTGTTAGGATTATGTTTAGGGATCAGGGTTAGGGTTAGGTTTATGGTCAGGGTTAGGAATTAGGTTTAGGTGTTGTGTTAGTGTTAGGGTTAGGCTTATCGGTTAGGGTTAGGTTTAGCGTTAGTGTTAGGGTTTTCAGTTAGGGTTAAGGGTTATGGCTGTTAGGGTTAGGGTTATGTTTATGGTTAGTGTTAGTGTTAGTGTATGGGCTTAGTGTTGTTAGTGTTGGGATCAGGGTTAGGGATAGTGTTAGTGTTAGGGTAGGACCAGTGTTAGTCATAGGGCAAGGGCTAGGGCTAGAACTAGGGCTAGGGTTAGGTTTAGGGTTAGGGTTAGTGCCAGTGCTAGGGCTAGGCTATGGTTAGGGCTACGCCTAGGGCTAGGGCTAGGGTGAGACCTAAGGCTAGGGTTAGGGCTAGGGCTAGTTTAGACTAGGGTTAGAGTTAGGGCTAGGGTATGGATTAGGGTGAGTTAGGGTTAGGGTTTGGGCTTAGGGTTAGGGTTAGGGATTAAGGTTTATGGGTAGTGTGAGCGTTAGGGATAGGGTTAGGAATAGGGTTTAGGGTTAAGGTTAGGGGATATGGTTAGGTTATGTTTCCATTTAGGTTTAGAATTAAGGTTTGGTTTAGGGGTTAGGCCTAGTGTTAGAGTTAGGGTAAGGGTTATCAGTTAGTCTTTCGGTTAAATCTTAGGGTGAGGATTTGAGGTTTGGGTTTAGGGGTTAGTGTTACTGGTAAGATTAGGGGTTAGGGGCTATTGTTTGGGGTTATTGTTAGGGTTAGGGGTTTAGTGTTAGGTTTAGGGGTAAGGGATAGTGTTATGTTTAGGGTTAGGTGTTAGTGTTAGTGTTAGGGGTTAGGATTAGTTTATGGTTAAGATTATGGTTAAGGGTTAAGTTTAGGGTACAGGTTAGAGTTAGGGGCTAGTATTAGGATTAGGGTTAGGGTAGGGTTAGTGTTAGTGTTAGGTTTAGGGTTTAGTGTTAGGGTTAGCGTTAAGGTTAGAGTGTGTGTTAGAGATTAGGGTTAGGGTTACTGTTTGGGTTAATGTTAAGGTTAGGGATAGGATTAGGGGTTAGGTTTAGGGTTAGGGCTTAGTGTTAGGTTTAAGTTTAGGGTTAGTGTTAGAATTAGGGTTAGGATTAGGGTTAGGGTTAACGTTTAGGGTTAGCATTAGGGTTAGTGTTAGCGGTTAAGGTTAGGTTTAGTTTTAGGGTTTGGGGTTAGGGTTTGGGTTAGGGGTTAGCACTGGGGTTAGTGCTTATGGCTGTTACCATTAGGGTTATGGTTACGGTTAGGGCTAGGCTTAATATAAGAGGTTAGGGTTTTTAGGGTTAGTTTTAGGGTTAGGGATAGTGTTAGGTTTTGAATTAGGGCTAGGTTTAGGGCTAGAGAAAGGGTTAGGTTTAGGGTTAGGGTTAGTGTCAGGGCTACGGCTAGGGCTATGTTTAGGGATAAGGCTAGGGCTAGGCCTAGGGTGACGTCTAGGGCTAGGGCTACAACTAGGGCTATGGCTAGTGTCAGAGCTAGATTTTGAGTTAGGGCTTGGGTTAGAGTTAGGATTAGGGGTTAGTGTTAGGGTCAGGGTTAGGGGATAGGGTTAAGGTTAGTGTTAGGGGACACAGGGTAAGGGTCAGGTTTTGGGGTAAGGGTTAAGGTTAGGGTTAGCATTAAGTTTAGGGTTAGGGTTAGGTGTTAGGGTTAGCGGTTATGGTTAGTGTTAGGGTTTCAGGTTAGGGTTGGGGTTAAGGTTAGGGTTATGGGTTAGCGTTAGGTGTAGGTTTAGGTTTAGGGTTAGGATTAGAACTAGGGTTAGAATTAGTGGTTAGGTTTAGAGTTAGGGTTAGGGCAAGGCCTAATAGTTAGTCGGTGGGTTAACTGTTTTGTTAGGGTTAAAGGTTTGGGGTTAGGGGATAGGGTTTGTGTTAATGTTATGGGTTTGTGGTTAGTGTTTGGGGTTAGTGCTAGGGTTAGGGGTTTCGTGTTAGGTTTAGGGGTAAAGGATAGTGTTAGGTTTAGGGTTAGGGGTTACTATTAAGGTCAGGGGTTAGGGTTAGGGTTATGGTTAAGATTAGGTTTAAGTGTGAGTGTTAGGGTTTGGGTAAGTGTTAGGGGCTAGTGTTGGGGTTATAATTAGGGGTTAGGGTTAGGGTAAGTGTTAGGGTTAGGGGTTATGTTTAGGGTTAGGTTTAGTGTTGGGGGTAGGCTTAGGGTTAGAGGTTAGGTTAGGATTAGGGTTAGGTGTAGGGTTTATGTTAGGGTTAGGGTTAGGGCTAGGTTTATGTTTAGGGTTAGGGTAGGAATTAGGGTTAGGGTTAGCAGTTAAGATTATGTTTAGGGTTAGGGGTTATGATTAGGGTAGGGTCAGGATTAGGGTTACGTGTTAGGGCTTTTACGGTTAGGGTAATGGTTATGTTTAGCATTACGGTTAGTACTAGGGGATAGGGTAATTAGGGTTAAAGTTAGATTTAGGCATAATGTTAGCATTAGAGGTGGGACTAGGGTTAGGGCTAGGTCTATGGCTAGGGCAAGGGCTAGGATTAGGTTTAGGGCTAGGGCTACTGTTAGGGCTAGGGTCAGGGTTAGGGTTTGGGCTAGGTTTAGGGTTAGTGTGAGGGTTAGGTTTAGGTGTAGTGTTATGGTTAGGGGTTAGGGTTAGGGTTTGGGTTAGGGGTTAGTGTTAGATTTAGGGTTAGGGTTGGGGAGTTAGTGTTAGGGTCAGGGTTAGGGTTAGTGTTTGGGTTAGGGTTAGGGTTAACGATTAGCAGTTAATGATTAGGGTTAGGTTTAGGGTTAGGTTTAGGCTTAAGGGTTAGGATTAGTGTTACATAGGTTTAGTGTTAGGGTTAGCAGTTAGAGTTAGGGTTAGGGTTAGGGCTGAGGTTTAGGCTTAGGTTTAGGGTTAGGGTTAGGGAATAGGGTTAAGGGTAGAGTTAGGCTTACGATTAGGGTTAGAGTTAGGTTTAGGGTTATGATTTCGAATTAGGATTAGGGTTCAGGTTAAGCATTAAGTTAAGGTTTAGGTTTAGGGTTAGAATTAGGGTGAGTGTTAGGGGTTAGGGTTAGAATTAGGGTTAGGGTTAGTTGTAAGTTTTCGGGTTAGTGTTAGGGTTAGTGTTAGCTGTTAGGTTAGAGTTACTTTTAAGTTTTGGGGTTAGGGTTAGTTTGAAGGTTATGGTTTATAGTTAGGGTTAGTGGTTAGGGCTGTTAGGGTTATATTTTTGTTTAGTGTTGGGGTTATGGTTAGCGTAAGAGGTTAGGGTTGTTAGGGTTAGGTTTAGTGTTATGGATACTGCTAGGGTTTGTACTAGGGCTAGGTTTTGGGCTAGACCTGGGGCTAGGGTTAGGTTTAGGGTTAGGGTTAGTTTCAGGACTAGGGCTAAGGCTATGATTAGGTCTAGGGCTGGGGCTAGGGCTAGGGTCACGTCTTGGGCTAAGACTAGGGCTAGGGCTAGGGTTAGAAATAGGGGTAGAGTTAGGACTTGGTTTAAGTTTATGGTTACGGGTTAGGCTTGGGATTACAGTTAGGGTATAGTGTTAGGGTTAGGGTTAGGGGACACGGTTAGCATAAGTGTTAGGTTTTGGGTTAATGTTAGGGTTAGATTTAAGGGATAGGTTTAGGGTTAGGGGTTAGGGTTATGGTCAGGGTTAGAGGTTATGGTTATGGTTAGGGTTTATGGTTAGGGTTAGCGTTAGGTTTAGGGTTAGGATTAGGGTTTAGAGTTAGGATTAGGGATTAGAGTTAGGTTTAGGTTTAGGGATAGGGTTAGAATTAGGGTTAGGGTTAGTGGTTAGGTTTAAAGTTGGGGTTAGAGTAAGGTTTAAAGTTTAGTCTTAGGGTTAACTGTTAGGGTTAGGGTTAGAGTTTGGGGTTAGTGGATAGGGTTTGTATTAAGGTTAGAGATTTGGGGTTAGTGTTTGGGGTTAGTATTCAGGTTATGAGTTTAGTGTTTGGTTTAAGGGTAAAGGATAGAGTCAGTTTTAGGGTTAGGGGTTGTGTTAGGGTAATGGGTTAGTGTTAGGGTTATGGTTAAGATTAGCATTAAGGGTTAGGTTTAGGGTTCCAGTAAGGATTTGAGGTTATGGTTAGTGTTAGTGTTAGGGTTTGGGGTTAGGTTTAGGGTTACGGTTAGGGTTAGAATTAGGGTTAGGGGTTAGTGTTAGAGTTAGTGTTAGGGGCTAGGGTGAGGGTTAGGGTGAGTGGTTAATGTTAGGGTTAGGTTTAGGGGTATGGGTTAGGGGTTATGGTTGTTAGGGTTCAGGTTTGGGTTTGGGTTCGGGTTAGTGTTTGGGGTTATTTTTAGTGTTATGGTTAGGGTTAGGTTTAGGGTTAGTGTTAGGGGTTAGTGTTAGTGTTAGGGGTAAGGTTTAGGGTAAGGGTTAGGGTTAGGGATTATTGTTAGAGTTAGGGATAATGTTATGGTTAGGGGTTAGGGCTAGGTTTATGTTTAGGGTTAAGGTTAGAATTAGGATTAGGGTTAGGGGTTAGGGTTAGGGTTAGGGTTTAGGGTTAGGGTTAGCATTAGGGTTAGTGTTACAGTTATGTTTAGGGGTTAGAGCTTTTAGGGGTAGGGTAATGGTTGTGGTTAGTGTCATTGTTTGTATTAGGGGTTAGGGTTGTTATTCTTAGGGTTAGGTTTAGAACTAATGTTAGAGTTAGGGCTAGGGCTAGGTTTAGGGGTAGGGTTAGGGTTAGGGTTTGGGCTAGGACTAGGGTTAGTGTGAGGGTTACTGTTAGGTCTAGGGTTAGGGTTAGGAGTTAGGGTTAGGGTTAGGGTTAGGTGTTAGCGTTAGGGTTAGTGGTTAGGGTTACCGTACAAATTAGGGATAGTGGTTAGGGTTAGGATTAGGCTTAGGGGTTAGGGTTAGCATTAGGGTTAGGGTTAGGAGTTAGTGTTATTGTTAGATTTAGGGTTAGGGTTTAGGGGTTAGTGTTAGGATTAGGGTTAGCCATTAGGGGTTAGGTTTAGGGTTAGGCTTAGGCTTAGGGGTTACAGTTAGTGTTATGGTTTTGTTTAGGGTTAGGGTTTGGGTTAAGAGTTAGGGTTAGGGTGAGGGTTAGGGTTTAGGTTTAGGGTTAGGGTTACAGATTAGGGTTATTGTTAGGGTTTAGGGTTAGGGTTAGGGTTTAGGATTAGTGTTCGGGATAGGGATTAGGGTTAAGGTTATGGTTAGGGTTATGGTTGTGTTAGGGTTAGGGTTAGAGGTGTGGGTTAATGTTAGTGTTGGGGGTAGGTTTAGAGTTAAGGGTTACTTTTAAAGTTAGGTTTACTGTTAGTGTTTAGAATTAGGGTTAGTTTAGGTTTTGGTTTATGGTTTAGTGTTAGGGTTAGCATTATGGTTAGGGTTAGTGTTAGGGTTTAGTGTTTGTGTTACTGTTAGTGTTAGTGTTAGGTTTAGGCTTAGGCTGACACTTAGGGTTAGGGTTAGGGTTAGGATTATGGTTGGTGTTAGGGTTTAGGGTTAGGCTTACTGTTAGGGTTAGGGTTTAAGTTTATGATAGGTAGGGTTAGTGTTAATGTTGTGTTAGGTTTAGGATTAGGAGTAGGGATTAGGGTTAGGGTTAGTGTTAGTGGGTTAAGGTTAGGGTTAGGTTTGGAGTTAGGGTTAGGATTAGTGTTCTTGTTAAGGTTATGGTTAGGGATAGGGTTAGTTTTAGGGTTATTGTTAGGTGTTAGGGTTTGGTTTAGTTTTAGGCTTAGGGTTAGTGTTAAGTGTTAGGTTTAGGTGTAATGTTCACTGTAGCATTTAGGGTTTAGCATTAGGGTAATGTTTAATGGTTAGTCTTAGGTTTAACTGTTAGGGTTAGAGTTAGCGGTTTGGGCTTCGGGGTTAGGGATAGTGTTAAGGTCAGGGGTTACGGGTTATGGTTTGGGGTTACTGTTAGGGTTAGCTGTTTAGTTTTAGGTTTAGTGGTAAGGGATTGGATTAAGTTTAGGGTTAGGGATTAGTGTTAGGGTTAAGGTTATGGTTAGCACTATGGGTTAGGGTTAAATTTAGGGTAAGGGTTAGGTTTAGGTTTAGGGTTAGGGTTAGAAGTAGGGTTAGGTTTAGGGGTAAGGGATAGGGTTAGGTTTAGGGTTAGGGGTTAGTGTTAGCATTAGGGGTTAGTGTTAGGTTTATGGTTAAGATTATGTTTAAGGGTTAGGTTTAGAGTTCGGGTTAGAGTTAGGGGCTAGTGTTATGGTTAGGGTTAAGGTTAGGGTTAGGGTTAGTGTTAGGTTTATGGTTAAGGGTTAGCGTTAGTGTTAGCATAAGTTGGTTAGGGTTAGAGTTAAGGGTTACTTTTAGGGTTAGGTCTATGGTAGAGTTTAGGGTTAGGGTTAGTGTTAGGTTTAGGGTTAGGTTTAGAGGTTAGGGTTAGGTTTATGGTTTGAGTAAGGGCTAGGTTTACTCATAGGGTTAGAACCAGGGATTAGGGTTAGGGGTTAGGACTAGTTTTATGTATAGGGTTAGAGTCAGTATTAAGATTAGGGTTAGGTGCTAGGGTTAGGGTTAGGGTTAGCATTAGGTTCAGGGTTAGTGGTTAGGGCTTTTAGAGTTAGGGTAATGGTTAGGGTTAATGTTAGGGTTAGTATTAGGTATTAGGATTGTTAGGGTTGAGGTTAGGTTTTTTGTTAATCTTAGTGTTAGGGCTAGTGCTAGGGTTAGGGCTAGGGCTAGAACTAGGGCAAGGGCTATGGTTAGGTCTAGGGCTAGGTCTAGGGCTATTGTCAGGTCTAGGTCTAGGGCTAGGGTTAGAGCTACGGTTACAGTTAGGGCTAGGGTTAGGGTTAGGTTTTTGGGTTACGGTTAGGGTTAGGGTTAGGTGTTATGGTTAGGGTAACCTTTAGGGTTTGTGGTTAGAATTATGGTTAGGCATTAGGGATAGGGTTAAGGGTTAGCATTAGGGTTAGAGTTAGGGTTGGGGGTTAGGGTTAGGGTTTATGGTTAGGGTTAGCATTAGGGTTAGGGTTAGGGTTAGGATTAGAGATAAGTTGTAGGGTTAGGGGATAGGGTTAGGTTTAGGTTTGGGGTTAGGGTTAGAATTAGAGTTAGGGTGAGGGGTTAGGGTTAGTGTTAGTGTTAGGGTAAGGTTTAACAGTTATTCTTAGGGTTAACTGTTAGGGTTAGGGTTTGAGGTTTGGTGTTAGGGTTTAGGGTTTGTGTTAAGGTTAGGTGTTAGGTTTACGGTTTGGGGTTAGTGTTAGGGTTAGGGGGTTAGTGTTAGGTTAAGAGGTAAGTGACAGTGTTAGGCTTAGGGTTAGAGGTTAGTGTGAAGATTAGGGGTTAGCGTTAGGGTTTTGTTTAATATTAGCTTTAAGGTTTAGTGTTAGGGGCTAGTGTTTGGATGAGGGTGAGGGTTAGGGGTTAGGGTTAGGGTTAAGAATAGTCATAGGGTTAGGGTTAAGGGTTAGGTTTAGGTTTAGGTTTAAGCTTAGGGTTAGAATTAGGGTTAGGGATAGGGGTTAGGGTTACGGTTATGGTTAGGGGTTTTGGTTAGTGTTAGAGTTAGCATTAGGTTTAGGGTTGGGGGTTAGGGTTAGGGTTAGGGTTCTTCATAGGGTTTGCGGTAATGGTTAGTGTTAGGGTTAACGTTTGGGGTTAGGTTTAGTGTTACGGTTAGGGTTAGGTTTAGGGTGAGGGTTAGGGTTAGGTGTTAGGGTTAGGATTATGTTTCAGGGTTTGTATTAGGGTTAGGATTAGGAGTTAGGGTTTAGGGTTCAGGTTTGGGTTATGGTTAGCGTTAGGGTTTGGGTTGGGGTTAGGGTTATGGGTTAGTGCTGTTAGGTTTATGATTATGGTTAGGGTTAGTGTTAGGATTAGTATTAGCTGTTAGGGTTGTTAGGGTTAGGGTTAGGGTTAGGGATAGTGTTAGGGTTAGGGCTAGGGTTAGCGTTGGGCTAGGGCTAGGGCTAGGTTTAGAGTTAGGGTTAGAGTTAGGGCCAGAGATAGTGTTAGGGTTTGGAGTTAGTGTTAAGGTTAGGGGTTAGGGTCTGGGGTTTGTGTTAGGGTTAGGGTTTTAGTCTTAAATTTAGGGGTAAGGGATAGGGTTAGGTTTAATGTTAGGGGTTAGTATTAGGGTTAGGTGTTAGGGTTAGGTTTATGGTTAAGATTAGGGTTTAGTGTTACGGTTATTGTTTGGGATAGGGTTAGGGGCTAGTGTTAGGTTTAGGGTTAGGGTTAGTGTAAGGGGTTAGGGTTGTTAGGTTTAGAGTTAGGGTTAGGGATAGTGTTAGGGCTAGGATTAGGTGTAGGGTTAAGGTTAGTGTCAGGGCTAGGGCTAGGGCTCTGGTTAGGTCTAGGGATAGGGCTAGGGCTTGTTTTAGGTCTAGGGCTAGGGCTTGGGTTACAGTTAGGGCTATGCTTAGGGTTAGGGTTAGGGGTTAGCTTTACAGTTAGGTGTTAGTCTTAGGGTAAACGTTAGGGTTTATGGTTATAATTAGGGTTAGGTGTTAGGGTTAGCAGTAAGGGTTAGCATTAGGGTTAGGGTTAGGTGTTAGGGTTAGGGTTTATGGTTAGGGTTAGGGTTAGGGTTAGGATTAGGGGTTAGGAATAGGGTTAGGAGATAGGGCTAGGTTTAGGTTTAGGGTTAGGGTTAGAATTAGGTTTAGGTTTAGGGGTTCGGGTTAGTGTTAGTGTTAGGGTAAGGTTTAACGGTTACTCTTAGGGAAAACTGTTAGGGTTAAGGATTGAGGTTTCGTGTTAGGATTAGTGGTTTAGTGTTAAGTTTAGGGGTGACAGGGTTAGGTTTAGGGTTAGGGGTTTGTGTGAAGGTTACGTGTTAGGGTTTGGGCTTTGGTTAAGATTAGGCTTAAGGGTTAGGGTTAGGGTTTGGTTTAGGGTTAGGGGCTAGTGTTAGGATAGTGTTAGGGGTTAGGGTTAGGGTTAGGGTTATTCATAGGGGTTAGGGTTAGCGTTAAGGGTTACGATTAAGTTTAGTTTTAGGCTTTAAGTTACAATTAGGGTTAGGGATAGAGGTTAGGCTTAGGATTAGGCTTAGGGGTTTTGGTTAGTGTTAGAGTTAGCATTAAGTTTAGGGTTAGGGGTTAGGGTTAGGGTTCAGGATATGGTTTGGGGTAAAGGTTAGTGTTAGGGTTAGCTTTTGGGTTGGTTTTAGGGTTATGGTTAAGGTTAGGATTAGGGTTAAGTTTAGGTGTTAGTGTTAGGGTTATGTTTAGGGGTTAGTGTTAGGGTTAGGGTTAAGGGTTAGAGTTGTTAGGGTTTGGGTTGGGTTAGGATTTGCGCTATGGTTAGGGTTAGTTGTTAGTGCTTGATTTAAGGTTAGGGTTTGTTGTTAGTGTTAGGGTTAGTGTTAAGGGTTAATGTCAGGGTTAGGTTTATGTTTAGGCTTAGCTTTAGGTTTAGTGTTAGTGGTTAGGGTTGTTAGGGTTATGGTTATGGTTAGGAATAGTATTAGGATTAGGGTTAGGTGAGGGTTAGGGCTAGAGCTAGGGCTAGGGCTAGTGGTAGGTCTAGGGTTAGGGTTAGGGGTAGGGGTAGGGTTAAGGCTAGGCATAGGGCTATGTTTAGGGGTAGGGCTAGGCCTAGGACTAGGTTTAGGTCTAGGGCTAGGGCTAGGGCTAGGTTTAGAGCTAGAGTTATGGATAGGGCTTGGGGTAGGTTTAGTGTTATGCATTAGGGTTAGGGTTAGGGTTAAGGGTTAAGTCTGTTAGGTTTATGGTTATGATTATGGTTATTGTTAGTATTAGTATTAGCTGTTAGGGTTGTTAGGGTTAGGGTTAGGGATAGTTTTAGGGCTAGGACTAGGGTTAGGTCTATGGCTAGGGCTAGGGCAAAGGCTAGGGCTAGGGCTAGTGTTAGGACTGGGATTAGGGTTTAGGCTAGGGCTAGGTTTGGGGTGAGGGTTAGCATTAGGTCTAGTGTTAGTGTTAGGGTTAGGGGTTAGTGTTAGGGTTAGGGATTAGGGTTATTGTAACAGTTAATGTTAGGGGTTAGGTTTATGGTTTGGGTTAGAGGTTATGCTTAGACTTAGTGGTTAGGGTTAAGGTTAGGGTTAGGGTTAGGGTTTAATGTTAGGGTTAGGGTCAGGGTTCAGGGTTAGTGTTAGGGTTAGGGGTTATATTTAGTGTTAGGGGTTAGTATTAAGGTTAAGGTTAGGTCCAGGCATTAGAATAAGGGGTTAGGTTTTAGGGTTAGGGTTAGGAATAGGGTTAAGAGTTTGGATTAGTGTTAGAGTGTAGTGTTAGGGTTAAGGATTAGGGGTTAGTGTTAGGATTAGTGGTTAGGGTTAGTGTTAGGGGTTAGGGTTAAGTTTAGTTTTTAGAGTTAATGTTGGGGGTTAGGTTCAGGAGTTAGGTTTAGTGTTAGTGGCTAGGGTTAGTGTCAGGGCTTAGATTTAGCAGTCAATTTAAGGGCACAGGACCTGTATAATATATGGTGAGAGGGCTGCGGACAGGGTCACCGTGAGACCACACCATTGTACACTGTGCCTTGGTCACTGACTGTCATGCAGCACTCAGGCAGGGCCTCATCTCACACATGGAATGGCTGGGTTGTAGGCGTGCTTAACTCTGAGAATGGAATAAGTGTGAGAAATAAGTTTAGGGTTAGGGTTTAGGGCTTACAGTTAGCGTTAGGGTTAGGGTTTAGTGTTACGTTTAGGTTTAGGGGGAGGGTTAGGGTTAGGGTTTAGGGTTTGGGTAAGGATTAGGGTAAGGTGTTAGTTTTAGCATTAGGTTTTAAGCTTAGCATTAGAGTTATGGTTAGTTGTTATTTTAGGGTTACAGTGAGGGATTAGGGTTTCGGATTCAGGTTGAGATATGGGACTTATATGTTCTATCATGAGTGGGGAACTGGGAAGATCGCCAGGGCCCCACTCCATTGTACACAGGGCATGGGTCCCAGCCTTTCATGTAGGACACAGGGGCAGAGCCTCATCTCAAGCATGGCATGGGTGGATTTTAGGCTTCCTTAAATTTTTGAATTGAAGAAGTCTGAGAATTACATTTGGGGTTAGGGAAAGGGGTTAAGAATAAGATTAGGGTTAGGTGTTAGGGACTAGGATTAGGTTTAGGGGTTACGTTTAGAAGTTAGGATTAGGGTTAGAATACTGTTATGATTAGGGATTAGGACTATGTTTAGTGGTTAGGTTTAAGTTTAGGGTGAGGGGTTATAATTAGGGTTAGGGATTAGGGTTACAGTTAGGAGCTAGGCTCATGGGTTAGTTAGGGCTAGTCGTTCAGGTTAGTGTTACGGTTAGGGATTAGGTTTACTGATTAGTGTTAGTGCAAGGGTCCTGTCTAATATATGGGGCACTGGGGTTGTGGAGCTTGGCTGCATCCCAACTCCATTGTACCCTGGGCCTTAGGCTCTGACTGTCACGCAGGTCTCAGGCAGAGCCTCATCTCACGTATGGCATCCCTAGATTGTAGGCTTGCTTAGCTCCTAGAATGGAAGAAGTGTGAGAATTAGATTTAGGGTTAGGATTAGGGTTAGGGTTTAGCTTTAGGTTTAGGGTAAAGGGTTAGGGTTAAGAATATCATTAGGGTTAGGGGCTAACGTTAGTGTTAGGGCTAGGGTTAAGGGTTAGGTTTTAGGGTTAGGGTCGTTGTTTGGTTTGGGTGAGGGCTAGGTTCATTGTAAGGGGTAGGTTTAGGGTTATGGTTGTAGTTTGTGTTAGGGTGAGTGTTAGCATTTTAGGGTTAGTGTTAGTGGCTAGGTATTTTGCTTTGGTTATGGGTTCGTGTTAGAGTTAGGACTTCAGGGTTGGGATTAGGGTTAGCGTTAGGGATGAGGGTTAGTTTGACAGGTTACTGTTAAGCTTAGGGTTAGGTTTAGGGGTTACGTTTGGCCTTAGGGTTAGAGTTAGTGATTAGGGTTAAGACATGGGCCCTATCTACTCTATGCGATGTTGGGACTGGGAGCATGGCCGGGAACCAACTCCTCTGTACACAGATCATGGGACCCTGGCTCTCATGTGGAATACAGGGGCAGAGCGTCATCTCATGCATGGCATGTGTTGGTTGTAGGCTTGCTGATTCTGTGAATGGAAGAAGTGTGAGAATTACATTTAGGGCTAAAGTAACGCGTTAGGATCATGGTTAGGGATAGGTTCTGTGGTTAGGGTTAAGGTTAATGTTTAGAGTTAGTGTTGGGGGTTAGGGTCAGGGGTTGTGTTTAGGCTTAGGGGTTAGTGTTAGTGTTAGGGCTTAGATTTAGCGGTTAGTTAAAGGGCACAAGACCTGTTTATGTACAGTGTGAGGGGGTCGGGCAGGGATGCTGCAACACCACTCCATTGTACACGGGACCTAAGGCCCTAACTGTCATGCAGCACTCAGGTGGATCCTCATCTGATGCATGGCATGGCTGGATTGCAGGCTTGACTAACTCTGAGAATGGAAGAAGTGTGAGAATTAGATTTAGGGTTATAGTTAGAGTTAGGGGTTGGGTTAGGGTTAGGGTTTAGGGTTTGGATTAGGGTTAGGGTCAGGGGTTAGGGGTAGCATTAGGTGTTAGTGTTAGCATTAGGGTTATGGTTAGGAGTTATGTTTAGATTCAGGCTCAGGGTTTAGGTTTACGAATTCTGGTTAGGACATGGGCCCTATCTGATCTATCAGTGGTGGGGAACTGGGAAGATCGCCAGAGCCCCACTCCATTGTAGCCAGGGCATGGGCCCCTGCCTTTCATGCAGGACACAGGGGCAGAACCACATCTCACGCATGGTATGGGTGGAATGTAGGCTTCCTTATCTTTTCAAACTGAAGAAATCTGAGAATTGGATTTGGGGTTAGAGTAAGGGGTTAGGATTAAGGTTAGGGTTAGGTTTTCAGGACTAGGATTAGGTTTAGGGGTTATGGTTAGAGGTTAGAATTAGTGTTAGGGTTACAGTTACAGTTAGGCATTAGGATTATGTTTTGTAGTTAGGTTTACATTTAGGGTGAGGAGTTATGGTTAGATTTAGGGATTAGAGTTACTGTCTGGAGTTAGGTTCATGGGTTTCGGTTAGGGCTAGGAGTTCAGGTTAGTGTTACCTTAGGTTTACTGATTAGTGTCAGGGTACAGGCCCTGTCTAATCTATGGGGCCCTGGGTGTGTGGAGCGCGATTTCATCCCCACTCCATCGTACCCTGGGCCTTGGGCTATGACTGTCTCGCAGGAGTCAAGCAGAGCCTCATCTTATGCATGGCATGGCTATATTGTAGGCTTGCTTGACTACTAGTATGAAAGAAGTGTGAGAATTAGATTTAGGGTTAGGATTAGGGTTAGAGTTTAGGAGTAGTTTTAGGGTTAGTGTAAAGGGTTAGGGTTAGGAATATGGTTAAGGTTTGGGGCTAAACTTAGTGTTAGGGCTAGGGTTTAGGGATAGGGCTTAGGGTTAGGGTCGGTGTTTGGTTAGGGTTAGGGCTAGGTTCATTGTAAGAGGTAGGGTTAGGATTAGGGTTGTGGTTAGCGTTATGGTGAGGTTTAGCTTTTCAGGGTTAGTGTTACTGGTTAGGTGTTACGGTTTTGTTTACGGGTTTGTGTTAGGTTTATGGGTTAGTGATTGGGGTTATGGTTAGTGTTAGGGATGAGGGTTAGATTGAGAGGTTAGTGTTAAGCTTAGTGTTAGGTTTAGGGAGTAGGTTTAGCAATAGGTTTAGGGTTAGGGGTTAGTGTTAGGGATTAGGGTTAAGGCATGGGCCCTATCTGCTCTATGCGGCATTGGGACTAGGAGTGTTGCTGGGACCCCACTCCATTGTACCCAGGTCATGGGACCCTGGCTCTCATGTGGGACACAAGGGTGGAGCATCATGTCACGCATGGCATTGGTTGGTCGTAGGCTTGCTTATTCCTGTGAATGAAAGAAGTGTGAGAATTACATTTAGGTTTAGGGGAATCTGTTAGGATTATGGTTAAAGATAGGGTCGGTGGTTGGGGTTAATGTTAGGGTTTAGAGTTAGTGCTGGGGGTTAGAGTCAGGGGTTAGGTTTAGGGTTATGTGTTAGGGTTAGCGTTAGCGCTTAGATTTAGCAGTTAGTTTAAGGGAACAGGACCTGTATAATCTGTGGTGAGAGGGGTGTGGAAAGGGTCACTGAGACAGCATACCATGGTATCCTGGTCTTGGGCCCTGACCTTCATGCAGACCTCAGGTGGAGTCTAATTTCACGCATGGCATGGCTGGAATGTAGGCTTGCTTAACTCTGAGAATGGAAGAAGGTGAGAATTAGGGTTAGGGTTAAGGTTAGGGGTTAGGGGTTGGGGTTACTGTTACGGTTAGCGTTAGGTGTTAGGTTTAGTCGGTAGGGTTAGGGTTAGGTTTAGGCTTAGTGGTTAGTGTTAGCATTAGGGTTAGGGGTTGGGGTTTATGTTGAAGTTAACGGTTAGGATTAGGGTTAAGTGTTAAGCTTAGGTTTAGGTTTAAGGTTAGTGTTAGAGTTAACTGTTATGGTTAGGTTTATGGTGAAGGGTGAGGGTTAGGGTTAGGGTTAAGTGGTAGGGTTAGGGTTAAAGGTTGGGATTAGGGTTAGGGTTAAGGGTGGGGGTGAGGGTTAACAGTCAGGGTTAGGGATACTGGTTAGGGTTAGGTTTTAGGGTTAGGGTTAAGAGTTATGTTTAGCATTAGGGTTAGAGTTAAGGGTTATGGTTAGGGTTAAAGGGTTAGAGTTAGGTTTAGCGTTCATGGTTAAAGTTAAGATTAGGTGTTAGTGTTAGGTTTAGAGGTAGTGATAGGTCTAGGTGTTAAGGTAAGTGTTGCGTTTAGGGTTAAGGGTTTGGGTTAGGTTTAAGGGTTAGGGTTAGGATTAGGGTTAAGAGTGAGGGTTACGGTTAGGGTTTAGTGTTTAGTGTTAGGGTTAAGGGTTAAGGCTTAGAGTTAGCGTTAGGGTTTAGGGTTAGCATTAGGGGTTAAAGATAGGGTTAGGTTTAGGGTTTTTCTTAGGATTATGGTTAGGGTTAGCAGTTTCTGGTTAAGTTTAGGATTTAGGAGTTACAGTTATGGCCAGGATGTAGGGTTAGAGTTATGGGATAGGGGTTGTTGTTATGGTAAGTTTTATGCATTAATGTTAGGTTAAGGGGTTAGGGTTAGGGTGATGGTTCGGTTTAAGTTTTAAGGTGAGCAATAGGTTTAGGGTTAGGTGTTACATTTAGAGTTAGGGTTATGAGCTAGGGGTAGTGTTTATGCTTAGGGCACGGGCCCTGTCTACACTAGGTTGCTGAGTTAGAGGGCTGGGATTGTCGCCAGGAACCCCTTCTATCGTATGCTGAGTATGGGCCCATAGGTTTCATGCAGTACACAGTGGCAGGGCCTCCTTTCATGCATGAGGATTGTAGGCTTGCTTAACTCTCAGAATGGAAGAACTGTGAGAAATGGGGTATCGTTTGGGTTAGGGGTTTGGGGTTAGGGAATAGGGTTAGTGTTAGTGTTAGGAGTTAGGGGATAAGGATTAAGGTTAGTGTTAGGGTTAGGGGGCTAGGTGTTAGGGTTAATGGTTAGGGTTATTTTTAGGATTAAGGGATAGGGTTAGGGTTAGGGGTTAGGGTTAGGGTTAGTGTTAAGTGTTCAGGTTAGGGTTAGTGTTAAAGTTAAGAATTATGGTTAGAGTTAGGGGTTAGGGTCAGGATCAGGGTTCAGTGTTAGTGTTAGGGTAAGGGGTTAGGGTTAGGGTTAGGGGTTAGGATTAGGTTAGGGTTATGTCTAGGCTTTATGGTAAGTGTTAGGGTTTAATTGTTACGCTTATGGTTCAGATGTAGAGTTAGAATTATGGGATAGGGGTTTTTGTCAGTGTAAGTGTTATGCATTAACATTTATTTAAGGGGTTACAGTTAGGGTTATGTCTAGGTTTACATGTTACAGTGAGGAACAGATTTATGGTTAGGTGTTATGTTTAGGTTTAGGGATACGGGTTAGGGATAGTGTTTATGCTTAGGACACGGGCTCTGTCTGCACTAAGGGGGCACGTTAGGAGGCTGTAATTGTCGCCGGGAACCCACTCTATCCTACGCTGGGTATGGGCCCCTCAGTTTCATGGAGGACACATTGGCAGAGCCTTTTTTCACGGATGGCATGGGGGGATTGTAGGCTTTCTTAACTCAGAGAAAGAAAAAAGGCTGAGAATTAGATTTAGGGTTAGGATTATGGTTGGGGTTAGGGATTAAGGTTAGTGTTATGGTGAGTGCTTAGTGTTAGGGGTTATGGTTATGACTAGGGTTAAGTTTTGGGTTCATGGTTACTGTTACGGATACGTGTTAGGGTTAGGGTTAGTGGTTAAGTTTATGGTCAGGGATAGGTCTAGGCATTAGGGTAAGTGTTAGGGTTAGGGTTAAGGGTTATGGATTGGGTTATGTGTTAAGGTTAGTGTTAAGGATTAGGGTTAGGCTTAGGTTTTAGGATTATGGTTTAGGGTTAGCTTTAGGCTTGTTTGTAGGGTTAAGGTTAGGGTTAGTGGTTTAGGGTTGAGGTTAGGGTTTAGGTGTTATGGTTATGGCTAGGAGGTAGGGTTAGGGTTATGGGATAGGGGATGTTGATAGGGTAAGGGTCATGCATTAAGGTTAGGTTAAGGGGTAGGTTTAGGGTTATGGTTAGGTTTATGTGTTAAGGTAGGCAATAGGGTTAGGGTTAGGTGTTAAGTTTAGGGTTAGGGTTATGGGTTAAATGTAGTGTCTATGCTTAGGGCACGGGCCCTGTCTGCACTAGGGGCATGGGTTAAGGTGCTGGGATTGTCGCCAGGAACCCACTCTATCGTATGTTTGGTATGGGCCTTTGGGTTTCATGTAGGACACAGTGGCAGAGCATCCTTTCACGCATGGCACGGGAGGATTGTAGACTTTCTGAACTCTAAGAATAGAAGAAGTTTGAGAATTAGATTTAGGTTTATGGTTAGGCTTAGGGATTAATGTTAGTGTTAGCATGAGGGTGTATGTTTAGGGGTTAGTGTTAGGGTTAGGGTGGTTGTTTGGTTAGGGTTAGGGTTAGAGATGTTATAAGTGGTAGGATTAGGCTTAGGGTTATCATTAAGGTTAGTGTTAGGGTTGGTGTTTTGCAGTTAGTGTTATGGTTTAGGTACTACCATTATGGTTACAGGTAAGGGTTAGAGTTAGGGGTTAGAGGTCGGGTTCAGTGTTAGGGTTAAGGTTAGTAACAGGGTAAGGGTTACAAGTTATTGTTAGGGTAAAGGTTGGGCTTAGGGATTAGGGTTAACGCATGGGTCCTATCTGCTCTATGTGGGGTCGGGAATAGGGAGCATCACCGGGACCCCACTCCATTGTACCCAGGGCATGGGACCTTGCCTCTCACCTGGGATACTGGGGCGGAGCCTCATCTCACACATGGCCCGGGTTGGTTGTAGACTTGCTTATCTCTGTGAATGGAAGTACTGTGAGAATTACATTTAGGATAATGGTAAGGGGTTAGGAATATGGTTTGGGTTAGGGATTAGGAGTACGTTTAGGGCTTAGTGTTAGGATCAAGGGTTAGGGTTAAGGTTAGGGTTTAGAGTTAGTGTTGGGGGTTAGGCATAGGGGTTATGTTTAGGGTTAAGTGTTAAGGTTAATGTTAAGGCTTAGATTTAGTGGTTAGTTTAAGGGCACAGGACCTGTCTATCTATGGTGAGAGGGGGGCAGGCAGGGTCACTGTGACACCACTCCATCATACCCTGGACCTAAAGCCCTGCCTGTCATGCGGCCCTAAGGTGGATCCTCATCTCATGCATGGCATGGCTGGATTGTAGGTTTGCTTAACTTTGAGAATGGAAGAAGTGTGAGAATTAGACTTAGGATTAGGTTTAAGGTTAGTGTTAAGTGTAGGGTTAGGGTTAGGGTTTAGGGTTTCGGTAGGGTTAGGTTCAAGGTTTAGGGTTAGCATTAGGTGTTAGGGGTAGTGGATTCAGGTTAGGACATAAGCCCTATCTTATCTATCAGAGGTGGGGAAATGGGAAGATCGCCAGGGCCCCAATCCATTGTATCCAGGGCATGGACCCCTGAGTTTCATGTAGGACACACGGGCAGAGCCTCCTCTCACACATGGCATGGGTGGATTGTAAGCTTCCTTAACTTTTCAAACTGAAGAAGTCTGAGAATTACATTTGGGATTAGGGTAAGGGGTTAGGATTAAGGTTAGCATTAGATGTTAGGGACTAGAATTAGATTTAGGGGTTACGGTTAGAGGTTACAATTAGGGATAGGGTTACTGTTAGGGTTAGGGATTAGGACTATGTTTAGTAGTTAGGTTTAGGTTTACAGTGGGGGGTTATTGTTAGGGTTAGGGATTAAGGTTACTTTTAGGAGTTCGCCTCCTGGGTTGCGGTTTGGGCTAGGGATTCAGGTTAGTGTTAGCTTAGGTTTAATGATTTGGTTAATGATTAGGGTTAGGATTTAAGGTTAGGTTTAGGGTATTTCGCAGAGTTAAGGTTCAGGTTACCGGTTTAGGGGTAGGGTTAGGCTTTAGGTGTTATGCTTATGGCTAGGAAGTAGGGTTAAAGTTATGGGATAGGGATTTTTGTTAGGGTAAGGGTTATGGATTAAAGTTAAGGTGTTAGAATTAGGGTTACGGTTAGGTTTACGTGTTAAGGTGAGCAATAGGGTTAGGGTTAGGTGTTATGTTTAGAGTTAGGGTTATGGGTTAGGGGTAGTGTTTATGCTTACAGCACAGGCCCTGTCTACAGTAGGTTGTTGGGTTAGGGGGCTGGGATTGTGGCTGGGAAGCCCTTCTATCATATGCTGAGTATGGGCCCGTGGGTTTCATGCAGGATACAGTGGCAGAGCCTCCTTTCACGCATGGCATGGGAGGACTGTAGGCTTGCTTAACTCTGAGAATGGAAGAAGTGTGAGAATTCGATTTAGGGTTAAGGTTAAGGTTAGGGTTAAGGGTAGGGTTAAGGTTAGGGTTTAAGGTTTGGGTTAGGGTTAGGGTCAGGGGTTATAGTTAGCATTAGTTGTTAGGGTTAGCATTAGGGTTAGGGTTAGGTGTTATATTTAGGGTTAGAGTCAGCGGTTAGGGTTCCGGATTTGGGTTAGGACATGGGCCCTATCTGATCTATCAGGGATGGGGAAAAGGGAAGATACCTGGGGCCCCACTCCATCATACCCAGGGCATGGGCCCCTGCCTTTCATGTAGGACACAGGGGCAGAGCCTACTCTCATGCATGGCATGGGTGGATTGTAGGCTTCCTCAACTTTGCAAACTGAAGAAGTCTGAGAATTACATTTGGGGTTAGGGTAAGTGGTTAGGATGAAGGTTAGCTTTAGGTGTTAGGAACTGGGATTAGGTTTAGGGGTTACGATTAGAGGTTAGAATTAGGGTTAGATTTACTGTTATCATTAGAGATTCGGATTATGTTTAGTCTTTAGGTTTATGTTTAGGGTGAGGGGTTATGTTTAGGTTTCAGCATTAGAGTTACTGTTAGGAGTTAGGTTCCTGGGTTACTGTTAGGGATAGCTGTTTGGGTTAGTATTAGCTTAGGTTTAATTATTAGTGTCAAGGCACATGCCCTGTCTAATTTATGGGGCACCAGGGGTGTGGAGTGTGGTTGCGTCCCCACTCCATCATACACTGGGCCTTGGCTCTGACTGTCACGCAGGACTCAGGCACAGCCTCATCTCACGCATGGCATGGATAGATTGTAGGCTTGCTTAACTCCTAGAATGGAAGAAGTGTGAGAATTATATTTTGGGTTAGGATTAGGGTTATGGTTTAGGTTTAGATTTAGGGTAAAGTGTTAGGGTTAAGGATATCATTAGGGTTAGGGGCTAACCTTTAGTGGTAGGGCTAGGTTTTATGGTTAGGGTCGTTGTTTGATTAGGGTTATGGCCAGGTTCATTGTAAGGGGTAGGGTTAGGGTTAAGGTTGTGGTTAGGGTAAGGGTTAAGGATAGGGTCCTGGGGTTAGTGTTAGTGGTTAAGTATTATGGTTTTGGTTATGGGTTCATGTTAGAGTTAGAGGTTGTGGTTAGGGTTAGGGTTAGGGATGAGGGTTACTTTGAGAGGTTAGGGTTAAGCTCCCAGTTTTTAATTGATAGGTTTCACATTAGGGTTAAGGTTAGGGGTTAGAGTTAGGCATTAGGGTTAAGATATGGGCCCTATCTGCTCTATTCAGGGTTGGGACTGGGAGCATTGCTGAGTTCCCATTCCATTGTACCCAGGTCATAAGACCCTGGCTCTCATGTGGGACACAGGGGTGGAGCGTCATCTGACACATGGCATGGGTTGGTTGTAGGCTTGCTTATTTCTGCGAATGGAAGAAGTGTGAGAATTACATTTAGGGTTAGAATAATGGGTTAGGATTTTCGTTAGGGATAGGGTCTGTGGTTAGTGTTAAGGTTAGGGTTCAGAGTTAGTGTTGGTGGTTAGGGTCAGGTGTTCGGTTTAGGTTTAGGGGTTAGGGATAGTGTTATGACTTACATTTAGTGGTTAGTTTAAGGGCACGGGACCAGTCTAATCTATGGTGAAAGGGCTGTGGAGAGGGTCTCCATGACAGCACACCATTGTACCCTTGCCTTGGGCCCAGACCTCAGCGCTGGTGGATCCTCATCTCATGCATGGCATGGCTGGATTTTAAGGTTGCTTAACTGTGAGATTGGAAGAAGTGTGAGAATTAGGGTTAGGGTTAAGGTTAGGTGTTGGGGTTGGGGTTGAGGTTGGGATTGGGGTTAGGCTTCGGGTTAGGGGTTATGGTTAGTGTTAGGGGTTAGGGTTAGGGTCAGGAGTTAGTGTTAGTGTTAGGGTTAGGGTTCACTGTTAGGGGTAGGGGTTATGGTTAGTGGTAGGGTTAAGGTTAGGGTTATGGTTTAGGGTTAGTGTTGGGGTCGTTGTTAGGGTTAGGGTTGTTAGGGTTAGGGATATGGTTACGGTTTTCAATAGTGTTAGGCTTAGGGTGAGAGTTTTTGAGTTAGTGTTAGGGTTTAGGTGTTACTGTTATATATAGGGGTTACTGTTAGTGTTAAGGGGTAGGGTTTCTGATTAAAGTTATGGTTATTTTTAGGATTAGGATTAGGATTTGATGTTAGCATTAGGGTTAGGATTAGGTGGTATGGGTAGGATTAGAGTGATGGGTTTCAGCTAAGGTTTAGGGTTAGGGAATTGATGCTATGTGCTCTAAGGGGGGGTCAGGAACTGGAAGCATTTCCAGGACCCAACTCCATCTTATGGAGGGCAGGGTTCCCTGCCTTTCACGTGGGACACAAGGGTGCAGCTTCTTCTCATGCTTGGCATGGGTGTATTGTAGGCTTGCTTAACTCTGATAATTGAAGAAGTATGAGATTTAGATTTAGGGTTAGGGGTTAGCATTTGGGTTAGGAATAGAGTTAGGGGATAGGGTTAGTGTTAGGAATTAGGATTAGTTTTAGGAGTTAGGGTTAGGGTGAGCAATTACTGTTAAGATTAGTGCTTAGGTTTAGTGTTAGGGATTAGGGTCAGCGGTTTGGTAAGGATTAGGTTTAGGGTTAGTGCTTAGGGTTAATGGTTAGGTTTAGGCTTGGGCCCTGTCTACTCTATGAGGGCTCAGGGACAGAGAGCGTCACAGGGACCCCACTCCATCATACCCTGTGCATGAGGCCTTGACTCTCACACAGGACATGGGTGGAGCTTCTTGTCACAAATAGCATGAGTGGATGTAGTCTTCCTTAACTCTGAGAGTGGAAGAAGTATGACAGCTTCTGTCAAACACAATTAAGAAAGAGTCATTTCATAGAAAGAGGATATCACTTAGCCAGAGAGGAGTCATGAACAGGAGCGCTTACATTCACAGAGAGAAAGCCACTATAAAGGGGTGGATTGTAGAATTGACCTAACGCCTAACACTAACTGTAACCCCTAATTTGAACCCTAACCCCAATCCCAACCTACACCTGAACCCCAATCCCCAATCCTAACCCTAATCCTAACCCCAAACCTAAACCTAACCCCAACCACAACCCTAACTTTAACCCTGACCCTTAACCTTAAACCCAACCCTAACCCTAACGTTAAACCTAACCCTAACCCCTAACACTAATCCTAACCATAACCCTACCTCCTAGATATAAACCTGACACCTAAATCCTAACCCTAATCCTAAACAACTCACTCTAACCATAACCCTACAAACAACCCTAACCCTAACCCCTAACCTTAACACTAACCCTTAACCCTACACCTAAACCCTACACTAACCCTCACCCTAACACTAACCCTAACACAAAACCCTAACCCTAACACTAGCCCAAAACCCTACCGCTAACCCTAACCCTAACCATAACCCCTAAACCTGACCCTAATCCTAACCATAACCTTAAATGTAAACCTAGCCCTAGCCCTAGCCGTAACCCTATCCCTAACACTAACCCTCCACTATCCCTAACACTAACCCTAACACTATGCCTAACCCTAACCATACTCTAACCACCCTAAACCCTAACACTAACACTAACATTAACCCTAACCATAACCCTAACCCTAAAGGCCCTAACACCTAACCCTAACACTAACCCTAACTCCAAATCCTAACCCTAAGCCTAACCCTAACACTAACCAGAACCACTAACCCTAAGCCTAACGCTAACCTTAACCCTAAACACTAACACTAACCCTACCACTAATCCCTAACACTTACTGTAATTCTAACCTTAACCCTAAATGTAAACCTAACCCTAACCCCTAATTGAAACCCTAAACCACAATCCTAATTCTAAACCTAATGCTAAATCTAACACTAAACCCTAATCTTAACCCTAACTGGAATCCCTAACCCTAATGCGTAACCCTAACCCCTAACCGTAACTCTAACCATAACACTAACCCTACCGTTGAAACCAAACTGTAACTCTAATGATCAGACTAACAATAACTCTAACGCCTAACCCCTAACCGTCACCCTAAGGCTAACTCTAACTGTAACCCTAACCCCTAACCATAACCCTAACCCCTATCCCTAACACTAATTCTATACCTAAGCCTAAACCTAAACCTAACCCTAATCCTTAACCCTAACCATAACCCCTATCTCTAACCCTAACCCTAACACTAACCCTTAACCCTAACCCTAACACTAGCCCCTACCCCTAACCTGAACCCTAACCCTAACCCTTAACCGTAATCTTAACCATAAACCTCACCCTAACCCCTAACCCTAACACTAACCCCTAACCTTAAACCTTATCCTGTCCCTTACCCCTAAACCTAACACTAAATCCCTGACTCTAACACTAACACCAAATCCTAACCCCTAACCCCTAACCTTGACAATAATCCTAACTCCTAAATCCAAACCTCAAATCCTAACCATAACAGTTAAAAATAAGACTAAACATTAAACGTTACACTAAATTTAGCCCTAGCTCTAAACCCTAACCCTAACCTTAATTCTAACCCTAACCCGTAACCTAAACCTAATCCTATCCCCTAACACAAACCCCTAATCCTAACCATAACCCTAAGCCCTAACCCTAAACCTAACCCCTAGCCTTAACACTAACCCTCACCCCAAACCTTAACACTTCCCCTAATCCTGACCTCTAACCCTAACCCTAAGCTTAACCTTAACTATGAACCCTAACTCTAACACTAGCCCTAAATCTAAAGCTAGCTCTGAACCTAGCCATAGCCCTAGCGCTAGCCCTAGACCTAACCATACCCCTAGCCCTAGCCCTGAATGTAAACCTAATCCTAAACCTCACCCTAGCCCTATCCTTAACCATAGCCCTAACCCTAACCCTAACACTATCCCTAACCCTGACCCTAACCCTAAAAACCCTAAGCCTTTACATTAACCCTAACACTAACCATAACTATAACTCTAACCCTACCAGCCATAACCACTAACCCTAACCCAAACCATAACATTAACAATAACCTTAACCCTAACACCTAACCCTAACACTAACGTTAACCCTAACCCTAACACTAACCCTAACCCCTAAGCCTAACCATAACCCAAACCCTACCCACTAACTAAAACCATAATTCTAAAACTAACCCTAAATGTAAACAACCCTGACCAACTGTAACCCTAACTGCTAATCCTAAGCCTGACACGAATGCTAACCCTAAACGTAAAACCTAAACCTATCACTAACCGTAACACTAACACCTAACCCTAACCCTAACTCTAACCCCTAAACCTAACACTAACCCTGACCCCTAACAGTAATTCCAACACCTAAACCTAACCCTAACCAATAAACCTAACCCTAGCACCTAACCCTAATTCTAACACCTAACCCTAGCCCTAACCCTAAACCTAACTCCAAACGCTAACCCTAACCATAAAACCAACCCTAAAAACGCTAACCCCTAATCTCTAACCCTAACCCTAACCCGAACACTAACCCCTAACCCTAACCCTAACCCTAACACCTATCCCTAACCCTACTTCTAAGCCTAACCCTAACATAAAACTAACCCTTACCCTTAACCTTAACCCTTACCCATAACCCTAACCCTAACCCTAACCCTAATACCTAAATCTAAACATAACCCTATCCCTTAACCCTAAACCTAAAACTAAACTCCTAACCCTAACATTAACACCAAACAGTAACCCCAAATATCTAATCCTAACACAATTTCTAATCCCGAACCACAAACCGCTAACCCTAACCCTAACAGTTAACCCTAAGACTAACCGTTAAATCTTACCCTAGACATTAACCCTAAATGCTACCCTAACGATCAACCCTAAACCTAACTTGAACACTAATCCTAACCCTAACTCTAACACTAAACCTAAATCTAACACCTAACTTAACCCTAAACCTAACCCTATCCCTAACCATAACACTAACCAGAACACTAACCCTAACACTAACCCTAACCCTAACCCTAAACTAAAACTACCATAACCCGAAATTTTAAACCTAACCCTAACCCTGAATCCTAACCCTAACACTAACCCTAGCCCTATTCCTAAACCCAAACCTTAAACCTAACCCTAAACCCTAACCCTAACTCTAACTGTAACCTCTAACCCTAAAACTAATCCCTAACACTAACCCTAAAACTATCCATAACTTCTAAGCCTAACCGTTACCCTAACCCTAACCCCTGACACTGACCCTAACACTAACACCTAAACCTAATCCTAACCCTAACCCTAACGTCTAACCGTAACCCTAACCCTACTTCTAACACTACACTTAGACTTAAACTTAGCCCTAGCGATAGCCCTAGCCATAGCCCTAATCATAACCAGGGACCTAGCCTTAACACTAACCCTAACCCTAAACCTAACCCTAGTTCAAGCCCTAGCCCTAGCCCTAGCGCTAACCCTAGGATGAACACTATCCCTAACCCTAACCATAACCCTAACAACCCTAACCGCTAACACTACACCTAACCCTAACAGCTCTAACCCTAACTCTAACAGTAACCTAACCCCAAGCCCTAATCCTAACACTACCCCTAACCCTAACTGCTAATCCTGACCTTAATGCTAACCCTAACCCTAACCCCTAACCCTAACCCTAATTTTAACTGTAACCCTAAACATAAACCTAACCCTAACCCCTAATACAAACTCTAATCCCTAATCCTAATCCTAACCCTAAAGCTAAACCTAACCCTAAAACCTAACACTAACCCTAACCCTAAACCCTAACCTTAACCCTAACACTAACCCTAACCCCTAACACTAACCTTAACCCTAAGAATAACACTAAACTCTAAACCTAACCCTAACCCTAATGCTAAGAATAACTCTAACACTAACTCTAACCCCTAACAGTAACTGAATGCTAACTCTAACCCTAACCCTAACTGCTAACCATAACCCTAAGACTAACCACTATACATAACCCTAACTCTAAACCTAAGCCTAAACCTAAACCAAACCCTAACCCTTAACCTTAACCCTAACCCCAATTCCTAACACTAACCATAACCCTAACCACTAACCCTAACCCTAACACTAACTTTAGCCCCTAACCCTAACACGAACCCTAACCCTAACCTTTAACCCCAATTTTATGATAAACCTAACCCTAACACCTAACCCTAACAATAACACCTAACCTAAAGATAACCCTATCCCTTACCCCTAAACCTAACACTAAACCCCTAACCCTAACAGTAACACCAAACACTAACCCCTAACCTTAACACTAATCCTATGCCATAAACCCAAACCTCACATCCTAATGCTAACAGTTAACCCTAAGACTAACTGGTAAACCTTACTCTAACCATAACTCTATCCCTAAAACCTAACCCTAACCTTAATTTTAAACTTCAGCCTAAACCTAAACCTAACACTATCTTCTACCACTAATCCTAAACCCTAACACTAACACTCACCCTAACCATAAACCGTAACACTAACACTAAACCCTAACCCTAACGCTAACCCCTAACCCTAAAACTAACCTGTAACACTAACCCTAATCCTAACCTCAAACCCTAACCCTTACCCTAACCCTAACCCATTACCCTAACCCTAACACTAAACCAAGCCCTAAGTTCAACCCTAGCTCTAACCCTAGCTCTAGCCCTAGCCTTAGATGTAGACCTAACCCTAGCCCTAGTCCTAGCCCTAGCCCTGACACTACCCCTAACCCTAAACCTAAACCTAGCCCTAGTCCTAGCCCTAGCCGTAGCCCTATCCCTAACCCTAGCCCTAGCCCTAACCCTTAAATGTAACCTTAACTCTAACACTAAATCCTAACCCTAACTCTAACACTAACCCTAAACCCTAACACTAACCCTAACCCTAACCCTATCCATAACCGCTAACGCTAACCCTTACCATAATCCTAACCCCTAACACGAACCCTAACACTAACCCCTAACCCTAACCCTAACCCTAAATCCTAACCCGAGCCCTAACAGCTAATCCTAACCCTAACCCTAACGCTAAATCTAAACGTAAAACTTAACCATATCACTAACCCTGACCCTAATACCTAACCCTAACACTAACAATAAACCCTAACACTAACCCTAACTCTAACCCCTAACCATAACTCTAATGCCTAACCGAAACCCGAACACTAACCACCATAACCCCTAACCCTAACCCTAACCTGAACACTGGCCCCTATCCCTAACCCTAAACCTAACACCTAACCCTAACCCTACTTCTAACCCTAACCCTAAACATAAACCTCACCCTTACCCTTAACCTTAACCATAAGCCATAGCCCTAAGCCTAAACCTAACCATAACACTAACACCTAACACTAAACCTAACTCTATCCCTTACCACAAACCTAAAACTAAACCCCTAACCCTAACACTAACCCCAAACCCTAACCCCTAACCCCTAATCTTAACACTATCCCTAACCCAGAACCCCAAACCACTAACCCTAACCCTACTAGTTAACCCTAAGACTAATCATTAATCCTTACCCTAACGCTTAACCCTAAACTCTACACTAACAATTAACCCTAAACCTAACACTTAACACTAAACATAACCCTAACTCTCAGCCTAAACCTAACCCTATACCTAATCATAACCTTAACCGCTAACCCTAAACCTAACGCTAACGCTGACTGTAACCCTAACACCTAAACCTAACCCTAACCCTAACCCCAACCCTAACCCCAACCCTAACCCTAACCCGAACACTAACCCTTAGCCCTAACCCTAAACCTAACACCTATCCCTAACCTTAATTCTAAACCTAACCCTAAACATAAACCTAACACTTACCCTTAAGTTTAACCCTAACCCAAACCCTAACCCTAACATTAACCCCTAACCCTAAATCTAACCCTATCCCTTACCCCTAAACCTAATACTATACCCCTAATCCTAACACTAACCACAAACCCTAACCCTGAACTGGGTTAGGGTTTTTGTTAGGGGTAGGTGTTAGAGGTTAGGCTTTGGGGTTAGTGTTAGGTTTACAGGTTATTTGTTAGGTTTATGGGTTAATGCTCAGGTTAGGTGTTAGGGTTAGGGTTAAGGGTTAATATTCTGGATAAGGGTTAGGGTTGGGGTTAGGTTTAAAGTTTAGTGTTAGGGTTGAAGTTTACGGTTAGGTTTAGGGTTAAGGGTGAGTTTTAGGGTTAAGGTTAGAGGTTATGTTTAGGTTTCAGGTTAATTGCTAGGGTTAGGATTAGGGTTAGGATTAAAGCTTATGGTGAGGGTTAATGGTTAGGACTAGGGTTAAGGGTTAGGTTTGGGGTTTAGGCTTAGTGTTAAGGTTTCGGGTTAGCGTTAGATTTGGCATTAAGGGTTATTTTTAGGGTTAGATATTAGGATTAGTTTTAGGGTTCATGGTTAGGGTTAGGGTTAGGGGTTAGGGTTTGGGTTCAGGGTCAGGGTTAGGTATAATGGTTTGTGTTACGATTAGGGCTAAGGGTTAGACTGAGGTTTAATGGTTAGTCTTAGGGTTAAGTGTTAAGGTTAGGGTTAGGGGTTTGGGTTAGGAGTTAGGGTTAGTGTGAGCGTTAGGGTTTAGGTGTTGTTAGGGTTTAGGTGTTAGGGTTAGGGTTATGGCTTAGGGTTCGGTTTAGCGTTCTCGGTTAGTGTTAGGGTTAGGACTAGGGGTTAATGTTCGGGTTAGGTCTTAGAGTTAGGATTAGGGTTAAGAGTTAGTGTTAGGGTTATGGTTAAATGTTACTGTTAGGGTTAAGGTTTAGGGTTAGGATCAGGGGGTAAGCGTTAGTGTTAGTTTTAGGGGTTAGGGTTCAGGGTTAGAATTAGGGTTAAAGGTTAAGGCTAGGATTAGGATTAAGGGTTAGTATTAGGGTTAAGGATTTGTGTTAGGGTTAGGTTCTATGTTAGAGTTAGGGTTATCGGCTATGGTTAGCTTTAGGTTTAAGAGTTAGGGTTAGGGTTAGGGTTTGTGGTTTAGTTTTAGGGTTAGCTTTAAGGTTTCAGGTTATGCTTAGTGTTAGAGTTAAGTGTTATGGTTAGGCTTAGTGGCTAAGATTAGGATCAGGGTTCACGGTTAGTGTTAGCGTAAGAGGTTAAGGTTAGGTTTAGGATTTAGGGTTAGGGTTACAGTTAGGTCTAGGCTTTAGGGTAAGGTTTAGGGTTTAGTTGTTACGGTTATAACTTGGAGTTAGGGTTAGAATCATGGGATACGCGTTGTTGTCAATGTAATTGTTATGCATTACGGTTAGGTTAAGGGGTTAAAGTTAGTGTTATTGTTAGGTTTACGTGTTAAGGTGACAAATAGGGTTAGATTAGGTGTTATATTTAGGGTTAGGGTATGGGTTAGGGGTAGTGATTATGCTTAGGCCATGGGCTCTCTCTGCACTGGGGGTGGTTAGGGTGCTGGGATTGTCTCCGGGAACCCACTCTATCATACCCTGGGTATGAGTCCCTGGGTTTCCTGCAGGACACAGTGACAGAGCCTCCTTTCACGCATGGCATGTGAGGATTGTAGGCTTTCTTAACTCTGAGAAAGCAAGAAGTCTGAGAATTAGATTTAGGGTTAGAATTATGGTTAGGATTAGGGATTAACATTAGTGTTAGGGTGAGGGCTTAGGGTTAGTGGTTAGGGTTAGGGTTAGGGTACTTGTTTGGTTAGGGTTAGGGCTAGAGATGTTGTAAGTGGTAGTGTTAGGCTTACAGCTGTCATTAGGGTTAGGGTTAGGGTTAGTGTTTTACAGTTAGTGTTATGGTTTAGGTACTACTGTTATGCTTATGAGTTAGGGTTAGATTTAGGGGTTAGAGATTGGGTTTAGTGTTAGGGTTAGGGTTAAGGTTAGGGTTAGCAATAGGGTTAGACTTAGGTGTTAAGGTTACGATTAGGGGTAGCGGTTAATATTAGGGATTAGGGTTAATGCATGGGCCCTATCTGCTCTATGATGGGTCGGGAACAGGGAGCATCACCGGGACCCCACTCCATTGTACCCAGGGCATGGGACCCTACCTCTCACTTGGGATACTGAGGCAGAGCCTCATCTCATGCATGGCTTGGGTTGGTTGTAGGATTCCTTATCTCTGAGAACGGAAGTGTGAGAATTACATTTAGGATTAGGATAAGGATAAGGGGTTAGGATTATCGTTAGGGTTAGGGATTAGGACTAGGTTTAGGGGTTAATGTAAGAGTTAGGGGTTAGGGTTAAGGTTAGGGTTTAGAGTTAGGGTTGGGGTTTATGGTCCAGGGATAGCTTTAGGGTTAGGTGTTAGGGTTAGTGTTATGGCTTAGATTAAGAGTTTAGTTTAAGGGCACAGGACCTGTCTATCTATAGTGAGAGGAGGGCGGGCAGGGTCGCTGCAACACCACTCCATCGTACCCTGGGCCTAGGGCCCTGATTGTCATGCAGCACTCAGGCAGAGCCTCATCTCACGCATGGCATGGCTGGATTGTAGGCTTGCTTAATTCTGAGAATGGAAGAAGTGTGAGAAACAGGGTTACGGTTAGGGTTAGGGGTTAGGAGTTAAGGGTTAGGGTTAGTATGAGGGTTAGGGGTTAGGTTTAGGGTTAGCGGTTAGTGTTTGGGTTAGGACTAGGGCTTAGTGTTATGGTTAGGTGTAAGGGTTAGGATTAGGGTTAAGAGTTAGGGTTAGAGTTACGGCTAAGTGTTAGCGTTAAGGTTTAGGGTTAGGGTCAGGGTTAACGGTTAGGGTCAGTGTTAATGGTTAGGTTTGGGGTAAGCATTAGGGTTAAGGGTTAGGATTAGGATTAAGGGTTAAGGTTAGGGTTAAGGGTCAGTATTAGTGTTAAGGGTTTGTGTTAGTGTCGGTTTGAGGGTTAAGTTTAGGGTTAATGGTTAGGGTTAGGGTTAGGGTTAAGGGTTAGGATTAGGGTTTGTGGTTTAGTTTTAGGGTTAGGTTTAAGGGTTCAGGTTAGGGTTAGTGTTATAGTTAAGGATTACGGTTAGGCTTAGCAGTTAGGGTTAGGATCAGGGTTCAAAGTTAGTGTAAGAGGTTAGGGTTAGGACTAGGGGTTAGGGTTTATGTTTACGTTCAGGTCTAGGCATTAGGGTAAGGTTTAGAGATTAGGTGTTACGTTTATGGGTAGGAGTTAGTGTTAGAGTTATGGGATAGGGGTAGATTTCAGGGTAAGTCTTATGCATTAAGTTTAGTTTACGGGATTAATGTTAGGGTTAGGGTTATGTTTATATGTTATGGTGAGCTTTAGAGTTAGGTGTTATGTTTGGGGTAGGGTTATGGGTTAGGGGTAGTGTTTATACTTAGGACATGAGCCCTAGCTGAACTAGGGTGGTGAGTTGGGGGGCTGGGATTGTCGTCAGGAACATACTCTATCATACACTGGATATGGGCCCGTGGGTTTCATGCAGGACACAGTGACAGAGCCTCCATTCACGCATGACATGGGAGGATTGTAGGCTTGCTTAACTCTTAGAATGGAAGAAGTCTGAGAATTATATTTAGGGTTACGATTATGTTTAGGGTTAGGGATTAACGTTAGAGTTAGGGTGAGAGCTTAGTGTTAGGGGTTAGTGTTAGGGTTAGGGTGGTTGTTTGGTTAGGGTTAGGGCTAGAGATGTTGTAAGTGGTAGTGTTAGGCTTAGGGTTGTCATTAGGGTTAGGGTTGTGGTTAGTGTTTTACAGTTAGTGTTATGGTTTAGGTACTATGGTTATGGTTACAGGTTAGGGTTAGAGTAAGAGATTAGAGGTTTGGTTTAGTGTTAGGGTTATAATTAGTGTTAGCAGTAGGGTTAGGTTATATATTATGGTTAGGGTTAGGGGTAGTGGTTAGGCTTAGGGATTAGGGTGCCCCTTAGGGATTAGCATGTGCCCTATCTGCTCTATGCTGGGTTGGGAACAGGGAGTATCACCGGGACCCCACTCCATTGTACCCAGGGCATGGGACCCTGACCGACTTGGGATACTGGGGTAGATATCATCTCACGCATGGCTTGGGTTGGTTGTAGGCTTGCTTATCTCTGCGAATGGAAGAAGTGTGAGAATTACGTTTAGGATAAGCATAAGGGATTAAGAATATGGCTAGGGTTAGGGATTAGGAGTAGGTTTAGGTGTTAGGGTTAAGGTTAGAGGTTAGTGTTAAGGTAGGGTTTAGAGTTAGTGTTGGGGGTTAGGCACAGGGGTTAGGTTTAGGGTTAGGTGTTAGGGTTAATGTTAGGGCTTAGATTTAGCGGTTAGTTTAAGGACACAGGACCTGTCTATCTATGGTGAGAGGGGGGCAGGCAGAGTCGCTGTGACACCACTCCATCGTACACTGGGCCAAAGACCCTGACTGTCATGCAGCACTCAGGCATATCCTAGTCTCATGCATGGCATGGCTAGATTGCAGGCTTGTCTAACTCTGAGAATGGGAGAAGTGTGAGAATTAGATTTAGGGTTAGGGTTAAGGTTAGGGTTAGGGTTAGGGCTTCGGGTTTGGGTCAGGGCCAGGGGTTAGGGGTAGCATTAGGTGTTAGTGTTAGCATTAGGATTATGGTTAGGTGTTATGTTTAGAGTTAGGGTCAGGGTTTAGGGTTATGGATTCAGGTTAGGACATGGGCCCTATCTGATCTATCAGTGGTGGGGAACTGGGAAGATCGCCTGGGCCCCACTCCATTGTACACAGGGCATGGGCCCCTGCCTTTCATGTAGGCTACAGGGTCAGAGCTTCATCTCACGCATGGCATGGGTGGATTGTAGGCTTCCTTAACTTTTCAAATTGAAGAAGTTTGAGAGTTACATTTGGGGTTAGGGTAATGGGTTAAGGATTAAGGTTAGGGTTAGGTGTTCAGGACTAGGATTAGATTTAGGGGTTATGGTTAGAGGTTAGAATTAGGGTTAAGGTTACAGTTACAGTCAAGGATTAGAATTATGTTTAGTAGTTAGGCTTAGGTTTAGGGTGAGGGGTTATGGTTAGGGTTAAGGATTAGGGTTACTTTTAGGATTTAGGTTCATGGGTTACTGTTAGGGCTAGGGATTCGTGTTAGTGTTAGCTTAGGTTTAATGATTAGTGACAGTGCACAGGCCCTGTCTAATCTATGGGGCACTGGGGGTGTGCAGCGTGGGTGCGTCTCCCCTTCATCATACCATGGGTCTTGTGTCTGATTGTCATGCAGGACTCAGGCAGAGCCTCATCTCACGCATGGCATGGCTAGATTGTAGGCTTGCTTAAATTCTAGAATGGGAGAAGTGTGAGAGTTATATTTTGGGTTAGGATTAGGGTTAGGGTTTAGGTTTAGGTTTAGGGTAAAGGGTTAGGGTTAGGAATATCATTAGGGTTAGGGGCTAAAGTTAGTGTTAGTACTAGGGTTTAGGGTTAGGGGTTAGAGTGAGGGTCGTTGTTAGGTTAGGGTTAGGGCTAGGTTCATTGTAAGGGGTAGGGGTAGGGTTAGGGATGTGGTTAGGGTAAGAATTAGGGATAGCGTTTTACGGTTAGTGTTATTGTTTATGTATTACAGTTTTGGCTATGGCTTCGTGTCAGTGTTAGGGGTTAGGGGTTGGGGTTAGGGTTAGGGATGAGGTTTAGTTTGAGAGGTTAGGGTTAAGCTGAGGGTTAGGTTTAGTTCTTAGGTTTAGCTTTAGGCTTAGGGTTAGGAGTTAGAGTGACGAATTAGGATGAAGGCATGGGCCCTATATGCTCTATGTAGGGTCGGGACTGGGATCATCGCCGGGACCTCACTTGGTTGTGCCCAGTTCATGGGACCTTGGCTCTCATGTAGGATACAGGGGTGGAGCGTCATCTCACACATTGCATGTGTTGGTGGTAGGCTTGTTTACCTCTGCGAATGGAAGAAGTGTGAGAATTAAATTTAGGGTTAGGGTAACCGGTTAGGATTATGGTTAGGGATAGGGTCTGTCGTTAGGGTTAAGGTTAGGGTTTAGAGTTAGTGTTGGGGTTAGGGTCACGGGTTAAGTTCAGGGTTATGGGTTAAGGTTAGTGTTAGGGCTCAGATTTAGTGGTTAGCTTAAGAGCACAGGACCTGTCTAATCTATGGTGAGAGGGGTATGGAGAGGATCACCACGACAACACCCCATTTTACCCCTGCATTGGGCCCAGACCTACATGCAAGACTCAGGTGCAGCCTCATCTCATGCATGGTATGGCTGGATTTTAGACTTGCTTAATTCTTAGAATGGAAGAAGTGTGAGAATTAGGGTTAGGGTTAGGGTTAGGGGATTGGGATTAGGGATTAGGGTTAGTGGTAGGGTTAGGGGTTAGAGATTAATGGTTAGGGTTAATGTTAGGGTTAAGAATAGTGTTAGGGTGAGGGTTAGGGTTGGGTTTAGGTTTAGGGTTTAGGGGTTAGTGTTAGGGCTAGGGGTCAGAGTTAGGGTTAGGGTTGTTTGTAGGGTTGTGGTTAGGGTTAATGGTTTAGGGTTAGGGTTTAGGTGTTACGGTTATGGCTAGGAAGTAGGGTTACAGTTAGGATTAGTGTTAGGGGTTACAGTTAAGTTTAGCATTAGGATGGGGTTTGGGGTTAAGGTAAGGGTTAGGGTTAAAGTTAGAGTTGTGGTTGGGGATAGGGTTGGGGTTTGGGTTAGGGTTAGGGTTAGGGGTTGGAGTCCGGGTGTAGGTTGGGATTGGGGTTAGGGTTCAAATTAGGGGTTGGGGTTAGGGTTAGTGTTAGGCATTAGGTCAATCCTACAATCCACCTCTTTATAGTGGCTTTCTCTCCGTGAATGTAAGGGTTCTGGTTCATGACTCCTCTCAAGCTAAGAGCTACCCTCTTCCTATGAAATGACTCTTTCTTCATTGTGTTTGACAGAACCTCTCACACTTCTTCCACTCTCAGAGTTAAGCAAGACTACAATCCAGCCATGCTATTTGTGAGATGAAGCTCTGCCCATGTCCTGCGTGACAGTCAGGGCCTCATAGCTAGGGTACGCTGGATTAGGATCCCTGTGACGCTCTCTGCCCCCGAGCCCACATAGAGTACACAGGGCTCGAGCCTAAACATAAACGTTAAACCTAACCACTAACCCTAAACATAATCCTCACCAAACCACTGACTCTAACCCCTAACACTAAACTTAAGCACTAATCCTAACAGTAATTGGTCACCCTAACCCTAACTCCTAAAACTAATCCTAATTCCTAACCCTAACCCTAA